>NW_016910719.1:488603-548899 GCF_001483705.2 Eufriesea mexicana | reverse complement strand
AATCATGCGGGAACGTGTACTCGCGGCGTATACGCGACGAGTGGTATAACTCCGCGGCAGAGAGAAGAATCGCTCGTTCCAGCGTGCCGTACGAATCAGCTATCCGGTCAAGCCACTTAATTTCTCCCGACTACGATTAACCTACGTTCCACTTCTATTTAGTAACCGGAATTTAATCGCGCGTTCATCGACGAACGCACGGGATTACGTGAATTTCTCGGCTGCCGGCTCCCTGCCACGGCTTTACTTACGCGCCTCGACGCCGCGTTGCCTCGTTAGGGGAACACTCGCGGCTGTAATTAACTCCCCGCGAGCCGAGGACAGGAATCCGTGCCGCTGCGCGATACGATTTTTGTCATCGGCAACGCTACCGACCACTTCTTTTCTAACTGTATATCTTCGTGTCCGGATGCGCCGCGGTGGTAGATCCACGTACTCGCGTACGTACGTACGTATCATCGACGGGCTCCGTTATCGTTGCGTAACGAGCTTGAAAATGCGTTAGGACGAGCTCCGACCGTAGCCAGCCCGACCGCAATTTGTTCAAATAATCCGAACGCATCGGATATATTAATTTCACGCGGCTGAAGGGTACCGCGGTAATTTTCAAATTACAAGTTGCCCGCAGGCGAAGTTACAGGCTGTGGCCGTTCGGGCACCGGCCCCTTTAAGACATTGTCTAAATAATAGTCTAATGGATAAGGTATTCCAGGGCTGAGCCCCGAGCCGAGGTGCCGCTTCCAAGACTTGCAGCATTGTGGTTACGCTGGCAACGATAGTCTATATTCCCTTACGACTAGTTTCATTCCCCTTTAAAGTGTTTTAGAGGTTCTAGAAGTGGGTGCTCGGCCGTTTTCTCCGGCAAACTGCCTCGTCTCTGGATCCCGGCTTGCACTTCACCGGCCGCTGAACGGTCGTTGCTAACCCGGTTCTTGAAGATTCATCCCGTGTGTCTCGTGCCGACGTGGCCGTGGCTCTTATGGTTCCTGGTAACGATCTTTTCCGATAGCTTACACGATTTAAACGCGGGCTGCACGTGCATACACGGTCCGGTGCAGCCGCATAATTTTCAGAACGTATTTACGCGAGGAACTCGAGCGATCATCCAACGGAAGTCCTTGGCTGTTGCGTTGGAAAAACTCTTCGAAAGGTTAATCTCGTTACGAGATACCTGCTCGGGGAATCCAGCCGTGGTAATCAGCGCGGCTTTCTTAACGCGGACCAGCCAACAAAGTCGAAAGAATTGACACCGGTTATCGCTGCTGGAGCAAATAATCATCTCCTCGATGCTCTTTCGAAGCTACGAAAAGAAACACGGTGCCAGTGCAGCTGAAGAAGCACGGTAACGACGAGTGGAGATCATAACAGTTACCTTCCAGGAATCAATTGGATCGCCGTGGTAAAAAGCTTCTTGTGGTAGCGCTGTGACGCGAAACCGCCTAAAAGAAATTCAAATATTTTCTATTCGCCTTTCTTTCCCGCCGAACAGTTATCCCAATGCCATTCGCTGTCCTAGACAATCGAACTTGACAGCTCGCTATTACGATTGCTCGACTTTCTCGATCCTCTTGCTCGCAACCATCCTCGATCCTCTGCGAAAAAGAAATCGTTTAATTAAGCACGCTCGAAAAGCGGAGGAATCTATGAAGTTCGTTCACCCCTGTGTCCACAGTGGACGAACAAAGTCTCACCTTGGAGGTGAGGCTGACCGAATTGACCTTGAGATGAAAACTGCCCCGTTCATTTCGCCGATAACTCTTTCCGCGTGTTCCGACGAAAACGATTGTTACACGTCCGGGTTAACCGAGCACGAAAGGCAGTCGTAAAATAAACGTCAAGACTAACGCAATTACCCTCTCGACTCTCGAACGCTATAGCAGCTGTCGTCACGAGCCACGACGTTGCTCATTAATTCTTTTAATTTGTGGCGCAATCGAATGAGAATCTGGAAGCGTTATCTCCGGTTGCTATATCCCACGTGCGTCGTAGCGTTGCTCTCGCTGTCTCTCTCTCTCTCTCTCTCTCTCTCTCTCTCTCTCTATGACTCCTGCGTATGAATGGAAGCAGACAGAGGGGAAGACCGACGATGAATTGCGCAATGACTTCTCCCACTTTTCGTTCCTTTTTTCCACTTCAGATTTCGTGAAGGGCGATTACCATACAATGGCGTACACGGTAGAACGTCTGAAATAGTAACGGGTTCGGGTTTATGACGTTGAACAGTGTCAAGCGGTAAATAATAGGCTGTTAATTTGCGCCGGCCATCTGACGCGCGGCTTAGCGCGTTTACTTACGGTTTCCGGCCGGCAAGAAATCGCGCCGTCCGATAATCATCTGCAATGTTATCTGGCTTACGATCACGGACCGTGTCCCCCGTCCGATACGGCTAAATTAGTTCTGGGAACGCGATTACCCGCCACCATGCAAATTGAAATAACGCGCAGCGATACGCCCTCGATATCCTCGCGTACACGTACGCGTCGAAAAGAAACACGGTGCCAGTGCAGCTGAAGAAGCACGGTAACGACGAGTGGAGATCATAACAGTTACCTTCCAGGAATCAATTGGATCGCCGTGGTAAAAAGCTTCTTGTGGTAGCGCTGTGACGCGAAACCGCCTAAAAGAAATTCAAATATTTTCTATTCGCCTTTCTTTCCCGCCGAACAGTTATCCCAATGCCATTCGCTGTCCTAGACAATCGAACTTGACAGCTCGCTATTACGATTGCTCGACTTTCTCGATCCTCTTGCTCGCAACCATCCTCGATCCTCTGCGAAAAAGAAATCGTTTAATTAAGCACGCTCGAAAAGCGGAGGAATCTATGAAGTTCGTTCACCCCTGTGTCCACAGTGGACGAACAAAGTCTCACCTTGGAGGTGAGGCTGACCGAATTGACCTTGAGATGAAAACTGCCCCGTTCATTTCGCCGATAACTCTTTCCGCGTGTTCCGACGAAAACGATTGTTACACGTCCGGGTTAACCGAGCACGAAAGGCAGTCGTAAAATAAACGTCAAGACTAACGCAATTACCCTCTCGACTCTCGAACGCTATAGCAGCTGTCGTCACGAGCCACGACGTTGCTCATTAATTCTTTTAATTTGTGGCGCAATCGAATGAGAATCTGGAAGCGTTATCTCCGGTTGCTATATCCCACGTGCGTCGTAGCGTTGCTCTCGCTGTCTCTCTCTCTCTCTCTCTCTCTCTCTCTCTCTCTCTCTATGACTCCTGCGTATGAATGGAAGCAGACAGAGGGGAAGACCGACGATGAATTGCGCAATGACTTCTCCCACTTTTCGTTCCTTTTTTCCACTTCAGATTTCGTGAAGGGCGATTACCATACAATGGCGTACACGGTAGAACGTCTGAAATAGTAACGGGTTCGGGTTTATGACGTTGAACAGTGTCAAGCGGTAAATAATAGGCTGTTAATTTGCGCCGGCCATCTGACGCGCGGCTTAGCGCGTTTACTTACGGTTTCCGGCCGGCAAGAAATCGCGCCGTCCGATAATCATCTGCAATGTTATCTGGCTTACGATCACGGACCGTGTCCCCCGTCCGATACGGCTAAATTAGTTCTGGGAACGCGATTACCCGCCACCATGCAAATTGAAATAACGCGCAGCGATACGCCCTCGATATCCTCGCGTACACGTACGCGTGTGCGTACGCTACGAGATTCTCCCGATTAGCTCTGTTTTCGTTACCAATTATGCTCGCCGATATCTAGCTCGAAACGCAGCCCTCTTCGGCGTCGAATGGACCATCATCGCGATAAGAAGGTATACGCGAGAGTCGGTACGACGTTGATTCCCGATTCGACTCACGGTAGATCGTGTCTTCGCGCGCGGAACAAAGGAACCAATCGGCATCCAGTGATTTATAAACGTATCGACGTATCGAAGAGGTACGCGACGTTAATCCCGCAGCTTTTAATAACCCAACGAGATGGCTGGTAGCGATCCAACCACCATCCGGCGAGCGTGCAGCGAAAGGATCTCGAAGAACCACCTACGGCTCTTTCATCGTGGTAAAGACACGCAGCAGAACAAATTGGGGCCCGCCGGGTTGTTTGACAAATTTCGTCTAGCGCCGCGGGAGAGTGCCTTCTAATATCCTCCAGGTTGATCCTTCCTTGTTCTCCGCCATCTCCTGTCCCCCTCGCGCTTTCTCCCCTGCCCTCTGTTGCAGCACAGTTGGTCCGCCGCCGCCAGCCATCCTTTAGCATTCGTTGCACGACCACTTTTCCCCTGCTCTATGAACAGGTCCCTGTGTGTTCCTCTCGAGCGCGCGCGCGCGTGTGTGTGTGTGTGTGTGTGTGCGAGGGAATCTGCATGTGCATGTACGCGCGCGAGCACGCTCGTGGAACGCTCGTACTGGAGCGTGCAGTGCACACTAGCACGATAGGTGGTAGGACGCGGAGGATGAGGCCTTCCTCGACTCTGAAGAAGGTACCGCTATCGCCCTCTGACCTCTGCAGGCGAGCGAACCAGGCCTCCTTCCACTGGCACCGGTAATTTTGCCTTCGGTCCTGGCTTCCTGGTGCTACCCAGATCTAGATCATCGAAAATCGAAGACGAGGGTCCCTGGGCACCGCGAACCTCGCTCTTCGCGCCGAGGATGAGCGTACCGGATCGATCCGACCGACCAGACAGACTCCCTCGACGAGCTTGCACGCGATATTCCGATCGGCAGAGAGATCCAGAAGACTCGATGCTTCGCTCCTGTCTCCTCTTCTTCCTCTCCGGTTTCCTCTTCTTTTTCGCCGTTTAACCGGAATACCCTGGAAGCCAGTTCCATCATTTAACACTTTAAATCGATTTACCAGCGATACACGCGCCGCTAGTTAAGCTTTGTTGCGTCCTAATGGCAGGTAGACCATGAATGGAGGTTTACCTGGAAAACGGAAATCGGATGGCAGCGCTGCGAGGCGGTTCGCGGACTTTTCCCCGTGGGAATGGAACATTTACGAAGTGGCGTGGAGCAGAAGCACTCGCATTCCGAGGTAAATAGCGAGCGAGCCGGCCGGTGCAACAAAAACATCGGACGTTAGGCGAATTCGAGATGAGAAACCGTTCCTTTCGAGAGAGAATTATTCAAATTGCCGATGAACCCGCCAGTCGGAACAGTGTTCCGCGGCGAGCACTGTAACAAGTACGTAGAAGTGGCGTGCGCGCGCGCGCGCGCCGCTAGCCAGCGAGCTCTCGAGCGCGCTGGAGAACAACTGGAAACGAGCAGCTCCGCAGGAAATAATGTCGTGGGATTGTTTCGCGCGCTATCAAGGCTTCACCGAGTCGCTTCGAGGCCACGCGTCCCTCTGGATGCTGAATAAATGAATTCGCTGCTCAACGTCGTAGGACGAACCGAGGCTCCTGGATTATAAATCGGATAAGCGATTGCGAACAGGTATTCCAGCAGACGTGTCTCCTCTAAACGACTCGGAGATACTGTCGCCTGATACTTTGCGTGAGAAAACTTCCAGTGAAATATCGAAATTGAATTTCGCCGGAAATTTTCGGTATCCAATTCTAGCTCGAAACGCAGCCCTCTTCGGCGTCGAATGGACCATCATCGCGATAAGAAGGTATGCGCGAGAGTCGGTACGACGTTGATTCCCGATTCGACTCACGGTAGATCGTGTCTTCGCGCGCGGAACAAAGGAACCAATCGGCATCCAGTGATTTATAAACGTATCGACGTATCGAAGAGGTACGCGACGTTAATCCCGCAGCTTTTAATAACCCAACGAGATGGCTGGTAGCGATCCAACCACCATCCGGCGAGCGTGCAGCGAAAGGATCTCGAAGAACCACCTACGGCTCTTTCATCGTGGTAAAGACACGCAGCAGAACAAATTGGGGCCCGCCGGGTTGTTTGACAAATTTCGTCTAGCGCCGCGGGAGAGTGCCTTCTAATATCCTCCAGGTTGATCCTTCCTTGTTCTCCGCCATCTCCTGTCCCCCTCGCGCTTTCTCCCCTGCCCTCTGTTGCAGCACAGTTGGTCCGCCGCCGCCAGCCATCCTTTAGCATTCGTTGCACGACCACTTTTCCCCTGCTCTATGAACAGGTCCCTGTGTGTTCCTCTCGAGCGCGCGCGCGCGTGTGTGTGTGTGTGTGTGTGTGCGAGGGAATCTGCATGTGCATGTACGCGCGCGAGCACGCTCGTGGAACGCTCGTACTGGAGCGTGCAGTGCACACTAGCACGATAGGTGGTAGGACGCGGAGGATGAGGCCTTCCTCGACTCTGAAGAAGGTACCGCTATCGCCCTCTGACCTCTGCAGGCGAGCGAACCAGGCCTCCTTCCACTGGCACCGGTAATTTTGCCTTCGGTCCTGGCTTCCTGGTGCTACCCAGATCTAGATCATCGAAAATCGAAGACGAGGGTCCCTGGGCACCGCGAACCTCGCTCTTCGCGCCGAGGATGAGCGTACCGGATCGATCCGACCGACCAGACAGACTCCCTCGACGAGCTTGCACGCGATATTCCGATCGGCAGAGAGATCCAGAAGACTCGATGCTTCGCTCCTGTCTCCTCTTCTTCCTCTCCGGTTTCCTCTTCTTTTTCGCCGTTTAACCGGAATACCCTGGAAGCCAGTTCCATCATTTAACACTTTAAATCGATTTACCAGCGATACACGCGCCGCTAGTTAAGCTTTGTTGCGTCCTAATGGCAGGTAGACCATGAATGGAGGTTTACCTGGAAAACGGAAATCGGATGGCAGCGCTGCGAGGCGGTTCGCGGACTTTTCCCCGTGGGAATGGAACATTTACGAAGTGGCGTGGAGCAGAAGCACTCGCATTCCGAGGTAAATAGCGAGCGAGCCGGCCGGTGCAACAAAAACATCGGACGTTAGGCGAATTCGAGATGAGAAACCGTTCCTTTCGAGAGAGAATTATTCAAATTGCCGATGAACCCGCCAGTCGGAACAGTGTTCCGCGGCGAGCACTGTAACAAGTACGTAGAAGTGGCGTGCGCGCGCGCGCGCGCCGCTAGCCAGCGAGCTCTCGAGCGCGCTGGAGAACAACTGGAAACGAGCAGCTCCGCAGGAAATAATGTCGTGGGATTGTTTCGCGCGCTATCAAGGCTTCACCGAGTCGCTTCGAGGCCACGCGTCCCTCTGGATGCTGAATAAATGAATTCGCTGCTCAACGTCGTAGGACGAACCGAGGCTCCTGGATTATAAATCGGATAAGCGATTGCGAACAGGTATTCCAGCAGACGTGTCTCCTCTAAACGACTCGGAGATACTGTCGCCTGATACTTTGCGTGAGAAAACTTCCAGTGAAATATCGAAATTGAATTTCGCCGGAAATTTTCGGTATCCAATAAACTCTAGATACGTGCAAACCTAACGGTGGGTAGGATCGCGATGTAATTGATACCTAGAAAATCAGCGCGTTGACAGAAAAATTAGACAAATAAGAGTGAAACGCGACGTAAATCGATAAATTTGCTCACCTGAGAACGTACAAAATCGAGAGGCGACTCTCATCATTTAATCGGATTCTAAAGATCGACGTTAATTGATATATCAAATTTAAAATTACCTAACGATGTGTGAAATGTCGAAGAAAAATAATTCTATGTTTTAATTCGCATACGATTTCTCATTTACCATTTGAAAAATATCGTCGACTCTATGACAGAAAGTCTTCGAATTACTATTTTTCTGTAACGAAAAAGTCGTCGAGTGCAAGGGGTTAATAAAGTACACTGTCGCACATGTTTCGATACACGAATAAAACAGAACTGCAAACAGTAATTAAAACTGTACAACATGTTTTGCGATGCTATATTACCGTATGCACTTCCCTGTTGGAACGCTACGCCGTGGCAGAGGAATAAAACTTTTCTCGGATATTCGCGTCGGAAAACGATATTCTCGAGGATAACGTTGACCAGTTTGCGTGTACACGCTCATCACGGATTAGCCCGATGACTAATCCCAATAGCCAACGTCGGAACAAGGGTAACCACTTTCGAGCAATACCGAAATAACGGTTATCGGTGAGAAGGCAAATTAACCTGGCCGGCTTCGAGACCGCTACCGTGGTAAAAATTACAAACCACAATGGTCGATCCTTAAATAGCGGCGCGGCATTTAATTTCTCTCGGACTTGGTCGTTTTAGCCATATAATTCCGATCGCCGATGCCGAAGCCGCGAACAAAAGCGGCCTCGCGAGGATCTTGGGTAAATAGCAGGCGTACACGTCTCTCGGTTTCTATCGCGATTTAACGGCAGTTAATACAGCAACGGGGACAACGGTCGTGTATAATTTCTTTATCCAACGTGCAAAACACGCTGGTACATGGCTGCGAATTTGAAACGAATCGTCATAATCACCGCCAATTGTTCCCTTCTTTCCGCGTAAACTTCGCGATTACACGGGCTTATTCGTTACGAGACAATGGTATCGTTTCGTCGAGTCCGAGGTTTTGCCCGACGAGCTATTCCGGTTCATGCAAAAGATTAAGGATACGAGACGAAAACAACTTTCTTCTGTAATCCGTAACACGCCTTCAGCACCTTGTATCGTCGAAGCGTAAAGTCGGTTTTTACTCCGAACCAATTAACAGGTGGATTTATACGTTGTTTAAGTATCTTTTTACATGGCAGACGGAATATTATCCCGCTGTAGCACTCCATATACCTGCCTTTTTCGGCGAAGACAAACGTCGTTTCTTTTTACGAAAAGGACCCGATATCAGAGCTCGTAAGAATGTTAATACCGTTCTAAAAAGCAACGTGAAAATTAATAACCGTGGTCGTAAAAAGCAATTAAACGCGAAGAACATCGAGCGTCCAATTTTCAGCTTAACAAGGCCCCTTTTGAGACTAAATACGATCAAATTAGTGTCCACTCGGTTCGGTATTTATTTCCGGTCATCCGGATGCCGGTAACCGTTCGCGCGGATCGTGGACCGCTCGAATTCCCATGCGAGCAAGCAAGAAATGGTTCCCAATCCCGTCCGGAAAGTGATCATCGCTGCCTCGAGTCGCACGATTAAGGACGCCATTCCCTGTCTCCCTGGTCTCGCGACCAGTGGAAAGAAGCTTCAAAAACGGTCCGGTCGAGTGTCATCGTTGCCAGGTAGAAGATAAAATCGGCCAATCTACACAGAGACCTCTTCTCCCCTCTCTCACTCCCGCTCTCTCTCTCACTCTCTCTCTCTCTCTCTCTCTCTCTCTCTCCCTCTC
The DNA here is from genome assembly GCF_001483705.2 of Eufriesea mexicana. Lineage (NCBI taxonomy): Eukaryota > Metazoa > Arthropoda > Insecta > Hymenoptera > Apidae > Eufriesea > Eufriesea mexicana. The sequence goes on along the minus strand of NW_016910719.1, from coordinate 539,698 downwards.
TATCGTCCTAAGGTGAGTCGATAAAAGGCGCTTTATACGAACGTTACTCTGTCCACGCGGTCGGGGACAGTGAAGAAAAGGGCAGCGACGAGAGGGAACAAGAAGAAGGGAAGGTCTCCGGAGTAGAAAGAGAGAAAGAGACGTTCGTTCGTTTTAATCGCTAATCGCCAATTACCTGGAGCGTCCCGCGCCCGAAACCCCCAGAAGCATTTTAACGAGCCGCCGTGTCGCCCGGTCCGGAATTTTACTTCTGCCTGGTCGGCTTCCAAGCGTCCTCCGAACCAGAGGCCACAGCGTTCACGATATCTCTTCTCTCTCCGCTCGCTTTACAAGCCTTCCCTTCCTCGTCCGTACGACTGGGTCGCCCCTTTCCGGCTGTCTCGGTCTTTACGTAGGATTCGAGTCTTCTATACGTGTGTGCGTGCGCGCGCCCGTACCAATTAGCGCATACTTGGGCCCTCGGTGTTCGGCTGGCCAACGTTGGGCCTGTCGGTCGCTTTCGGTGGCCAGAGTCCAGAACAGAAACCGCGGCCACGGAATGGGACGAATCGTTCCAAGGTCACCGTTTCACGCTTCGTTTCGGTGTCTTATAAACGGCCCAGCTTCCGACCAAGAGGAACCCATCGTGGCACCAAATGTTCGCGGATTGCAACGGGCAGCAGACAATGAACCTGTTCACGAATAGGCAGCGATTAGTCACGAGGCTGACAAGAAAGAATCGAGACAGAAGAGATTAAATGGGAGAGCTACCTGAGATTATGCCGTGTTTCGGATAGACCCGACGACACCGAGTAGCGGGATTATCGCGCGAATAGCGGAAAAAGGGACGGTTTTGCGACGAGGCTTTCCTTTAGATTTTCGTAACGGTTCTGGCAGGCTGTTTCGCGGCGTAAGATTAAGTATACACCACTGTGGGAGCTAAGTAATAACTGCCAATGGAATTAGAGACGCTGCACGGTCGCGTATGCTAGATGGGGTATACGTGACTGTACGTCGACGTGATTTTTATCGGTTGACTGATGATGGGATATCTATAGACACGGAAGCGATGTATAGGAAGAGAGTCCTCGGTATCGCTGTTTAGATTCCCCTTTCAGAAAATTGTCGTAGGGGATATTCCATCGGTGCGTTAACTCGATGATGCTGGAAACGTGCAAAATCGAAGATAAATGTATGCATAAATCAGACGGAGTTGTCAGCCGTACGTCATACCCGCGATTCGATTGTTACACATACCATCTGTCACGTATCCTGTTCGTACACCCAACCTCTCAAAATTCCCCGTATAACCATTTCACGCGCAGAACATCCTCTTACTCCCTTGGTCCTACGTCGTCTGTCGCATCATCCGCTTCCAACATGTCCTGCTTCGGTGGTCGCGACGAGCAAATCTACATGGTCGAAATGCTGATCCATAGGTTGACGTTGACAAAGAACAAGATCAAAGACATCGGCGAATACCCAATCGCTGTGAAGATCAAGTTGCTAGACTTTCCAGTATTCGAGATCACGCGGGAGGACTTCTACTCGGTGAAATTGCCACCTCCTACCGAGGATGGCACCTTTTATTTCATGATAGGTAGAAGTTGTCTGTTCGTGAAACAACCGAAGGAACTAGTCAGAGAATTGCAATCCACGATGATAAAGGTCGGAGTATTTCGCGTCGGGGATACGTATCCCATCGCCGAAACCGAGATAACGTTACCTGGCTGTCTGTGTGATCAAGTAGCAATGGCACAAAATGACCCTGAGAATCTGCCAAAGCCATTTATGGTAAAAGGTAGCTTCAATCTGCAAGATCCTGGCGAGAATCCATCGGGAACGTTGGAAATGGAAATGCGACTGTTGTGCTTCGGTCGATCGATCATGACACACTACGAGATGCATCCTAAGTTCTTCGCCTTCAAGAATAAAGATAAGGAAAGGGAGTTCTGTGTCAGACGCTTGGTGCCACCTAGTTACACGGATGGCGTTGCTAAAGACATATCGGAGTACCCGGACAGAACGACACTGGACGAGCTGAAAGGAAAAGTAAAAGAAAAATTACCGGGAAAGAAAGGGAAAAAGGGCAAAGGACGGAAGGGTAAAGGGGGTAAGAAGAAGGGCAAAAAGTGACGCGATTTCTAAGGATTCTATAAAATGGTCACCCGGTATAGGAATTCTGTTAATGTCGGTTGCCATGGCGATCATCAGCGGATATATCGGACACAAAATTAACCGATTGGCGTGATTAGATTCGCACATTTATTGGCCATAAAACGACCACAAAATTAATGGCGCGTTTCGGCTAAAGGTCTCTCCAGGAGCTCCCGCAAGTTTGCAATTCTTCCTAAATTCCTGTACAACGAACTCCGAGCAGAACGAAACAAAAATGGCTTTGAAAAGAAAAACCATAAAATCGAAAGAGCAGCTCTATATGCTCGAGGTGTTCGTCAATCAAGTGACTTTAAATCCAGAAGTGTCGAATGTTAACGTCGAAGATTTGGTTGTTTGCGTGAGATTCATCGATTTACCAGAATACAAGATAAACCCGCCTCGAAACGAAGTAGCTAATAATCAGGACCATGATCTATCAGGTGATTCTAAATTTGGAAAATCGTGTTTGTTCGCCAAGACTCCTAGCTGCCTTATCAAAGCCATAAGATGGTCGCCTTTGTACCTAGAATTGTATTACAAAAGCGACAATTTGTCAAAGACAAGTCAAACTTTTCTCGGAACAGCAAAAGTGCGTTTACCTGAGTGCATGTGCAAACAAGTGAGTACTTCGCAAAATGAAACCAACGGCTTATCTACACCGTGCACAGTAAGAGATACATTTGACCTGATCGATCCTAATAACAAAGCATCCGGCAAGATAACCGTAGATCTGAGATTATCCTGTTTCGGAAACTCCATTGTCAAGCAGTTCTCCCTATGCGGGAAATCTTTCATGCTGGAAGATTCGCCTCTTCAGAAATTTCTGTGTCTCTATACTTCTCCGGAACGATTGAAAGAAACGAAGGATTTCAAAGATGCTGATCCTAATAAGCCATTACTGGCGCGACCAAGCTCTCCTCCGAAGGTTTCGATGGAAAATCCCGCTTTCAAGACCTTGACCATGGCCGAAAAGCTCAACGATCCCAAGTACCGGGAATTGGTATACACAGCCTATCCCGATGAGCCGACATGCTGCTGCTTGCCCGTGGATCGTTCGTCGCATCCTCTGGAATGTCGCTCAGGCTGCACTCGTCCTTGCTGCATGAAACTAAGAAATCCCAATATACTATCCGCGCAAGAGAACGCATTAGCCGATACTTACTGCGTGAACAAAGCCATGTCTGCGTTACATTCTCTGAAGCAGGACGCTCCTCCCGATAATTCGTACAGGTTAAAAGGCGGTGGAGACGTAGAGCAGATTTACATTGATCCGTCCAGCTATAAATGGCCCAATTACGACAAAGATTACTGCTGGTACGATGAAGGAAATAACACGACCGCTCGACTAGAAGCTGGAGCTGACGACATAGGTATGTCTAGCTGCAGTTGCTCTGGCAGTCCAGTCCCGGTCCCAGCACGAAAATCCATGACCAAAGATAACGACGTGCTACCCATCTTCGACGCTTGCATGCCTCGTGTAACGTCGACTGGAGCAACGCCTACTTGCACTTGCCCTGGAAAAGAGACAAAATGGCCTAGGGGAGCTGCTAAGTGTATGAAACAGCCGTGCATGGGAATAGATTGCTTAATTCGCGCTTTCAAGGATGCACAGGATTTCGTGGATTCTATAGGAAAAGTGCCAGGATTGCCAGGGCTTGGTTTGATGGACCCATCTGAGAGCCCCTATTTCGGCAGAGAAGTCGATAGAGACTATATGCCTCAGGATAAGCCGGTGCAGAAAAAGAAGGCGCCACCTGGAGCTGCGCAGGCAGCAGCGGGTTCAGCGGCCCCTACTTGTACAGCTCCATGCAGCGTTCAAATAGGTAAACCCGGCGACGATATTCGATCTCATGTTAGCCCTTACGCGCCTTCGGTTCCTCGAGGAGTGACCGTGCCGCCACGGTTGGGAATCGTCCGCGAGGCTATACCAGTTTTACCGGAGGCCGGTTTAACAATTGCGTCCACAAAACATAGAAAGAAGGAGGAGAAGAAGGATGAGAAAACGGAGAAGCAGAAGGAGCTGGAAGCCACGTCGTCAGCGCTGATGGAGTCAGAGGTGGGTCCTTGCGGTGAACCGAGATGCAAATCGAGAAGGAAGAAGCCCCCCGATAGTGCCAGCGTGGACCATAGCGCGACTCATGTCTCCTCTAAGACGCCGACCGGCGTGAAGCGTACCGGACCCAAAGCTCGGCGCAAAACGAAGAAGGGGTCTAAACGTAGTTCGAAGCGTCGTACTCCGCTTGTGCAACCTCTGCATACGATGACGGATGCACCACGTGATCTGAAAGCATTGGGTCGTCAGTTTGAGAAACCTGATGCTAGACGAAGCGTGAAAGAAAAGTTCTTAGGACCTGGTGGCGATCGCGCTGTTACCCAAGAACCGGTGATTCCAGTCAGCAGACGAGTGATGCGATTCGTTTATTTCGTCGGTGATTATTATCCTGGGATCAATTACGGCCACAGGGACTGCATCGACGTGCCAATGAGAGTTCCGGCCAATATGGGTTGGTTGTGGAACACGATGGAAACGGCGGGAAAATTGAAGCCCAGGATTGGCTGGAGACCTGGCGCCATTGGTCGTTATTTGTATGAGATGCTGCAGGATGCGAAAGAAATTTCGATGGAAGAAATGGAATACGAGAAAGCGGGAAGAACGGAAATTGAACACGATAGAACGGATCGTGGAAAAACGGATCGCGGAAAAGCCGATCGTGGAAAAATCGATCGTGGAAAAACAGATCGCGGAAGGTTCGATCGCGGAAGAACTGATCGTGGAAGATTCGATCGCGGTAGAACAGACCGAGGAAGAATGATGGAACGCGCGAGATCGGCACCTTCGCGGGCAAAGAGTGGCACGAGACGACAGAGAACTGGGAGAACTATGAGTTACCAGTCTATGCAAAAACAATCGAAGATGGAAGGCGAAGAGGAAGGACCCGAATCCCCACCGACTTTACATATTCATAGAAAGGATGGCACTTATTACGTAACGATGTATCCCATTAGGCAAGAAACGTCTGCCGAACCTCGCTTGTCCGAGCCAATGAAACCGTTGCAATTTAAAATCGTGAAGAATAAAGACGATGCTTCTGTCGCGTCTAGTTCCACAGCGTCTGACATGGAGATCGAATTCTCTCCTCCTGCAGCAATCACGAGATATCGTAAAAAACCTGATGTTATTCACGTTGATACACAAGTTCGGCAACAAGAAATTCTAGATGCCTTTAAAACGGAAGAGTTTAAGATAAAGAGTAGAAGAACCAGAAGAGACAAAAAAATGAAAAAGGAATCGAAAACGTTGGTTAAGAAATAAACGTATTTCGAAGGATAAATAATAAAATCTGAAACGTATACATAATTATATGATATTGCTACAAAAAGATAGAAATTCGCCAAAGAGACACGAGATGACAGCGGAAACGCAGATCTTTCTTAATTACAAAAAATTCATACCTTATCTAGCAGATGCAAAATGATTTACGTGTCAGCTAAAACGTAATTTCTAATGCGCATTTGAGGCTGCGCGTGACAGACTGCGCGTTACAGTTTGGTGTCGAGCACGGCATCTGCAGGTGTCTGCTGCGCATGTTTGTTACGACGTTACCGACCGGAGTTAAACAGTTGAATCGCCGTATATCAATTTTCTATAGAGCGTAACAAATGGATGTCAAGGCACTAGAAAAGCAAAATGAAGATATACGGCAAAGGATGCTCGATGTGCAACAATTACGCATAGCAGAATGTCCACCGGACTCACCGTGGATCAGACCTGTTCGAATATATTACCAACAAGATGGCGAACACAAAGACTGGGACGTCGTAAGGTCACATGATGGTGTGAGTATTATTATTTTCAACACCAGCCGAAAGAAGCTTGTGTTCGTTCGACAATATCGCCCAGCGTTCTTTTATACATTTCTCCCGGAAAAACATGGCTCGGTGGACCTTAAACAATATCCACCGTCACTGGGTTTAACCTTAGAACTTTGTGCCGGTATCGTGGACAAGGACAAACCTCTTGTCGAAATAGCAAAAGATGAAGTAAGGGAGGAATGTGGATATGAAGCCCCAACGGAAGCCTTTAAATATATCATTACTTTCAGGTGTGTCAATAGCAGAGTAATAATTTATTAAAAATTTTTTGTCTAATTTACGAAGTAAAAAAATGTTAGTGTTTTGTTATGTGACATTGTATGAAACAATAAGTGGAATGTCATAATGTTGTCTACATCTGTTCGTGTATAAAATTTGTCTTACATAAACAAATAATAGTAATAAAAGTACTTGCCATTTGCAATGTCATGTTTAGTTGTGTATTTTATTATGGATTGATTGTAGGTATGTTTCCACTTCGGTTTGCAAACATACACTCTTCTATGTAGAAGTTACAGATGAGATGCATACACATCCAGGTAAGCTTATTTACAACTATAATTGTCTTTTAATATTATATTTTACATGAATATTAGAGGATCCGAATAAATTTATAATATTCCATAAAATGTTTTTGAAAAAATGTTATGTCTCTTACCCATAAGTTTGAGTAATTCGTCATATTAAAGGAGGGGGTGCTGCATCTGAAGGAGAATTGATCGAAGTGGTGGAACTAAGCATCCCAGAAGTAAAAGAATACATCAATTCTGAGGAAGTTCAAAGTCCACCATGTTTACTGTATGGTATAACCTGGTTTCTAGCTAATAAACCTCAACACTGTTCTTAACTTAAAGTTTAATATCTTTCAAAGCTGTTCAAAATAAGTATTATTAATTACACTCCAAATAAAAGGATTATCCTTTAACTGAGTTTATTTACAAATAACGTGTATGTACATAAGACAATGTAAAAGGGATGTATGATGAAGACTGGATGAATTTGCATAAACTAACATGAAATTAATGCTCAGCCTCATCTTTTGTGAACTGGGAACTAACCCAAGCAAGACCCCATTTTAAGTTGGTTAATAGAAATTTCAATGCCTTGGTCCATTGTTCCTCTGAATTAAATTGAATTCTGAAACAGAAAATGTGGAATGAATATTTAAAAAATATATATGTATATAATTAAGAAGGTATAGAAATATAAATAGTAATACTTGATGGAATAAGAGTTGCCTGTTGCAGAATCTTCTATTTTTCCACGATCCATTCGATATGGAAGGCAAAAACCACTGTCTCCTTTTTCTACCTGTTCTTTAAATTGTTGCAAGCAATCAAGAAATGCTACCATTGCTGCATCAAACTTTGTGTCCCATAAAAATTTAAATCCTCCACTTCCGTATAAAGGAAGTTCTCTGTGTTGGTCTAGAGCTTCGATATAACTGTGATTACCAAATGGTACTAGACGAAAACGTTTGAATGTGAGGTTCATTTTTCTAGCAAGTGCTGTTAATAATAAAGTGGTTTGTCCCCAAGCAGCATTTATTTCACTCCAATCTACTGGTGCACTTGGCAGTCTGCCTAATCGAAAAGAATTTATAGTTCCAAAATGCCCTGAGTGCCAGATATGAAATGTAGTATTAAAAACGTTTGTTTTCTTCAGTCTCTCTAGTTGTGATGCAGCATATGCTAATTGACACTCCAAACTAAATAAATTATTACTGTTAATGAACATGAAACGTAAGAAATATATTTAATATAATCAGATGACATTACCTATGATATTCATCTTCTGCTAATATAAGATCTCTTTTGTGTTTTGAATATTCTTTCCAATACCTTTCCTCTTCGCTTTGTAACCTTTCCCTTTCCCTCTCCTGTTGAGCTATAGCATTTCTAGTTGCAATTTCTTCCTTTCTTAATGCTTCTAATTCACTTATCATTCTTTCCTCTTCAGATTTTACATCTTGCAATTCTTTTGTGAGTGTTTCCATTTCTATGTCTTCATGACCCTGGTGTTGTTGTTCTACTTCTAATTTTTTTATGTACTCGTTGTAATCTGACCATTCTCCTTCAGTCATTCTTAATTGTTGATCCATTAATAATAAAAGACTATCCGTACATTCATCACAGAGTGGGTGATCAGCAGAGCTACTACTACTAAGAATGTCAAACAATGTTGCTCGTACCTTAAACAAATGACTGATATTAATATTTCTTCTAATTTGATGTAACAAATTTTAAGTACCTTTAAATGATGGCTTAGATTTTCTGTTTCACCAGAGTCACCAACTAACATGAATCCATTATTTCCATTCGCAGATTCAGTTAATTTAAATGGTGGCATTAAGTGTTCCATGCTTCCACACTGGGGTTCTATTTCACCTACCACTTGTTGTTGGATGGGAACTATTACAAATAATTATTTATATAATTTTTTTATATAAAATATATTATAAGTATAATTTTTTCTTTATTAATAGCGTAATGATTATTTTAAACAATAAAAAATGAATATAGCAATCTTCAAAATATAAATAGATCACACAAATTAAGGAAATACATAATTAAAAAATGCAATTAAGTGGAAACGTATTATCTTTTCAAATTAAGCAGTAGAACTTCCTATAAAATCATATATATGTAGTTCGAAATAGAAATTACCTACGTGAAAGTTCTGCGAGTGTGTGTTCTCCGAGATGATAAAAACTTGGATCTAGTCTGAGAGGTTGTAAACATCGCTGACATGCAAAACTCACAGTACTTTTCATATCAACCATTTTGACGTTTAATTACCGAAAAGTAACTTCGGCTTGCGATGAACTCGTACGCCACACTATTTATAAATACGCATTTGACGCTTGGAAGACAGGGTCAACTGATTTTACTTCCATAATACCCCACTAGGAGGCATGGTATTTTTTATTTGATTTATAAGATTGTTTGCTTTTATAAAAGAAATTATGATACAAAATGCTAGAAAAAAAGTATGAATTGAAAATGATAAAAGGGGAGGTAAAATATTTTTATATAATAATAAAAATAATTTCAATTTTTGAACAGGTATCATAGCAAGTTAACTTTTGATAATTAAAAGATAAGAATAATATGTTATTAACGACTTAAAAAATTGTAATGTCGTAATGTAAAGTAAATTTAACAATATTCATGTGAATATTAATTAGAATTTGATGTGTTCAGGTTAGCCAACATTTTCGCTACTACCCTAAGAATTTCAGCCACATGGAACATTTGCGCCGTCTATCGGTATCTTGCAGAAAGAATGATCGTCAAATCAGTTTGAATCGTGTCGTCGCGGATAAAAACGTCGTAATATCAAATAATGAAATTTTTGCATTATTTCTTTCGCGGTTCGTATATATGACTCTATAATGTGACTCTAACGAAGTATCATCAAACGATTTATCTGTGTATGGCCTAAAAATCGCGCGTTTATGGTTTTATTGCGTGCACGAATTTTTTATCGTAACATTTCGATCTATTGTCTTCGTGTTAAACAAATCACGAACTCTAACGGTTTTTCTACGTTGCGAATAAAATGGCCAAGGACTATTACCTATTATCTTTGTGCGGTCATGAAAATTATTTCGTTGATGTTAGGACAATGTGAATATTACAGTGCTGGTTCTTAGTGGTTGGTGTTAGGATTTGAAAAACATTTTTTATCGTAACATTTCGATCTATTCTCTTCGCGTTAAACAAATCGCGAACTGTAACGGTTTTTCTACGTCGTGAATAAGATGGCCAAGGACTATTACCTATTATCTTTGTGCGGTCATGAAAATTATTTCGTTGATGTTAGGACAATGTGAATATTACAGTGCTGGTTATTAGTGGTTGGTGTTAGGATTTAAGATATTCAGTATGCTGTCAATCGTTAGTCGGATACGGTGAAGCGATCTACGAACGGTGAGTCGATGTTTTATAATTTCTTCGATCATCCATTACGCTTGTTTGATACTTTTTATTATTTTAATATTTAGCATGTAATTTTACTTGAACATAAATTAACGAACGAATAACCATGTTAATTATATGTGAAATTCACATTTAATTGCTTTAATGAAAATAGAACAATATATTTGTCAAATTTCATACTATCGATAAAAAGAGATTTATGGCGTATAAAATTCAGTCGATCTTATGGCGCATGACATTCAGTCGATCTTATGGCGCGTTAGATTCAGTCGATCTTATGGCGTATTAAATTCAGTCGATGTTATTAAATTATATAAATTTATATAAAAATGTCCGAATCGTAATAATATGGAATTCTATACTTCGTTCACGATTAGAAGATATTCTGTTCTATACCTTATTTGTAATTTCATACTTGAATTTAGTTTTAATTCCGAACACTACGGATGCTGTAGTGTCGTTCCATGCTGAATCGGTAACGTTAGTAGTGATCCATGGTCGATAAAAAGGTTTGCAAGACGTAGAACCAGAAATGTATCAGGTGATATTCTTATTCTTCGCCACGGATAACAGTTCACAGCTTTGCATTACCGTGTAATTAAACATTGCGACTATAGGTGGCAGCATAAGTTTCTCCGTTTGGTGCTGCTCTCTGGTAGCTTTCCTTAGAAACTTTTATTCGCGGATTGTCGTGTGTCGTGCGTTAAAATATTTTACGAAGACTTCAGGGTATTAATTACGCAGTAAACTTCAATTGAGTCACCACTTTGCATGAATAGGAATAAGTAATCGAAATAATCATCTATCTCGTATACCTCTTTCGAATATAATACTTTATTACGACACGTTGTTTCGAATTTTCAGACAGCCGAAATCAATCGTTAGTATTCCAACCGTTACACGATATATATCGGACTCGAAGTGTATCTATACCTGCACGTTCGAAAGATAAGGAATTACATCGAAAGCGCGTGCAACTACATTTTAACGCGTTCAAAGTGATCGCCTCGGACATCTCCGTGTAATATCTCTCCATACACGTACATAAATATGTAAGTACGAATCAACAGGTAGCTTCTCAATTACGTTCGCCGCCCTAGCGAGATAACTCTAAGTTTCTCGAACATTTATCATCGGAGTCCATTAACTTACGCCATAACAATCGGGGTTTCCTAGACGCAATTACAGTAAACTTTCGTACAGCTTTAGGAAACGGAGTACGTTTCTGAAATAACAGCAACGACCCTCCATTGCCATCTTGTCTACTGGATACAATGAATTATTATGCAAGCGTTTCGTTAGTTCCCTCTTGCACCGTAATAACCTGAGTGGCGCGACGAATCGCTGACTCAGCTGTGTCAATCATTTCGGTTGCGTTAATTTCTGTAGCCGCTTTCAGACGGACCGCATCGTAGATAATTTGAGGTTATGCAGGCACCTGTGACCGATGTATCATATCGGTTACGAGTACGAACGAAACGTATCGGATAAAATTATCACGAACACGGTCGTTACGTTACCATAGGAGCAGGAATTTTTCCGTTCGTTCTTAACGATCGATCATTTTCGCGCAATTTCGGAACGACATAACAACGCATACGAACAGACCTCGCCGATAATCTTCGCATTACCATGCAAGAATAGATATGCATCGGTTATGCATGTTAGAGGTTCGTTAGAACCGCCGTGGCGTGTGGCGAGCGTGACATCGCGGAATAAATAAAGTTACATAATACGATGGAATAAATGCGCATATCGATGTCGTGTCCGTCGCATTTGCATCCGCGCACGTGGTATGTTTAAACTCGTCGCTGCTGCGCGGCGTTATTAAAAACGAATGGTACCCAATTACGCGGGAATGCGATTGCGACCATCTCCCGACCAAACGATCGTTCGTTGCGATACTTTCCAGATCCGTTCCCCGACTTTGATAATTGCCAGTCGGCCAATTATCATTTGTATCTCTGTCAGGGTTCGAGCAAACCTGTTGGAAGGCGAGTACTACCGTGACTGAAATTCAACCGTTTGTTCGCGGACTGCGCGGAACGATACGGGAACGAACGACTCGCTTAACGTGCAAGATAATGAGGTCCATCCGCGATTCCAGTTATCGTCGCGCAGTATCTTAGAAGTCTCTGGACGAGCCAAAGAGGAACCGACGCGCGCGTAAAAAGACCCGTGCAACGTCCTTGCCTGACGGTTTGCAACCTTGTCGCGGGCCTTCCTACGCGATTACCCGTGTCATCGGCGAGCTTACAGCCGGCGATCGACTGTGTGCTGGGCCGCGCGTGTGAGTGCGTGGCGAGTGCGCGCCGTGTGTGCAACGGCGTGTGGTGCAGAGCGTGGGTGACTGGAGAGGGTGCTGCCGTCGCGGGAGACGTCGGGCTAGGTGGGTGGAGTGAGACGGAGCGACGCACGGGGTCGACTAGAGGGGGAAGGGCAGCGCGCGGGAGGGAAGGAGAGGGAGCGATAGAGAAAGGAAGAGGGCGCGACGCGCGGCAGGAAATAAAAGGGGTGGGAGAGAGCGGCGTTGGGGGGAGAGCAGCGTAGGGTGGGCGGCGACGGTTCCAAGCGGAGGAGTGCCGTAGGGGCCGATAGGAGCGAAGAACGTTGAGTTTGAGGCGAGCTGAGTGAAGCGCGGGCGTCACGACGACGTCGGCATCGTGGCTGGCCTCCGCCAATCCGTCCCTCAGCGGCCATGTTGCTCGTGTACCTGGGGCGGAGCGCCGCGGTCTCTGTCTTTTTACCTTCCCGAAGCGCTTCTCTTCCGCTCGCTCGCGCTCGCCTCCTTCTTCGCGGCCACGGTCGTCCTCGTCTTCGCGTCGTTTCTATTCTTTCCTTCTTTTTTTTTTTCCCTCCTTTTTCTCCCGTCCGCTACATTTTTCCTTTTGCCCACCACCTCCCTCGCGCAAACTCCCTGCGCGCACCTTCTTCCTCCTGTTCGCGCTCTCGCGTTACGCTTCTCGCAGTCGCTCTTCGTCGCAGCTCCTCTTTCCGTTCGGCCACCTTCTCTCTTCTTCGGGGGTAGCCGATCGCGCACCCGCACCGCACCTGTGACCGGTGACGTAACGCCGCTGGTATCTCGAACGCGAGCCGGCCCTTTTCGCTTCGATACACGAACCGATCGTGTCACGGTAGCCGAGGCACCTTGCCGCTTTATTCCGTCCAACGCTCTGCGTACTAAGCTCTGCACGCGTGTATAGTATTCCCGACCCAGAAGTTCGATTTCACAGGCGTAGGTACCCCGGGTGTACCCCTCGGTTCGCGCGGAATGCCGCAACGCGTCCGCGCAGGCGCGTCGGCCGAGCGCGATGGGCCCCGCGAGATACACGCAGACGGAAGAACGGCATCCGCGAGTGTCGGTGAATTATTCGCGGCGTGGACACGCGCAATTATTAGGATGCACACGGCCACTCGAGTTTTCCCCGCGCGTTCTCCGTCTAGGCGGCGCTTGATTTACGCCGCGTTACACGGCAACGTTTTCGCCTCGCGACTCGGAAATAACAGCTCCATGCTTAACGTTTCGTTTTACGATTACGCGAATCGCGTGTAATTGCTAGCTACGTGCCCCGGCCGCCAGCGCGATTGTATTTCGCCTTCGAGTCCGCGTCAACTGTCCCATAGATCTTCGCGCGGCGAAAGAGCGCCGGGATAATTGCGCGGACGTGGTCCCGCCGGGAAACTCTGCAATTATGGTACCTAGATGTGCCGCTCGTATGGCGGCGTTGCAGCTTGGAATTCCGACGCTCGTTACGAGCTTGCTTACGAATCAATTAGCCGAACCGGGAGGGCGTCCACGTGAAAAACGAGCACGATTCGATCGCTTCCTTTCGATCCTATTCCGATACTTGTCTCCAATAACTTCGAATTACCTAACCGTACTGTGATAATAGCGTAGTAGTACGTACAAGAGTAGTAGTGGAGAAAATGGTTGCCGTAAAGCGGTGACTCGTTCTTCAATTTCCATACATTAGAATTGGAAAATTTAATCCTTCGCATTCTGGTCGTTGTTACATTGCTATGGGTACATGGGTAGTCCACATTATCGATTTTTTTCACTTTTTTTCATTTTCACACGGATACTCGTAATTCTATCCGTTTCGAAATGGGAGCGTTGATTTTCAGAAGCTCTTTAACGTATCTTTGGTTCGTCGAGTGGAGGAATTTTGAGAACGTAATAGTTCGACGTGATAGTCTGGAATTTATTGGTGTTTATTAATTTTAAATTTCGCGGGTAGCGGGATTCGCGTGTTCGAAAGACGGATTCGGTAAACGTCTATTCTCGCGTTCGTTTCGTAACGACGAGACGGAATGGAAATTCGTTTAATATTAACTTTTCTCGCGGTTTATCAACTTCTTTCCACAAACAGAGATAGTATAATTAAATATTATTCGGTTGACGACGATGCGAGAGACATTGCCGGGATTCTTTCGGTGCATCGGGGCTTATGTTCGAGGTGAAGATAGTCGATCGGCGGTAATGAAACGTACACGCGATTGCGAATGAGTTTATTCCGCGTTTTCTTATTTACCTTTCCGACAAAAATTCGCCCGAGTGTGTCGCGTTATCGAATATTTCGTGCATCGCGGCTGGTTCCGCAGCTCCAGCCGAGAGAAACAAGATGGCGAGAGGATTACCGTAAAACGCACGGGTTTTCCCGCCATTTTGCCCAAGCATGCTCGCATTAAAATCGTACTCAATCGTCGGGAACATCGTCGTGGAACGTCGCTGGAACGAGCGTTTTACAATCCGACCGTGTTATCCGCTCGAAAACGCGGCGGCCGGCACGCGGATCCCCGGTGTTTGCGTAACCCGACAAAATATACAGATCGAATTCGGAGTGATTTGTTTTCTTTGCCGTTAGAAATTTTGTTCGGCCGTCCTAGGTGGCTACCGGGCGAAAATAAACATTTTTCCGGGCTTTTTCGCCCGTGCACACGCGTGCGCGATTCGCGTGTGTGCCCGCGTCGACGCGCGCGTCAAATAGTTGGAAACGGCCGAGCATTCATCTTCCAACTATTATCTCCTACATAACTCATCTGTTTTTCCCATCAGCCAAATTGCCGTTCCCTCTCGAAATCGACCAATCTCACCCTTTCGTCCTCTTCTCACCCCCACCGCTCTCTCTTTATTCCGTCGAAACGGCCGTTTTTATATCGATGACTTACGATTCGAAAAAAGCCTGGTCGAAACGCCGCGACCCGTTTCGTGATTTACCGAAGAAAAAAAAAGAAGGAAAAAAGAAAAAAACAGAAAAAGAAAAATTGGAGAAGAAAAAAAGATTCACCCAAACTGGCACATGCGCGCGTGTTTCCTTTACAGAAAAATTAGGCTCTTCCAACGAAATTCTCTTCTCTAAAAAGGGGCACCGCGTAAGGAGTCCCGATTACCAATTAGCAATTAGTGATTACCCAGATAGCCGCGTAATTTCGTCGCGTTTCGAGCACCTGTCGCTGGTATCTCGCGGGATATCGCTAGCGTTGCTGTACTCGAGAATCTTCGTCCTGGGCATCGGGTTTCGGAGTTCTCGGGGTTCTGGAAGCCGGGACATCCCGTGGACGAGACCGCTAACCGCGGGGGTCAGGAACGACCCCGAGAGCCAGAGGGAGAGAGACCGGGAGAGAGAGAGAGAGAGGTCTGTTCGATCCGCTCTCGGCAGGGATGCTCCGAATTCCGAAAACGAGACCGTGCTCCTCGTGGGCGGATCGTGGCCCATAAATACTTGCGGTGTAAACACGAGTCGCCGAATGTTTGGCCAGCCCGGTCTCGGCCAACCGTGCCACGGATTCGATCGTCTGATGTAAACCCTTTGGTTAAATAAACCGGCCGGCAGCGTACGAGCCACGTTTCGTACGCACACGCCCGCGTGGTTGCCTGGCCCCGTCCGTGTGCAATAACGAGCGCGCGCGAATTAATTATTAATTCCACCCCGCTGCTACGGCCCCGGTGCGGAGGGGGACGGGGCAGCGTTGAAACCAGACGAGATTTGCGACGATCGTCTGGAATTAAGATTGCCGTTTCTTATTGTCGGGCAACCGAGTGTTTACGACGGAAGATATCGGTTTTATGGAGTATCGAAATTCTAACGGGAAGGGAATTTTAGTCGGTCGATAGTGGCACCCCCCTGTCCCCGTGCGAGCACTTTATCTTCGCAGTCGCGAGCTCTTATCTGATTCGACGAAACCGCGCTCTGGAAGGTGCAGTAAATCATTTTGCTCCCGGGAACAATCGAAATTCAGGTATTGTCACGCGCCGGTCATGAGATCCGTCGTTGCGACATCAGGCTCGAACCTTCGATCCTATGCTACACGCATCGCGCGTGTTCCTCTTACGGCGTCGGGCGAACCGATTCTTCCGCAACCACCGACTCCGTGTTCCCCTATCGATATTTTTGCATTTTCGAATAATTTTTTCTCACCCCTCGGTGCCGAGCCACGCGATGTCCGAGCGGAGCGTGGAATTCTCGGTAGTGGTAAATATCACGTACAACGCTGTTCTTTATGAATGGAAAAGGCGCAAAAACAGGTCGTACATCGAGTAGTCGGGTACCGTTTGAATGTATTCGAGCGCAAAAACGAAACGGGTAATCTGGCCGCGCGAAAATTCCGCGGTTTCGCGGACGCGAAACGAGAGAGACCGTTTCGAGGATACCGGTCGTGGGTTGAAACGAGAAATTCGCGAACAGTTCTTCTTGACGCGTATCTTTCGTGTTACATTTTTCTGCGGCGATGTTGCCCTTTGAATGGCGCGTGCAAAATGAAGGGAAATAGTAAGAAAGGGAAAAGGGAGAAATAAAATTTGCACCGAAAGCATCGATACCGTCGTAAGGTACGAATTGATCCTGGAACCACCCGGAGTTGGGACATTCGGATACGTCGAATACCTCGTCCGTAAGCGCGAATATTGGCGAACTACCCTCGAACAGACGTGTCGCGTACGCGGCGATATACGGAGGATTATTAAACGCGTTATCGTGGCAAATAGCGGTCGTTTTTCGACGTGGATCGGCAAAGAGAGTGGCGGGTTTGGTCGTGGGCCTTATTCACAACGCGCGCGAACGGACGCGCGAGGAGTGCACGTGCAACCGCGAGGCGAGAGGCGCGTTTATCGCGGTGCAACGTGCAATGTGCGTCGGGTGGGCCGCGCCACGGGGGTCTCCCGTCCCGGACGTGTATTTATGGCCGAAAAAATATTTTATCATAATAATACGAAGATACGTAGCCGCGGTAGGCTCTACTATCTCCCTCTCCCGTTCCTCTCTGACTCTCTCTCTCTCTCTCTCTCTCTCTCCCGCTTTCGTGATCCTGGCGCAAATGAGCAGCTCGCGTATCCCCGTATAAAAGAGAACTCGAATCACCGACGTTCCCCGCGACGCCGTCCCGGTCCCTCGGACCCCGAGGGTCCGGTACGAGGCCGCGCGATAGGTTCGCGCGATTACCAGAAAGTTATTAGGATATCGATCGGGATCGGCGATTTTTCGCCGGTTTTTACGCCGGTTCCGTCGTGCACCCGGGTGCCACCGTGTGCTGCTGGAACCGGTGTCGGTTTCACGGCGAAACCGAGCCGCGCTGTAATGCACGCTAACGAAGCATAAAATGTGAGAACGAGCGGAACTTATTGCGCTCCCTTCCCGTATCCCTCCTCGCTCACCCTCGGCCCCTCGTTTTGCTCGTCGGCGCGGCCACTCGCTCGGGCCCCGTCGTTATTACGCTCGAGGTGGCGGGGGCGGGCGAAGAAGAGAAACGACGATCCGCTGACGCTTCGCGACGAACTCGCGGACCATCGTCCTCGCGGGGTTCAGGGGTCGAAGTTTCGCGGGGCCACGCGTGTTCTCACGGCCCCCGATTCGCGTCGGCCGCCACTTAATCGACTCTAAATCTCGCCGATGCGTACCCCCGTGTCCGACCCGGGCCTCGTCTCAGCCGACTGAATCGATGATAAAGGCGCGCGCTTCCTCCTCGCCGCGTACGGCCACTTAACGCATTAGCCGAAGCGTGTGCGCGCGGGGCGCGAGGCGTTCCCGGCCGAGAAAGTCCGCGAGAAGTCGCGGTATCGTGTTCGGTTGCTAGCCGCCGCGTATGTTCCGGCGAGTTACGAGGCGGACGCGCGAGCGGTTGCAGCTGCGACTCTAATTGCGATACCGACTCGTATTTGCATATGCGGAAAATATCCTCCGCTTCGTGGCCACGATTATTATTAACTCCGCCACGCGGGGTACCGGCGCACGGAAACCTCGCGCAGTGCCTAACTTTGTGGCCGCGATTTCGGTGTCGTTCTTACTATCGCTTCGACTTTATTGCACGTCGTAATCGAGTTACTACGAGGGACCAGACTGTAAACGCGTGCGCGTGGTTGAACCACGGGGCGTTCGGTGTGTGCAGGGACCCCGCGTTTTCTGTCGCCTAGGCTCTATCGTTATTTTATATCGAGATAATTCCCGTTGCGATCTATGCCGACGAAATTTTACGTCTGAAACAGGTTTCCCGTTGCAACGCAGCTAATTCGAGTAGGTACCGTGTATCTCGCAGCCAGTCACACCGAGCTGTCGAAAGAAGGAGAATTTCTATATACGGATAATTACGTATGTAATTGGCGAATGACTACAAGGATGTCGCAATTAGCGTGGCTGTCCGGTTTCCACGGTTTCGTGCGCGATATAATTCGGCGAATTAAAAGAACTTGCACGGTTTTGTTACTCCGATCGCGGAATAGGATCGGTAGACTGTGAAATTTATCGGCTCGATTGTCTCGTATTATGTTGTATTATCCGAGGAATTTTTGACGCCAGTCGCGGGTAAATCGTAAGCAGCCCCGCTGGCGATCGTTAAACATCCATTTATAACCCGGCAAGTAGTTTACAGTTTGGCGAAACGCGATGAATAGAGTTGTTTGGGCTGATCCTCGAGGATCCGATGACACGGCACTGGCCGCTGAATCGTGGGTGTATCATTAATCATCGTTCGGTGAAAAAACAGATTGCGTCGTTCCGATGATGTCACGGGTTTCGCGTATTCCGGGACCACGAGTCACCACCGATCGGTTTTTCGTTGCTTTTCCGAAGAAAAACAGCTCGAGGAATACTTTTCTATACTTAGGTACGTTACGCCAGACATCTGGGTGACTAATTTAACGCGACGATTCGAATATTGTTTCGGTATGGCACCTCGGCAACTCCGGGGCATTTATAACCTCGGTAGGCAATAAACTTATTATACTGCTAATCCAATTATCCCTATTGTACCTTTCATTTCTATCTACGCTTTTACACGGCTATTATACTCGCCTTTCGTGGAACAGATTTCCAACAAATTTCCCAAACACCGTAATCGGGCATAAATTATACAATTATTAATTACTGTTACTTCCAACCAGCAACCCCTAATCGGTCAACGCGTCGAAACTAAGCTAAGCTTATAACTTATTTCTCCGAGAATACTATTTAATTTCCCACTCATTTATTTATCGCCCTTTCTGTAACGCTTTTGAAAGCTCGAAGAATGCTCGAATAGAATTTCTTCTGGGGGCAGAGGGGAGGAAAGGCGGGAAAGTTGGATTCTCTGCGACACGATTTTCCCCTCGTCTGTCCGGAGATGGGTTCAATAACGAAAGAAAAACACTGGAGTTCTGGTGATTTGCTGCGACGCGGCCGACATGGGGGTTGAGAGGTTGGAAAGAACCGGTGGGACCGAAGGGCTGCAGGGGAGGTTCCACCCTGACAGCAGGTGAAACGTCCGCCATGTCCGCCCACATTTGACGGCTGCGGGTTACCTCTGGGCACTTAAACTGAAATCTTGACCGTTCCCCGCCCCTCGGGCCCCTTCCCCTCGCCGGTCGGTCGATCTCGCGCGGTTTTAAAAAGCGTGGCAAGGGGTGGCCCACCGCATTTTGCCGGGCATTATTCGTCCCTGCGGGTGATCCCCACGGCGCTGCTTTCTCTTCTCCTGACCCTTCCATCTTTCCTTTCTGGCTCCGCGAGCTTTTTGTTTCTTTTTCTTCCTCTTTCACCCCCCTCTGCCCGCCGCCTCCCCTTTTTCCCTTTCGTAGCTGGCATTGTATCCTTTTATGAAGTCGTGCACCCGACTCGCATCGCGGCAACGCGATCTTTCGACGTATCGGCGTATCTCTGCTCCCGAGTCCCTTTTCCTCGTCGCTTCTACTCCTCGTACTCCAGTTTGGACCGAGTTTCTGCCGTTTCGGGCACGTCTCCTCGGGTTCCAGGGCAGAGAGGCCCTGCGCGAGCAGATCGAGATCGATTTCGAGGGATTTCGAGGTAGATCTTGGGAAAGATGAGGAAACTTTCTTTGGACATGCTGGTGAAGGATGTTCGTGCGACGCTGTGGTCGGTCCCAGGATATGTACATCTGTGGCGAAAATCGTAGTCGTGAAACCGTGTAATTCTTCTGGCACTTTCTAGAAAGAGTAAATCGCCGATAAGTCCGGTCGAGTTATTTATTCGAAAATAAGCATACGCGCGGTACACACGAGGAAAAATTCACGATCTTTCATCTCACGTTTTAACTTTACACGCGCAAACTGCCCGTGAGAATATTTTCGAAAGAGAGAGCGAAGATTTGAGAAACGAGCTCCGATGCTAATCGTATAGCTCGCTTTATCGACGGTATTAATCCTTTCTCACCGAGACTCGACCATGTTCAACCTGCCGATGAGTCGAGTGTATCGCGTTCTCGAATGTCGGGAACATCTCGGGGACATCGGTGACCGCGTGGGATGTGAATCTCCGTGACGCAACGTCGTCGAAAATAATCGGTCGTTAGCATGGTAATCGAAATTCGAAAGCGACACTCGTCCCTATTTACACAAGTACCATTCTTCGGCTAGATCCTTTGCGCGTCGATTAGAGTGTAACGGCAGCTGACGTCACGACGCGAGCCCAACCCTAATCATTCGTCACTCCCTTAGAGATAAGACAACCGTATGTGTAACAACCCATCGATTCTTCGCTAAACCAGTCAGTGCTCGCTCAGAGCTCTTCGCGCGCTTTTCAACGTCCTCTAGATCCACTGGATGGACTAAAAATCATAGCAGGAATATGGAATTATTTTATTAAAATCTTTTACGACTGTTTGCCGAAATATAGTTGAATGGCGATCCTGCACACGCGTGCCTGTAGTGACGTATTTTGGTATTACAAGGTTAATCGTGTCCCTCGTCGGGGAACGAGACCGCGATTCCGATTATAAAGCTCCGGTCTCGGATGGCAGGCCGATGGAATCCGTCGAAACGGCTGGAAATCTAGAAACGAGTCGTATAATGAGATAAGTCGGAGCCGTGTGGACGCCTGGAGGATTCTCATTTCGAACGCAGCCAGAAGGGAAACCTATAATTACCGATTACTCCGACCGAGACTTCATAATTCCCCTCGGGGGCCGACGAACGGGCACACCTGTTGAAAACACGTCGTCGCGGTGTCTAGGAATTCCTCGAGTTCCAACCGGCGGGGACGGGTACCTGGACGGGAAGATCAACAAATTATATTCGGCCAGTCACGGCGAAAAATTAATGCAGCAATCCGCTCGCCGCGCGTAAATAACCGTGGCCCGTCGCCGGATATCGGGGATATCTGCAATTTCCATATGTAATTTTCACAACTATTAATTATAACCGCTTGGGAATAACGAGGCCGATCAATAATCGGACGATAAAGAAATCGGCTAATTTCGCGAGGTCTGCCGAGTTTAACGCGGTGCTGGATCATAAAAATGGCTCCATTCTCGGAAACAGTCTCCTGCATTCGGTCGCTTCGCTGGCATTTTTAGAAATCGCCATTTTCTGCTGTCCCATTGGTGGCGAAGTTTGCGAAGAAGGGGGACAGTGGCGAAGAGGAACGGTTAGGGGGCACCCGGGATCCTGTGAATTCGAGGATAAAATAGAAAGCAGCGGGAGAGGTTAACGTCTGTAAACGATAGGTAAAACGGCCCTTTTCCTCGGGAAAATCCTCGACTTTATGCCTGGTCGGTCAGCCTTTCCCCTCGGAGCCAGGTAAAATCGTCGTGGGCGAAAGTTGGCAATAAGGGGTGAATTGCTCGTTTACAATGGGACGCGCGCGTTTAAGGCAGTTAACGGTGCGCCATAATCCAATTTATAATCCGAATTGCAACCCGCCTAATCCCATTATAAAGTCGCATTTTCTGGGGACATACGTGCCACGCGGACAGTGGCCATCGGCTATTTGGCTACGTCCAGGGATCCTTCACCTTTCCTGAAAGCTTCTCAGCACCTCGTTGAATTTTTCCCACTTGAATTTTGGCTTCCCTTGTTCTTCGTGGGCTCTACTAATTTCTAAGAATAATCGAGGGAAACGATATCTCTGACGACGCACGTCTTTGTCTTCCTTATTGGGATTATGGGTAAAAGGAAATAACTTATAATTATTTTTATTCTATTCTTAGGAAGGTATATCTTCTGTATTCTAATTGTACGCAAAGAGAGACAAAACTAGAGCGATGAAAAGGGGTATGCAATTGCAGCTCATCTTGGTCCCCTAAGTTTTAACTCTTCGACGCATAGTTCAAAGACATATCTATTTCTCCTAGAAGATTGATTTTTGTGAATATGTTAATTCTTTGCACTCGAGAGGCAGCCTTCAATCGTCGTTTAATCAGATTTCGAAGACCCATATTCGTTAAAATATTAAATTTACGATAACGTAATAGCGTGGGAGGTATTGAAATTCAATAATTCTATGTGTTGATTATTGTACAATTTTTCATTTACAGTTCTGAAAGATATCGTCGGCTTTGTGACAGGAAATCTTTCTTAGAATTTCTACTCTTCTATAGCGAAAAAATTGTCGAGTGCAGAGGATTAAGACGTATCTTATTTTCTACATTCCTATTCCGAGAGTTCCCCTGATTTATATTCACGAGCGATATTATATTCGTTTTTCCCCATTCGAATTTTCCGAGTAGCCAATTTTGAGCGAATTGTCGTGCAAGAGTATCGTTTCGAAAGGTGGATTGAGACTTCGACTTAATCCCTTTCTCGTAGCAGTCGGCTCCAAAGGCATCGAGGTCCCACCCGTAACCTCATTAGCTACGAATCTCGTGACCGTTTTCACTTCACCGGAATGAAACGTTTCGACAGAGGGTCTCGAACGTCTGTTTCATTATCGAACGAACCGATACACAGGCCGTGTTCGAGTTCGACCTGGAGAGATTGTTTGGTTCTGCACACGTTGCTATATTCGGAGCCCTCGGGTTTCGGGGGTCGGAAAAAAGAGCGCTTTCGCCATTACTCATTCGTGCTTCTGTTTAAAAATACCGTGCGCGTGAAACACGGACCGAATCGAGAGTCTTCCGCAGCGGAGGACGTGGCAGAGACGGGCTAGGAGGGGTTTGTCGTGTTTAAAGGAGGAAAAAAAGAAGAAAAAATAGAGGAAAGGGAGAAAGGGGCGGAGGAGAAAAAAAGGAGGAGAGGGAGCAACCCCTGACATAGGAGTCGTGCTCCGGCCAACAGGGAGAACCCGACCTGTAGGCGCATGACCCCCCGAATATTCGAAGACAATTAATCATAAGATAGCTGGGAGGAACGAACGTGAGAAATACGAGACAGGGATGTCGCTTCTTGTATCTGGTCCATCAGCTGCGAGCCACGCTCCTGGAGAAGTCGATCCGCCGACTGGAAACGGTAATCGAGTCACGCATCGGTTCGTAAAAGGAAGACCAAGGAGTAGCGAATCTGACAATGCGCGATCTTTACGGCTTATTTCACTCGATGGATTAAACGGAGGGAAATACACTCTCCGCGTTCTTGCTACGATTAAAATGTAACGGGGGGTAGCTTCGATTCGGTTGAGGGTGAAACAGCCAGGAATGCGTACACTTACTGACAAAAGTTAAGAAACAACGTAATCATTTGCAAATTTTAATATATTTTCTATCTTCTAAGACACATAGGTTGAAATTAAAAATAGCATAATAGAATAACATTCCATACTTATTTTATTATGCTATTTTCAGTTAAAAGACAACATAATCGTTTGGTAATTTGGGTATATTCTTTACCTTCTAAGATACATGAATTGAAACTAAAAATGGTATAATAAAATAACATTCCATACTTATTTTATTATGTTATTTTTAGTTAAAAAAGTACATAATCGTTTGATAATTTGGGTATTTTCTCTATCTTCTAAAATACGTAAGTTGAAATTAAAAATAGCATAATAGAATAACATTCCA
This sequence comes from Eufriesea mexicana, assembly GCF_001483705.2. NCBI lineage: Eukaryota > Metazoa > Arthropoda > Insecta > Hymenoptera > Apidae > Eufriesea > Eufriesea mexicana. The sequence continues at coordinate 515,546 of NW_016910719.1, read as the reverse complement.
TACTTATTTTATTATGCTATTTTCAGTTAAAAGACAACATAATCGTTTGGTAATTTGGATATATTCTCTTTCTTTTAAGATACATAAATTAAAACTAAAAACAGCATAATAGAATAACATTCCATACTTATTTTATTATGTTATTTTAATTTCAACCTATATATCTTAGAACATAGAGAATATAGCCAAATTACCAAACGATTACGTTGTTTCTTAACTTTTGTCAGTAAACATATATATTTCCAAACGCAATTTTGACCGACGTTGAATTTCATTGACACGAAGTGTAATTATTAGTAGATATTTTCTATTGGCATTATGGGTTCTAATAGTAAAATAACTACGATATACGCGTGTATATATATATTCTCTGTCAAAGTCTTTTATTTCTCAAGGAAGGTATATGTTTCTACTAGTGCTTCTCCCGAGAAACTTACCGACTCCTTAGAGAGTGTCAAGAGGGTACGTGACACGGTTGGCCTAAACCCCCGTTCGTTCCAGGAATTTATATCTCATATCCCACATCCTAAATTAATTTTTGCCTACGGCTAGAAGTTTTTACTTTAATCGACCAGCCTGCCGGACAGGTTACTCCGAATTTATGCCAATTACGAATCAGAGATGCGAGTATCGGTGGGTGATCGGCGCGTAAGAAGTGGCCGAGGTTGCACAGAGGAAGAGGGCTGATGAGACGGAGAGAAAGAGGGAGAGAGCAGGTCGAGTCCCGGGTCTTCTACATATTCATACGGGATTAAAGTCGGGTCCTTGGGAGTAGGAGAGCGAAAGGGAGGAAAGGAGAGCAAAGGAGAGGAAAGGAGAGGAAAGGGGAGCGACGTTGTGGATACCCGATTATTCATGACACTAGAGCACCGAGAGACCCGGCTTGTTTGGACGGCAGAGGGAAACGCGCGCGTTCGCCGATTCTGTTGTTTGCTCTTTCGCCTTCCGCAGATAAGATTCGTTTCCGGTACCCGGTGCTCAGATTACCAGGCTGGAAAAAAGGGGATAGGGGCTGCGGCGCGACTAATCAATTCTCAGAGGAAATCCTGCTCGCCCGGAGATACACCACGCACCACGCTTTCCTAGACAGCCGGTGAATTCTCCTCTTGGCTTTCGTGCTTTTAACGCCCTGCACTCGGAACGCCTAGTAACGACTAGATGGCAGGTGCACACACGGTATGTGGCATGCAAATGTTGACACTTCGCGTAGTCGTAGCTATCGAAGCCTGTTTCACTCGGGGTCTAAAACGTTTAAGACTTTCCGAGTTCCCGAATCTTTCAGTTTTCAAATTTTCAAGTTTCCGACGTTGGAAAATGTCGAGGAGAGAAATTTCCACGGTGTCGCTTGTGACGCAAGGCTATTGCGAGACGTGGCTTGGGAGACCACGAGTATCCGTTCCGTTTGGCGCAGCTCGCAGAGGCATCCAGGCGAGAAGCGATTGGAAACGAAGGAGTTCCACCTGTCGTTCCCGATGTGACTCGAACCGCAAATCAATTTAGCGATTCGGTGGCGGGAAGCGTGCGAAATGACACGTTTCCCTCTCGCGGGCAACGGCATTGTAACGCGGGAACGTGCACTGTGCTCGCGGTACAAAGAGAGAGTCGATCCTGGACTCGGGGCGAAATTTATGGACGCTTGGTTCCTTAATAGAGACTTTCGAAGCCTCGAAAGGCCCGGTGGTGTGGAGCTTTGGTCGTAATGGGTGGTATAAGCGGGCATTATGCACTTAGCGGGCCTATGCCGTAGTCACGCGTAAATACACGAAGAGCTGGCTCTCTGCCGTTCGTGGCACGACGGCGTAACGAAAGAGAAGTGACGCGAAACGGTTTCGAACGGTGCGTCGGTTGCTGGCGTCGTGTCATAAAAGGGTTGACGGTTGTATATCACGTCGGGGAGATGGATAGAGATAAAAAGGGTGGAGGAGTACGGAGCAGCGTGTTCGACGAGGATCGGTGGCGCGATTTCTCATGTCTCGAAGCTACAGGTGTACCTGCGGGGACAAGATAATAATTAGTCCCGATGTCGGGACACCGATACTCCTTTCTGCCCTTCTTCCTCCCTCTGTCTCTCCTTCCGCCGTTTTTTCCACTCCCACTCGCGCGGCTTCCTTCTCCGTTCGGCCACAGCGGGGATAATAAAGCGGAACAACGACGCCGGAGTCCATAAATAATTCGGACCACGCGTTTCGGTGGTAGCCGCGCAGATAGCCCTGCGCCCGATAATTGTTTTTATTCGCTCGACCGGCTAATTTCACGTGGCCCGTTATCGTTTCCATTAGCTGGCCATTTTTTACCACCGTTTATCCGCGACGAAAATCTGGGATAAATCGTTTAGGAATCCGGGGGTCGGCGGGGGCCGGGGGGTGGGCCACGGTTTCCGGCTGCGGTCCGTGCGCAGCGTTCGTAGAACACGAACACGTAGGCAGGAGGATCGATACCGCTGCCCGATCTATCTACTTATTAATCGGAATCGATTGAAAAAGCTGGCCAGCCGGCTGCATCTGGACGCCTGATCTTTCAATTTCCGACTGCAAGCTTGGCTACTTTATTAACTTTATTGATTCGCGCTCTACGCTGACTACGCGCCAAGCCAGCTCCGTTTCCACTTTTCTCCGGCTACGCGCTAATGGCGGATTTAACGATGGCGTAAGACGGTGCACTGGGTCAGAATAAATCCGGGACCAGGGGTTTCATCGGCGATGATACTTGCCTCTTTGCTGCGTGCACTTTCCAAACCTCCGTTATCGCTGTGATTCTCAGATTTGTTCTTAATCTTTTCACGTTTGAGCTACGAAGACAGTAGCTAACGCCCTGGTCTGAGTTAATTTAAGAAATTTTATTTTCTTTAAATCTAATAAAAACTTATAAGCCCACTTGAAGTAATAAAGATGAATACGGAAGTTCAGGAGTCGCTAAATATTTTATTTATTCACGCTAAGAAAACATCACCTACGATACAGGATTTCCAGGGCTGTCTATATAGGTCATCTGCAGCGTTACGTAAATTTGCAAGACAAGGCAGGACACGTCGAAAAGAAATTTCTAAGCTCTAACAGCTTTGAAATCCATGGACGTTGTACCACGTCCGCAGTAACATTGCAGCGTGACGTCATACAATGTCTGCAGGAGCGAAAGGGTTAAAGGTTACGCTTTTGTTTTATATATACGAATCGTGATAGGTTTATAGTTAAATTCTGTAAATTAATACAAATTTTCATATCGTTTTCTATTCGAATTCCAGTGGTTCCTGAACTACTAACGGGTTCCCGAAAAAGTCGTACAGAAATACCCGCATTCGTAATATTGGTAAAATCTGTTACCTCGGACAGCCCTTAATAGTTAGCAGGAAACATTTGTTGGGTGGAAAAAATGGAAGGAATGACGAACGTCAATTACCTCCGGTCGAATCCGGCATTGTCGTCGTGCCCGGCGAAAAAATGCCGGTGTTTACGGTCACGGTGACAGAAGTGCCGGATTTCAGGCATTTAGGGTTGCATCTCGTCGGCTTTATGACTGTCCGAAGGCATTCGGCCGGCTGTGTCCTCTGGCCAGAGACACGGCCGTGACGAGACATTGTGCCGCGTGAAAGAGTGCCAAAAGTGTGTAGTTCGGTTTTATTGCGTTAACGACAGACGAGGCCGGGGAGGAGGTACCGTTTTTATCGAGCTCTGCCTCCTTACAATGTTTGCATACACGATTTGTCACGGCCATTGCGACGTCGTAAATTATCGCGGCCAACAATCTGCCGCCAGGATGGAGCGGAAAAACGGCGCGGGAAAGGGATAACTTTCCTCTCTCGCCATTGTGCAATCACGCTGCAGCGCTCGAATCGTTGCGCCCGATTTTCCCGTACACGGTTCCGCCATCCTTCTTCGCCCCTTCGCGGTACGACCCCCTGGGCCCCCGAGTTTCGTTTCAATACACACGGTTCTGTTCCACGTTTCGGCTTTTGTTATCGCATCTTGCGCGAATATCGAAGAATTGAGAAGAGCACCTCGCGTTTCTCCTTTGGTTCTCCGTTATTTCAGATAATTATATTTCATCCCCCAATTTATTCGAAGGGCTCTTAGCTATTTCTCCTTTGGTTCTCCGTTATTTCAGATAATTATATTTCATCCCCCAATTTATTCGAAGGGCTCGGAACTATTTGGTATGTAGAGTAATTGACACTTGCAATTGCGTACCTAAATAGTGTGTGTAATGCTGCATATGTTTGGTAATTGGAAAAATAAAAGATTCGAAAGCAGTCATGGCGATTCCCTTGATAGTCAATGTTAATTCTGTTACTTCCATTTTGTGACTATTTTCGAGAAGCAGTATAAACTGATCTGAACTATATCTGTGTTCAATCAGTTTGGAATATAATTATTGTTGAAGGACAACATTGTACATTGTCTTTTTGCTCTGGAGCTATAGCGGGTCAAGCTTTCTTGGCTCTCGACGTTCAGTTTCGCGTCATTTTTCGCTATACATGGACGTAAGGGGTCGAAAAGCTTCTTCAGACATTGGACTCAAAGTGTGTTTGTATAAATCGTAGTAAATTTCTTATTTTCCTTATTCTTAATTAAAATTTACCATCTGACTGAGTTCCTGAAGCACTGTGTTATACATTTTCTTTTTGCCCTGGAACTATAGTGGGTCGAGCTTTCTTGGCTCTCGACGTTCAGTTTCGCGTCATTTTTCGCTATACATGGACGTAAGGGGTCGAAAACCTTCTTCAGACATTGGGCTAAAAGTGTATACGTATAAATCGTATTATATCTCTTATTCTCTTTATTCTTAATTAAAATTTACCGTCTGGCTGAATTCCTGAAGCACTGTGTTCGTTCTTCTAACCTCTGAATCTACAACAATTATAGCCACGTTTGTTTCGAAATAGTTTCCATTTTTCATGGAACGATCCTAATGGCGAATGCTGAAAAAAGTAGCGCACATAATGCTGAATATTACATAATTGGAAAGATTTAAGATCCGGAAACAGTGACTGCAATTCCCTTGATAACCATAGCGTTAATTCCGCTACCTTATTGCGTGATTATTCTCCAGATCCTGTTTTCAGATATGATCGTAAGAATTTTTATTTCAAAGCAGCTGTTTTCCCTTTTTTTTCACGGAATGATCCAAATGGCGAATCCCGCGGCGTTTTAACCCTTGCGTTACTTAATCGCTCGTCGATGGTGTATCGCGGCGGTTGTCGGGGCAATTAAAATAAAGATATATTTCCAGGGAAATATATATCTATGTAAATCCGTGTAAAATTGTAGTCCGTGGCTGAATTCATTAGAATAAACTCCGCCGTCGCGTTCAGTCCCGCGCGGAGCATGGTAAAATAGCGTTTCAGATAGGAAAGACCAGAAAGTTTATCTCGCCTGTACTCCCGCCTCTATAAATAATATTCCGTTGCACCGTGTACGCGCCGTTGAAATAAATCCACGGATATATTTGCTACTTACTATTTAAAACGTTATTCAAGATTCTGCCCGCGAAAGGTTGCATCGACGTTTCTCACGTAATTCCACGGAGAATCGCGCTTTCCAGCCAGGCTGCCGTTTATCTCGGTCACAAACGAAATTACCGCAGATAGTAAGCGATAATTATTTTTAATCCTCCTCGCGTATTTATCTGAAACGCGTCTGCAGGCGTTACGACGAGACGCGTGTCGGGTACGGGAAAACGTTTCGATACGTTCGAGGAAAATAACGTATTCGTCGGGTATTTAATCGAAACTCGGGAGATTGAATAGAAACGACGTAATTGTTGCAAATCCCACCGCGAGAGACTTGGAAAGATAAATAAAGAAAAGATCCGGGAAGATTGCTCGGGATCGTAGGCAGAAAGGAGAACTGGCGAACCAAGGGAAAAGGTTGGCCTTTTTAATTCCTCGAAGGAAAAGAGGCGAAGAGGAAGGCTAGAGAAAAAGAAGACATTGCCTCGTGTCCCTGCAACAATGGCGTGAAAGATTTGAATATCGAGAGACCGACCGGGGGCATCAAGTTTCCAACGGCGCAACTATTCGAGGAATATGTAAATGCCTTTTTTATCTAGACATCGTCCTTTCGCGATCCGTTCGACGGGTTAAGCCGTTCGTCGCGTCCTACGCACCGCGTCGTTTATCCTGTTCCCGATAAAAAAGAGACGAGAAAAAGAAAAGGAAGGGGGAAAAAGAAAAGGAAGAAGCGAAACAAGTCCAACGTGAAAAAACGATGTCGCGACGATACGGTCTCGGGGTTACCGGAGTCCTCTGCCCCCGACCTTTTTCCACGATTCGGTACCGGCGCGGAGGAGCCGTGGCGTTTCAGGAAATTCCGAATCGGGGGCCGAGAAGAATGGTGAAACGGCTGGACGTCGAAGAGGAAAGCGAGGGAATAGGCAGTGAAAGCCGCGAGGACGACGCGGAGTGTAGCAGAAGGAAAGGAAAGGCAAGGAAGGGAAACGTGGATGGAAAGGAAATCTAGGGGGAGAGGAAGGAGAGGATAGCCGCATGGGCACGGGACCATGGAACGCCATGGGTATGGGATCGCACGCATGCGTCTCGTCCAACCCAGCGGGTGGTGGTGTGTGCTCCTTTTTTTCCTTTCCCTCCTTTCTCTCCTTCTTTCCGCTCTTATCCCTCTTACGGACTGGAACCGATCTCTCCTCTCTTCGACCCGCTCCTCTCCCTCTCTGGTTCTCTTCGCTGCCAGTCAGAAAACTCCTCGTTTTGCCGCGGGCCCTTCTTCCCCGGTTTCTTCCCCCGGTTCTTCCCTTCTACCTTACCCCGCGCCCACGGCTCGACCGTTCCTTCCTTTCGTCTCGTTTCGCCTTTGGATTTCGGCCTCCCCTTTAAATAATTGTCCGCCACGGGGGAAGACGAGACGCGGCCACGAACCGGGGGCCATCCTCCACCGGGGGGGATCCAGAGATGCATCGGGAGATGCCTGCGATGTATCCCTCTTCCACGAACATGTGGATCGCGTTTTGGCCCCCGAGGAACACGCCGATCGCGTAAGTCGCTTGGAATTCCTCGATCCTTGTCTTCGATCTCGTTCCCAATCGAAAATCGCTCGATCCCGAAATCTGGGAAACAGTCTTGCTTCCACGGGGGCGAATAGAAGCGAACGCGAGATATCGTGAATCTCGAATAATTAATTAAAATATTCCAACCAAGAAAATTTGAATGAAATTCCAATTTTCCAAACGAGACGAATACCTACTCCATCGGGGATCGTTAGTCAGGGGGCACCATCGATGGCTCGTCGACGAATTTCGAAAAATATTCCAGCCACGGAATCGAAGGATCGTGGAAGGGGTGGTGGTGGTGGCTGGAAGATCGACGAGGCGCATTCCACGGGGCACGGAGACGGATCGGGAAGTTTGGGATCGAAAGGTGGAGGACGTAGGAAGAATGGTGACCCGATGGTGCCGGCCGCGCGGGGCTGACAAAGGCGAAAGAGGCGAGCGCGCGATTCACTGGAAGCGGCGGAACAGACGAGGACAAACATAATTCAGAATTATCCCGCGAGGCGGTCCTCCCGTCTCACATATTTCATGTCCGGGAAAGGGGTTTTGTCGGGCCATGGGGTGGAGACGGTGTCCGCGGCGCGTACGAGAGCCTCGCGTGTACACACACGGCCGTGCGTAATCTCGTGATTGTCGAGCGTGCAACGAGCGCGTTACGCGCGTACGCGATCCGTTCGGGGCAGAGCAAACTCCGTTGGAAAGTGCCGGCCAGTGTAAATACGCCGGCGATTCGCGCGCATTCGACCTGTCTGGATCTGGATTTCTCGCCGCGAGGCCAGCCGCGTAATTTATCGAGCAAACGGAGGTAACGCGAGCTGCGGAGCGCCGTAAAAAGACGCGAAATCGTACCCTTCGACGAAGATATTCGATCTCGCGAGTACCCTCTCCTCGTTGGTCACGCGTTAGTCGCGGCGAGTGCTCGCTGCTCGGCTCAGCACACGTCCGAGCGTATATACATGCGGTTCGATCGATTTCACCGCGGTTAATTAATAAAATTAATTAACGGAAACGTAATTTCAGCGGTGAGGTATGTTCCACGGGGACAGATGGAGATTCAGATACGGCCGGTGTACATGGAACGCGAAACAGGACTTATCATTGCACGCGAGTCCTTAGGTAGGTCGACGTCGATCGATGGGTGGCGCGTCTTAAATCCCGCGCAGGTGTCGCCCGCACCTGTCACCTGGCCAAGCCGTGACGCCGCTGTTACGTCGCGACAACGTCCACTTTGACCTTTTCGCCCATTTTTTTCGCCTCGACTTGCAGCTGACCTTCCGTTGACTCACGATCAGATACAAAAGCCTGCCGGAGTAACATCGCGCCGGACGTTATGCGAGAGATAAAAGGACCGCTGTGTCCGGCTCCAAAGGGCACGGGGTGCCCCGTTCCTACGTTTCTCCACGACGAATTCGACTCTCGTCTCGGCGAGTTAACGAGGACGAACGCGATAACGCGACGGTTCGTACGTACGGTCCGCCGCGAGAACAACGTTAACCTCGTTTCTGTCGCGATGCTCTCTACACCTGTGTAAGGACACGAAGGAGGCGTGTGCCGGTTTCGATCTCGAGCCCAGTCGTTTTTACGCGAATGACATACTCGTCGTTCCGGGGTACACCATCTGCATCCGTGGCGTGGGCGGCCGCGCCAATGTTTGCCTTCGACAGACGTGTCGACGTGGCTCACCCCCTGCGCCACTGCGTCTATTTTCATTGCTTCTTAATTGTGTTTTCTCAGTTGTGGAATAACCTTCCAGCCTCGTCCACCGATACACTTTTACGCCGACGTTTTATCGTCGGCTGCTCGACGTCTAATCGCGAAAAACGTAAGCGACGGTTGCGGGCTGCCGCAACCGCGTTAAACATTATCGTCCATTTTAACGCGCTCCCTGCACTCGCGAGGGTGTCGGTGTAAACAGAGTCGGAATAGTTGGCAGAAGTGAAACTTTCCGCGAACAAATAAAGACATTCCCCGTTACATCGTAGCGAAAGTTGGACGCGTGACGAACTGTGTGCATCGACGTACCATCCTTCGTCGTTTCGGCTTCTCGTAAATTTCCCGGCCAGGCGATTCAGGAAACAGCGAACGTTCGATATTCTTAATTTCGCGTTACGATGTTGGGACAAGTCCGGTCGTTAAATCCTAAAAAGGTTTCGCGCCTCTATAAAGCGAACTCCGGCTCATCCGCGAGCAACCGACACTTCCTTCTAAGCGTACCGACACTTGCTTCGCGCGATGCTCTGGAAATAACGTTCCGCGCGAGAGATGGCAAAGTCGGGCGAGATAAACCGATAGGAAAAACAGTCGATTAATCCAGAACGTCCGCGGTTAATTAGATAAAACGGAGTCACGGAGGAGAATCGGCTGCGTTAACGACGAACGTTGCTGCGTATAGAAGCCCGAGCGCCGAGCAGTGCGGATAGGTTGCCGAGCCCCTTTAGCTACTCTCTACGTATAAAATCTAGAATCTTAACGGCAGATAAAGGTGCAGTAAAATTTACAGATGTGAACAAACAGGGTTTGAAAGGCCGGGCTATCTGCAGGCCAGCTGAAGGTGTACCTGAAAAGATACTATCCAGGATGTAAACGTTGATTCAGGGCTCGAACGAGCTCGTTCAACGGTGTGGCTTAAGCAGGGCGCGAGTTTAAATACGGCAGCGGAGTTCGCGACAGCTTTACCGCTCGCTGTAAAACAAATCCTAATCTCTTGACGTTGCTACCGTGCCACTATCTGCTCCACTTGTTTGCACTGCGAGCGCGCGGCAGACGATGGCGCGTTATAGGCACACGCGTGAATCTCACGAGTTCTCCGGGCACTTTGATAAAAAATAAAGGAAAGGAAACAGAGGGGAGGGAAAAAATGAAGGAAACGGGAAGAAAAAAAGGAGCAGACGGAACCACGGGCCCGTATGGTTACAACGGGGCGATGTTTAATCTCGCGATGGGAGCGAGGTGGGCGGCCGATGGACCAAGGAATCGAAAAAGGCTGGCAAACAGTCTCAAACCGGGTACCAAGTGGGCGAATAGTTTCCAACGCTATCTCGAGTACGTTAGGTGTGCTATGGGGTCTATGAGGAACGACCATGCTCGTTCAAACGATCGTCTCTTCGCTCGGGTATCGGGTATCTCTATTCTAATCTTTGGATTTTGGTAGACGCATCCTCTGCTTTGTTACGTACAGAGACAATCGAGTTAGAAAAATCATGGAGTCAGCAAAGGGTGCACATCGAACACGAAACTCGTTAATTTCCCCGAGTTTTTAACGCTAAACGTACCGGCATTTTACGCATACCTGTTCTTACCATAGGGGGTCAAATACGACCCCTCGTTGTATGTATGGTTTTTAAAGAATTTTTCTCTGTAAAAAGTAAGTTAAGAGAGAAACGGAAAGCGAGAAATTAAGCAATCGGAAAATATGAGAATTTGCAATAAAATAACAATGGATGTGCGATTTATAAAGTAAATTTTAAAAGGGGTCATTTGACCCAGATTGGTACGTTTATTGTTAACTAATAATTCGTTCTAACAGTTGAAATTAATACGGCGAGTGCAAGTCCTTTGGGTCATAGATTTAGTTGAAACTTAGTCATCCGGTTCGAGAAAATGTATCGTTACAACGGCAACTACTCGATGCTTTTCGAGATATTTATGGTTAGAGTTTTATCATTGCCTTAATAACAGATTTATTTCGAATTTTTATCAATTTATTACACGCTGGTGGCAATTTTCGGATTATTGTCCTTAGATCACAATGCCACTTGATAACTATCGATAACTGCTATCCCTACTTAAGAATAATAAAGCTTCAATTATAAATATCTCGAAAACTATTGTGTAATTGCCCTTATAATGGTACACTTTCTTAAACTGCATGATTCAATCTACAAACTTGCATAGTTTCAACTAAATCAATCACTCGGAGGACTTGCACTCTCCTTGTAAAACTCACACCACCGTGGAATAGATATTATCATACGGAAACGATGCGTTTGTTAAATCATAATATAAAGAATATTTATTAGTCCTATAAAAATAAAAATCGGAGAGAAATTCCTTTTCCCCTCGAATGAACAAAATTGACAAAACACTTGTCAGCGTTGTCTCCAACCTAAACGCATCTCCTCCTTTATCGCAGAAATAACAGAAATAAGTCAACTTGGAAGCACCACGGAACAATTTCCTTGTCGCTTGGTGACATTTTCTAATCCGAGTTTTAACGTACACGATGGAAAGAGCAATTTCTCAAGCTTCGTGATACAAACGCAAACATCGATTGACCATTCTCGTACGCATCGGTACACGTGAAAGTCTCATCGTGCGAAGAAACCATTGGAATAAAACAAATGGGAATACAGCACGAACGCTGTTCTGGAATTAAACATTCCTCGGCTGTTGGCCGGGCTCAGCCGCGAAGCGTTACGAATTTAATAAATCCTGCTAGAAAGTCGATTCGACGACACCTGGACGCGAGGAGGCATTTACGAGATCCGGCGAGGAATCGATCGTCCTCTCCGCGAGGATATATCGAAGCCCGGGACGAGTTGGGGCCGACAAAGAGCGGCGCCCGATCGCGCGGAGCGTCCTCGAGGCTAGTTGCATCGGACGGACTCATGCAGATGAGCATAAGCGAGCCGTGGAACAGCGTGCACGGTCTGTTCCATGGGAATGGGAGGGGCCATTCTCTTGTTCCAAGCCCTTCCACGTTGCATCGGCTACCAAGATGTTTATGTAGATGAGCGAACCTGGCTTCCCGTGCCGTCGTCGTCGACGACGACGCGAATTCTGGACGCGCTCGCGCCAACGCGCAATCGGTGGAACGGGGCGATGCAAGGAAGAAGGGGGAAAAAGGGGAAAAAGGGTACAGGTCGTTTGGCATAAATATCGAAAGGGCCGAGAAAGGAAGGCTCGCAGGCGGGGTGCAGCGGGAGGGGCGGAAGAAGATTAAACCGGGCGGAAATTAACGTTCGATCCCGGTGGACGTCCTTAAACGCGTATAATTTCGTAAATCAAGCGGAATCGGCCGAGGAATCGAGGTATCGCGGGTTTACGCCGGTCGTGAAATTAGGAGAGCAACGTTATCGTATTTTTTCGCCGCGATAACGGCCGCGTTTCCGTGCACACACTTAGGAATTATATTCTGTTTACGACTTCGGCTCGTCGTGTTCGCCGGCTCGTATAGCTTCTTCATTTCGTTACGGTCGTTCCTCGCGGCAAAGGATACGGTGGGCCCCATCGCTGGGACATTCGTTTCACGAAAGGAGGCCTCTATGGGCCGAGCGCGCCGCTGTAACGCGATAATCGCTACATTGTACGGCTTTTCGGTTATTCCGGCCGACTTAATTACCTATCGGGAACGTCGTTTTTCGAGATACACGGGACTAAGGTTTTTCGGAAATCCCACGATAATATCGCGTTCCTACACGGGTAGCGTTTAACGTCTTAACACTCGTCTCTCGATATTTATCGCGACGAACGCGGCACGAGGTATCCGGTAGATCGGTGACGAAGCGATTTCGAGAAATCTCTCGGAACGGGTACATCGGTTCTTAATGAAAACGGGAAAGGATGGATTATTTATGCGCGATCTATCTATCGGTATGTACCTACACGGAATGCAGCTGGAAACACGATTACGCGCTGATACGCGTGCAGCGGCTGCAATACGCGCAGCGATAACGCTGCATTTTCTATTCCTTCGGCAGGTGCATGCCACGGCTCGTACTCGTTAATAACTCCCGGGGTACGGAGTGTATCGCCTGCTCCGCAAAAATGCCGCGAATCTTTCGGAAATTCCCGTAATAAATAACACGAAACGCGCGGAGGAACAAGTGCCCTTTAATAACGTGTAAATCACGAGCGCGATTACGCTCTGACACGCGGCGAGTAATCAAAACTGGGAATTACCATGAAACGAGTATCCATAATCCTGGCAAGTTTTCACTGCTTTATCATACTCATCGACTTTACCCTTCCTCGGGGCCTCGTTAATTTCTCAACGTTCCTCCATCGACGAGGAAACGTTCTGCCTCGCGCGGAATGACGCTTTCTCTCGTTACCGTGGAACAAAGTCAGGAAGCGGATAGGTTGCCGATCTCGTGAGAGGACCACCATAGGAACCTCGTGCTCGGCGTCATGCCTTACACCCGTCCACCCGGCCCCGTTAAGTGATTCGGCTAATTGCGTCGTCCCGGTGACTCGGTCCCTCGCCCTTAATCACCCTAATCGCCGTCCGCTAATTATTCGCGGCGCGATTAAAGAGGCCAACGTGGCCTACGGCCTGCGTGCTGGCCCGCCTTCGCGGTTTTCTCCGCCCGACGTACCTACCGACTCTCCTCTACACGGATCTCTTTTATTTCCAGCCCGATCCTTCCTTTTTTTCCATCATTCCCCGCCCGTACATTACGCTCGGATCTCGCGCGGAATCTAACGAAACGCTGATTGCTTCCTGCAAAAGGCACCACACGTTGGGGCACATTTTTTAAACGTGATCCCGTTCCTCGTTGCCGCCATTTTCCACGACAAATCGTCCGATCGCGCGAGATAAAGACGCGCCGACGTCGCGCCGATTTAAATTCGGCGATCGAGCACGCCGATTCCATCGCGAGTCCTCGTTTCCGCGCGACTTAGGAGCAACAACGAGAAGAAATCGAGGCGCGTGTTTGATTTTTAATCGGTTTTTAATAACGTCTTTGTACTACTCCGCGTCGCGACGATGGCCGCGCCGGTTCCCCATGCCCCCCGATGCTCCCACGCGAACCTCTTCCGCGTGTCGATCGCGCCCCGCACGCTGGAGCATCCGTGGAGATTTCTGTTCCTAGACGATCGCGATATCCTCGATCCTGCCGCGGCGCGATAGTCGAAAGTCAAACGGAAACGATGAATAAGGATGAGCGGTTCTTCGAGCAGCGAAGAAATTGAATTGCAAAGCTTCCAATTTGCGCTCATGAATTACGGATAAACCAAATTGAATACGCCTAATTTAACTCGCGCGCGATTCTAATCAGCGTAGAAATTATCGAGTGAGAATTTCGTGGAAAATTATGAATATATGATCCCTCTTCAGCCATCCGTAACCGTCACGCGAGCGTTTCAGCGTTAACGAGGTATCGAATTCGTTAACTTGTCCGACTTCTTGGCCGAGCCACTTCGTTAGCGCGTGTCTCGTGCTCTCGCGGAACGAACGCGTTTTCCGCGCACGAAACGATCCAGCGCCGCGATTCATGGATCGTCCGGTGGAATCGCGAGCCGCGTCGCGACGTCCCGGTATTCGCAAAAACGAAAATCTTGACGCGCGAACGGGACGGTAGCCTTCGTGGTAGGCGCGAACAGGATGCGATTAGCATTTTCCCATTTGCATATTGACGGGATTTCGAAAAGTTATGAATATTTTACGACCCTCGCGGCGAACCGGGTCGCGGCTAGCCGCGTCTACGACAATGAGCACGCGGATTGGTCGTTGGTCCATTGATAACGTTATCGCCGGATCCCGGGACGAGTTGGACGAGTTGAGGATACGTCGAGAGACGATCCATGGGCCGAGGAACTCGGGCGAGAAACACGTCTAGTACCAATCGTTGGACTCGTCGGCACATGGAGGGTCGGAGACCGGTCGCGGCGTGATGGACGTACGATAAGGTCGAATTCTAGGCGCGGAACGATGACCCTAGGACACGGAGAGCTGATAAGGGTGCGTGGAAGTATCGGCCGAGCCGCGGCGGTTTCGCTCTCGCTCGAGAGGTGGCAGCGCCTGGCCCTTTCCGCTCTCCGCGCCACTGCAAATTCCTCGCTTTTTAATTAAATATCCGCTTTATCGCGAAAGTCGCGCCAGATATCGCGACACGATCGGAAATGGGAAATTTTTGCCAAACTATCTTTCTCGTTGTATAATTCGATTGAACAACCTTCTTGTTCTTTCTTTCTACGAGGAAATGGAACGGGTGAAAAATTATAATTTAACCAACTATCGATTTTATTACCAAAGTTGCATAATGCTTCGCGATGTAATCGGCGATGGAGGATTTTTGCGAAATTATTTTTCCTCTTGCGAAAATACCGGTTTTTTAAAAAATTTATTACGTGCTAGGAAATAGGAAGGGATGAAAAATCGCTTTCTAATTAAATATCGGTTTTATTGCAAAAATCGTGTTATACTCCGAGATACCATCGGCGATGAAAAGTTTCGATGAGATCGCGTATCCATGTTCGAGCCCGCTTCTTGAATATTGAACTACGAGGAAATGAAAAGGGTGAAAAGTTGAATTTCAACGAAATATTGGTATTATTGCCAAAGCTGTATAATATTCCGAGATATAATCAACGACGAGAAATTTTTACGCAGCGATACCTTAATGTTAGATTACCTTTTCTTGTATTTGATTTTCTATACCAGGAAGTGAGAAAAGACGAGGAAATTGCGTTTTAATTAAATTAAATATCGGTTTCATTAGGCAGTTGTATAATACTTAAAGATTACATCAGCGACGAAGCGTTAATTTCTGGTTTCAGGTGTTACAATTTTCTCGAATAGTTTCATGAAATAGGAAGGATTAAAAATCATTTGTGTTCTAATGAAATGTTATTGCAAAAGTTATGTTATTCCAAGATACGATTGGCGATAAGGAATCTTTATGAAACGATAGGCCCGTGTCAGATTATATTTACACGTTATATTTCAGGAAGAGGAAGGGTAAAAAATGATTTTATTGTCAATAAATTATCGATCTTGTTACGATACGATCTACGATGAAAAATTTTCGTGTTCGATCACGGTATCGTTGAATATTACATTCTAGGAAACGAAAGGATAGAGAATCGCTTGCTCTTCGTCGAAATACCGTCGATTTTATTGCGAAAATTAAAATTTCAACGCGGGAAACTTGCAATCGTAAGCTCGATTATTACATTCCAGGAAACGAAAGGTTCGAAAACTGTTTTTCAATTAAATATCGGTACTCTTTCGAAACTCATAATATTCCAAGATGTAAGCAACGATAAGATATCTCGGTGAACAAATATTTTGCTGCTAGAATACCGTTTCTAAATATTATATTTTAAGAAACGAGGGGGGTTAACAATCTTTCGCCTTTCAATTCGACGCTGATTTTATCCAAAGACTCATCTAATATTCCACGACGTAATTAAGGATGAGATACGAATAAATATTTTGCTGATAGAACACGGCTGCGTGATTGTTTATTTCGAGAAACGGGAGGGTTAAGAACGCCTCGACTTTCGGTTCGGCATTGATTTTATTCCAAAACTTATCTAATATTCCGAGACATAATTAAAATTAACGACGATATACCTCGGTGAACAAATATTTCCCCGTTCGAATACCGCCTCCGAATATGATATTTTAAGAAACGGAAGGATTCTTAATCCTTCGGCTAGAAATTCAGCATTGATTTTATCCCAAGCCCGCCTGATATTCCAATTACAACATAATTAACGATGACTCACCTGAGTGAGCAAATATTTTCTCGTTGGAATGCCGTTTTTCTAATACCGTATTCTAGCAAACGGGATCGTTATAATGCCATCTGAAAGCGAGCTCTCCAATTCGATGCTCGGAAATGTTAGATCCTGTCGCAATCGCAATTCTGGATAAAAGATACCACTTTCTCCGAGGCCGGCTGCTGATACCGTATTCCACGTATCACGTCCTGCGTCCGCCATTATCGTCATCATCGTCATCATCGTCTATCCGCGACATCCCTGTGACACGGTGGCGCGTAGCCTCGGTCAGGTGGTTAATCGGAGGTCAAAGCTTAGTCCAGCCGCGTAAAATTTTCATCCCGTCGCGAGTGGAATTGCATATATTCGCGAAATTGACGCGTTTCCTACCTGGATAGGTAACTTACGCGTCGGCGTCGGCGTCGGAGGTGGAGACCGCGACTGCGAGCAATCAATGTCCCGATTATCGATAGTTTGGGAATTTCATTATCACGCGCGTAAAACGGTGGTTATTTAGAAAAGTTGGGAGCGGGCCGGCAAATAGAGTCACAGGTAGACGGCGATATTTATGCGAACGAACGCGGCGTGGGCCACCGCGAGGAACGATAATAATTAATGGAAACTTGCCCGGTGGTCGATGTATATCGCGAGCGGGCACGCGGCGCTAGCGATAACGATTCATCATGTCGGACAAGCCGAAACGAATCTACTCGGTCGATGTACTTTGGTCCATTGGCTGAAATCGTCACCGGGCAAGGAGAGAAACAACGATTTAATAAGACGTCACCGGCGGAACCCGTTGAAAACAGGCTTTTCAATTGCTCGCCCGGTGAAAACGGCCGGGTGATCGATGGCGTTGCCAATGTTTTCGTGCCCGATGAAAAGAAGTCGCGGTACGATGCCCCGCCCTTTGCCTCGGTTACCCGACCCCTTCGCGAATTAACAGATAACTCGAGGAAATTCGGATCGCCTAGTCGCGTCGTGCAAGAGTATGTCGCATCAAAACAAACGATTTGTCTTTTCCGGTGGCTGAACCCGGCGGCATTGGCGGGCCAGAAAATCGCCGCGAGAAGATATCGCCGACTGTCACCGGCGACCGAGAGAAAGATCCAGAATGCGGAGTGTCGTGGGAAAAAGTGGTCTGGAGGGTGGCGAGTTGGTCGGTGGAGACTCCGAAGGCGACCGGGAGGTGCTGCCTCCTGGTGGCGAGTCCGGCCACGAAGCTCGGACCACGGCGACGAGTCCTCGAACTTTGACTTTTTCCATCGAGAGCGAACCGGTAACGCGTTATGCAACGCGCGGAGAAGGCTACTGGCCGATCGTTGACGCGACATGGAAGCTGACTCGTGGAGGAAAAAGCACGCGTAGTCGGTGGCTCTATTATCGCCTATAAATTCTCGCTTCGTGCTCTTCCTAGCGATCAGAGACAGGGCGGCTGGTCGATTCTCTCACCCGTGTTCGGCTACTCGGTCCAAAATACCGGCGATAAGATCGTGCGGTCCAGATATAGAGATTTATACCGCGGTGCTCGTCATATTCGTCTCGATTAGCCGCGATAATGTCGCCTAACGAAGGAACGCGCGCGACAAATCAGCGCGTAACCAGAAACCCGGTGTAGAAGCGAGAGGGCGTCGGCGCGTAGGAGAGAGCGGAGAGAGTGGCAAACCCGTTTCCCCGAAAATAATTCCCGGGACGCGGTTGTCCCCATGGTGTTCGTAACCCGTCCCGGGGCCCCGGTCTCGGGACAGTCGGTCGATTCTCATCCAGGAATTCCTGCAGGTAGAAGAGAGATAGGTCACGCGGGGAGCACGAGTTGCAGCCAGGCTGCATAGGGCTCCTTTTTTCTCTTCTGGGGCGGAGCACTGTCCATCTACCTGCCCGCGACCGGGGCACAAACGCGCATTCTAATAATAATCTATGGGAACCCCGCTCAAAGGCACGTTCTGGACAGGGGAGAGGAGAGGTGTGCTCGCAGGGAGGGAGCAAGAGGGAGAGATCAGAGGTTAGAGGAGGACCGGCGAGGACGATACAACGCGCGCGAGGGTACGGCGAGGTGAAGGCACGGGGGGGGAAAGAGAGGAATTAGAGGGGCTTAGCTCGGTAGAGCCTATTATGAACGCAGCGGGTGTGGGTGGACACGGATTGCGGTGGATGCGACCGAACCCCGAAGTCGTGGAGGGGAACGGCGAATGGATTCAGGCATTTTTCTCCCGATTTCGCCGCTCCTCGTCCCCGCTGAAAGCCGGCTGTCGATATTTAATGCGATAATGTCCCGTCGCGTGTGACCAAACGTCCCCGTTGACTGACTGTTCCACCGAACCACCGAATGACTGACCGACTCGCTCGCTGACTGATGTCCCGACTCGTGCTCACGGCCGCCGACATGGCCGACTTGTCTCCCGAGAGGAACCCTCCCCCGGGCTTCCGGGGCGACCGACTTCTCTCGCTCTTCGGCACCGTGTTTTTCTGCACCAGCCTCTTCTCTTCCGTTCGCGACGCGACCCACGTCCCTCTTCCACCAGCCGCGCTCTATTTCTTTCTTCCTACGTCCGACGGTTTAACGATTTTATTACCGTCGCGATTAGATTTCGACCCGTTTTTGCGGTACGCGCAGCCTCTCGAGGAAAGGCTAACGGATCTCCCCGTTCCTTTTTGTCTCTTTGTTTCCACGAATTTACGAGCCACTCCGGGCTTTTTCTTCGCTACCTTTGTTGCTCCAGCTCGTGCAACGAAATAACCGCGATAGTTGCAGGATCGCCGTGTTGGTAATTATTTCCCCGTTGATCCATCGACTCTCTGTATCCCGAAACTGTTACCCTTTATTCGTATCGGGGGCACGCTTCGAGCACCGTAGCTTCGTTATCCGTCGCGAGATATCGGGGGGCCAGGAGGAGGCCATCGAAACGGCTCGATTGGTCGGGATACGTAGATCCGCGAGAGGGTAAACGAGAATGATACGGGTTCGATGGAAGCAAAAGAGTTTCAGCCGATATCTCTAACGGAGGGTGGCGGTAGTAGTTCATCTTCCAGGAGCCCGTCGAGGCGTTTTTACTGGCCGAGGTGGGCCATGGCTGCAACGAAAGGGCTGCACGGGATGTGTGCGGGGTTTTAAAGAATGGTTTCCCGCGGCGCATCACTCTTCCCCGCCGGTTAAGGCTCCGGGGCCTCTCTTCGTCGTTTTATCGGCTGTGTTTACACCGGGGCTCGGATGGATCTTTTTCGGGAAGAGAACTTCCGCGACGTGTCCGTGTCCAAGAAGAACGATCGTCCTACCGCGGCAGATAACTCACTTGTCCGACCGCGTCAAAACAAAGGATCGTGTCACGGATCCAGCGAGGCCTGGCAAAAAAGCCCCGTTTTCAGCGCGGCTCCCTCGGCCCCGTGCGTACGTCTCATCGGAGCAGGATTTCGCGCAAATCACCGTATCCCAAACTTGGTTACCTTCCATCCCCCAAGGACGCTCGAAGACACTCGGACCGGAGTGCTCCGCCGGCCGTGCCCTAAATTTCATACGCGAAATTGCCCGGGACCTTTTTCTCGGAGTCACTGATCGATTCGGGATTTATCGCGAGGACATTCGACACCGCTTTCTTTTTACGCCCACTTACGACCATCGATCCGCACCATCCTTCGGTCGATCTCGTTCCGAAGGTCACGCGAGGTCGCGTCCACCTCCTTTCGAGGTAATTCCAACCTCGTCCCGAGTAACCTCCCAGTCGTTTAAACATAATTCCAGCGGTATTCAAGGTCGCATCGATGCCACGCCAAGGTCATTCGAAAGCCACTCGAGCTCGGTCAAGGTCGCTCGAGAATCGTCAAAAGTGGCGTCAAAGTCGTTCGAGGATCATCGTCGGGAGATCGCTCAAGGAGACGTTGCGAAGATCTCTCGAAGGTGATCGAAGGATCGCTTGTAAATCGCCGGATTTCGTGCTCGTAAATCGCCGGATTTCGTAGGCCTCCGCCGCGTTCGAGCGAATGTATCGCGTGGCGTTGACTTTGGACGGTGTCAATTACCGGAAAAGTCGAAAATCCACGAAGGAGCCTCGCGTTGTGATCCGATATTTATCGTTTCCCCGTCCGACGCGATGTTATCCCCCTGTGTCATCGACTGGAAAGGTATCCTCGGTTCTCCGGGTCGCGAAGTAACCACGGCACTCGTGCCGCCATAACTCACCCTCGCGTAATTACAGGGTGTCTATCGCACTCCTCCCCCTTTTCTCCTCCCTCTCGCTCGCTCTGCCTCTTCGCCTTTCTTCCCATTTCGCTCGCGTCCACGTTTGCCAGTCGCTGGTGAAGCGTGGCTCCGAGGCCGTTTACCCGCGGCAGGTATAGGGCGCGTGTCACCTGTTCCGAGACATCCCGTAAATAACTGAAATAACATCTTAAGTCGGCTGCGCGGTGCCGATCCTTATTGCCAGCGTTGGTGTTCGTAAACGAGCTCGATGTTCGTCTGTCCCGATCGACTGGCCTACAACCAGCCGCGGATCAAACCGAGCGGCGTAGCCACCAGCGATTTACGACCCCGGTGCATTTCGCGTTAGCCAGAGACCTACGACGCGCCTCTTCTTAATCTTCGTCTCGAGGGGACAGGTATCGCGCGCGGGAAAGAAGAGAAAAGCGATATGCGCGAATGCCGTGCTATAATCCGATCTGATGATACGTTATCGGTTCTGTCGAGTGTTAGGTACCCCGTAACCGATCATCATCCTCCGAAGCGATAGGCGAGGGCAACTTTGTTGGATCACAGGCGGTTATACTATCGACGACACCTATACTTTCCGTTCCTCCACGCACCCTTTCGAGTTATCCTTCGCTTATACCTCCGTTTCCGATCTCCTTCGCCCGAGGAGCTCTCGACGTCTCGCGTCACCGGGGCTCTGCTGCCACGGCCACGCTCGTGTACCCCCTTTTACCGTAATTTACGCGATTAATAACTAGGCGACGTCGCGCGTCGAACGCGTGGAAGAACGCAGAAATGATAAATAGGTGCTCGCGCGAATCCGCGAGTATCGGCGTCGCGTCGTACGAGCCGAGGCGAAGCTAACACGCGGAGGATGGAGTGGCCGAGCGACGACAATTGAGTCGTTATCGTTATTGATTTCTCAATGGATAATTAATAACGGGCGTATAGAGGCCGGCCGCTTTGGGTAGATTGAAACATCGTGAAGTCTCACCTACGCGGATCTCCGATCTCACCGACGTCGAACGACAGTGCCGGATCGATGGATCTGTAAATGCCGCGTCGGATTGTCTAGGAGAGGATCGGTTCGGTCTCGATAACCATGGGAGCGTACCAGTCAGGATGAGTCCGCGCTTTCGAGACGCCCGAGCGGAGCGTTAAGTGGTTGTCGAACGGGGGTCGAACATTTCCAAATAAAAGGGGCACCGTGGATCATCCCGAGGGCCGGTCAGCTTCGATCCTGATCCCGAATCGCGTCGACGCGCAGCCACGCTCCGACCCCGCCATTTTTTGTCCCGCCTGTACGTCGATGATCTTAATTATTTCTCCGTTCTTCCGTCTTGTCGCCGATTCGATGCCAACTTTATACCGATCCAGCTCCAAACGGAACGGGAATCACGCTTCGAGCCGCTCCTCCGAGGCTAAAGACGAGGTACCAAAGGTGGGTGGTTCGTTTCGTGGATAGAAATGGGCACCGATATCTTCTACGTTTTTTAACAGTTAACGCGGTAGTATATATAGATAAAATTATCGATTCACGCTTTTTAGAAAATTCTTCTCTCTCTCTCACGCTTATTAACCAGTTAGCTATGGAGACTTCTTTTCAAAACGTGCACGTATCTGTCGCGAGAATCAAACGATGACGGGTATAGTCGTCTAACACAGAGTAAGTGAGACTGTTAAAATATTGGATTAAATAGACGGCTTTATTATATAAAATGAACAATGTTATTACTAATATTTACTCCATTCTCTCATTCCCTATATACACGATAAACGAAAAACTCAGGAAAAATCAAATATCTGTAAAAGTTGAAACTTCAAATGACACATAGTGACACTGTGCACGTCAAACACCAATACCGCTTAATAATTGTCTCCTAATCTTTATTTTTATAACAAAATTTAAAAGACATTATCGTCGCACTTGTACAAATTGATTATAAGAACTGATAAACAGTTCCAGCATACGGAGATGCATGAATTCATCTCAAATTATTTATACTTTCTATTTGTTTGTTTCATTCTCTAAACATATTGAGATTTACGAATATATGTTGGTTTTCGCTAAAATTACAATTTAAATAGCAAATGGTAACTAAATTTTGCGCATGACGGATATAATTGTCATGACACAAAATACTGCCATTTCCTCATGATGGATATAGTCGTCAAACACAGCTGACTTGTTACATACCCGTGTTTCTCACATAACCATTTAATTCTGACACATTCTTCTAAACATTAAACTGCACTCGCACATATTATATTTATATCATCGTAGACGAGTGACACTCGTTCAACCTCATTCGCATTCGCATATATAAAACCAATACTCACGCGTTTACCTGTCGGTGTCTACCGAAGATCGACTCATGGAGGAACTAACTTGACGATAGACAGAGGTGAGCCTTGAAGGAAGTTGGCCTGATCGAGGAAAAAATGGAATCGTGGGAAAAGAAGGTGTAGGACTCCGCAGCGGGTAGGAGAATCCGTTCGTTTCGCGTTTAGTTAGGAGGAAAAGAGCACAATTGCGTTTATTATTCTCCGTCACCCCGTGGCACGTAGAATTTCTATGCATTTGCAAGTGACGACAGGGAGATGCAACGGGGGTTGGGATTTCTCGCATGTCATCGCCCGCCTGTGTTATGTATATGTATGGAGATGTGTACGCGTCCTCCATTGTGAGGCAAACGCCGTTCGATTTTCCTTGCTGGAAAGAAGCCTGCACGGTTTCCCCGACGAATTCATTTCAGGTTCGTTCGTACGTTGCTTTGGCAACTCGCTCGCGTTCAATCTCTCTGCAACTTTAATATCTAACGTTCGCCGAATTCCACGGTTTCTACGTAGATTCTACCCGTTATTACGTCTACCCGAGGACCCGAGGAGCGATTAAATCGGGGACATTCCTGTTCCCCCCTCCCCCCCGGGACGACATTTTTCGCGGAATTCGAGGCAAATTTATCCGCGAATTCTTCAATCGGAATTACGCGTATCGAGACGGTTTTTCTTCGACGCGATAAAGGCGCTTGTTCGATGTCTCGACGCGGACTGGAAATTTGGCCAGGCGTCTGGTAGCTCGCGATATGACGTCCGTGGTTAGATAAAAGGTATAAATATATCGGAAGGTGGGAAAGGCGGCCGGCGGTGGGCGAACAGACAAGGGGTCAGGTAATTCGGCCTTTTTAGAAAATGTATGGGCCGACCTTACACGAAATGCATCTAACCAGTCCGTGCGCTCCACGGCCTCCAGTCGAGATAAGGTAGCCTACGAACGGGCATTACCGTCACCAGAAACGAACAGAGTGACCCAAAGTGCCGGGAAGGACCGACGGGGGACCCATTCTCTCTCTCCCTTTCTCTTTTCTCCCGCAGACCTCCTGCTTCTCCTTCGACTCGGGGGACAGAGAAAGAGCCGAGCACCGTTGGCCGCTTTGACAGCGACCCAACAGACGTAATGAGAGAGCCGGCTTGCATACTGAACGATCCTCGAGCGTGCATCGAGATTCTGATCTCGCGGTGTGTACAAACAATAACGTCGCCGCCGGATCGTTCGTCATTTTCTGTCGTAAATCAGGCTGCGCGTGCTCCCGTTGTAACGCTGACGGATGTCCCATCGCGATAGCCGACTGCCGTGGCTGCGGAGGAGGCCTGGCGAACGTGGAACACCGGCAGAGGAAGTCGTCGACCCGACTCTGTCCGAAAACCTATAAGAAATTTATCTTCCGTACGACATTAGCCGCGAGTTCCAATTAAACACCTCGTAATTTAACCCACTCGCCATCCACTGAAATTAATAGCGATAAATCTCTCGCGGATAATCTCGTCCAACGATTCGACGATTCGACGTGGTCAGTGGCTAGGCGTTCGACAGCCAGTTCCTCGGACCACGTCTCCCTTTCGATGCATCATCTCCCCGACACTCTTTTCCCGCTCACCCCTGCGTCTCCCTTCGGTTCGTTCCTCCGAGTCTTTCGGGAGAAACCGAGAGAGAGAGAGAGAGAGAGAGAGAGAGAAGAGGAGTATAAAGGAGAGGTCACGGTGGAGAGAAACGGTGAGAGAGAGGGACGCGAAGAGATCCTCCGATGGCGATACCCGGGACGACCCCAACCCTCCGGCTGCATCCCGTATGCAGCCGGCCTGCCAGTCATCCACGGGGGTTTAGTCACACTGGAATTTCGTTGGAGGATTTCTGCTGGCCCGTCCTTTGCTCGATCGAGCCGCGTCTCCTGCTGCCGTGCGAGCAGGCGCTTCGGAACGCAGCGAGCGACGAAATTCCTTGTCCATCCGGCGCTCCGTGGAATTCGCCGAGTTCCACACCGGCCTCCACCGAGTCGTCGATCGTGGTATTCGGGACTCGTTAGACCGAACTATTCCGTTTTGATGCGCATCGCGACTGCCACGCGGTCCGGACCAGGCCGAGGGAAAATGAAACGAGGGTTGCTTCGCCTTCGTCTTGGTGTTTGATTTACCCTGCGGTATTCCGCGCGTTACGTCCTCTTTGTCTTTCCATCTCCCCTGCTTTCCACCTACCCACGAGGATATCCAATTTTATTTCCACGTATCCCATCCGAGCGGACTGTCACTCTCTACGCGGACTTTTATTCCCTACGTTTGTCGACCTATCGATATCGCGCATTTATTTCCCATTTTTAACCGTTCGAACGGGGTACGCGCGTGTCCAAGTACCAAAGACACCGTTAACACGCTCGACTTGGCCGTCAATTCGCCTCAGCGTTGCAACAAAATACCCTAAATTGAAGATCGTTTGACATTAACACGCCTGTCAAGCGTGCCAGCAATGAGTAACTTCGTCTCTGCTACAATTTTCGTACGAACGTGATCGACGTACCAATCGCGTATATGCACGACGGAATTTTCTGCGAAACGTCGTTTAAATCGGCAACCACCCTATCAACCGGACACTCGCGAGTCTTCGCGGAAAACTGTCCGATAATGGCTCCCGTGAAACGCGAAATAGGGTTCCTCCTAGAGGAGCGTGGCGATTCAAATTTCGAGTCCTTCGGCACGAAGCGCGTCGGTAATCATACCGGCCGGTGGCCTATAAAAATCGCGGACGTAACGAGGGAACGATTAGCTGTCCGTTGATAAGGAAACATTGTAGCGGCGATTATTGGCCGGAGCGCGAAAGCGGAACGAGAAACGAGGCGCTGGCCGTTTTGTACGCTCGTTACCGACAGCCGAGAGAGACCCTCCCCGAGTGCTCGCGTTTTTACGGGCGGCGCGGTCTCGTTTTAGCGCTCGCCGCAATTACGGGCCTATCGGGGGAATTTCAGTATCGCGGAGGAGCGTTTAATGACGAGATCAGATTCCCTTCGGCTTCATTCACGATGGTAATTTATGCCGG
Organism: Eufriesea mexicana; assembly: GCF_001483705.2. Lineage (NCBI taxonomy): Eukaryota > Metazoa > Arthropoda > Insecta > Hymenoptera > Apidae > Eufriesea > Eufriesea mexicana. The sequence goes on along the minus strand of NW_016910719.1, from coordinate 489,549 downwards.
GTCCGGTGCTCTCGCGCGCCTCGCTAAGACGCCCACGTTAACTTCGTTGCCTGTCTATCACTATTATCGCGAACGCAACGACCGTGAGAGGTACATTTGGTAGATTCCGCGGATAGCGGGGGTGGAGCCGTCTAGGCGCTTCTAATTATTTCTCTCTTCAACGCTCTGTTCGTCGTTTCTCCATGTACGGCCAGAGTTGCACCGGTTTCACGGAGATGATCGGTATTTAAAAACCGTGAAACGGACACGTACAAAGTTGCGGGAATACAGCGAGTATTCGGAGCTGTATTAGTTTGGCGAGTCCCGACGATCGTCGCCGAAGAACCGATTGCTTTGCCGATTGCTTCGTAACGCGATGGAGCTTGCAACTCCTTGCTCTCGATATCGCTCTCCGCTCGACGTTTGCGTTAATGCCAGCTCGCCGCCTGAGACGGAAACGTCCACCATTTTGTGCCCGACAAAGCGATACGCGGCTCGCACGCTACTCGTTTACGATAAACTTTCGTTATCCCTCGCGTTTTAATTATTCGCGAAAGATTCGAAGAACGCGGCTGCTAATTTCCATCTGTCCTCGATACGTCTGACGGGAAACGGGTATACAAATAGTAATTACGAATAGTAATTACACCCGAGCGTGACTGTCTCGCGCTTGTCCACGCGCGCTGATACGCTAATAATCGAAACCGGAAATAAGAACGCGCTCGAAATGTAAATCGAGACCCTGCCTTTAGTATCTTTCGTGGAGGTCGTCTAATTTCCCGCGTTACCTCTCGACTCGCGACCAAACGGGCCCCCCCTCTTCGTCCCCGTTACTTATCGACAAAGTTGCAAAGCTAACCCGACGCTTACTAGGTTGACAGACAGCAGTGGTGAAACGTGGACTACCGTCACCGATTTGGCCGTCTCTGTCGTCGCAGGAGTGAAGGGGGGGGGGGGGGGGGGGGGA
>NW_016910719.1:456572-488417 GCF_001483705.2 Eufriesea mexicana | reverse complement strand
GGGGGGGGGGGGGGGGGGGGGGGGGGGGGAGGCAGCAGCATAAAGTATCGAGCGCGGCCATTTCGCCCAATTATTTAGAAGACTGGCGATTCGATCGGCAGATAGGAGGTTCGGGGTTCGAAGGTTCCCCGCTCGCGATAGACGCGCGCAAGGCTCGCAAGGGCGAGCTTAATGGGGCGCGGATTCTAGGGGTGTCGCATTCACGTCGAGTGATCGATCACTGGTTATCCGGCCTTAGCCCCGTTAGAACGCGACACCCCGTATACCGGCGCGTACGCTCCACGCTTCGCGGCGAGATCACGCGTGCGAGATGATAAATTCCTGAAAGGCGTCCGTCACGGTGCACCGGGTCAACGTGTTTACCATGAATAAAATTTGTAGCGCGATGCGGGGGGACAGGGCCCCGTCGTGACTACGTTCGCCGCGCATCTGCATAAGAAACGTGCGAAACGCCGTAGCCGATCGTCGATAAACGTGCCGATTCGCGTGTGCCATTGACGCCATTTTGGAGCAATCGAACGCAAAACTTGCTCTACATGCGCGTATCTGATCTTAATTCTAATCGAACGAAGATTGTGATCCTTAATCGCATAATGGGAATAATTGGCGACGCGAGGTTTGGTTCGATTTCACAGTTTTCAGCCGTACAATTTATCTTCGTTTTCTAATATCCTATTCTAATTTGCATAGAGTAAATTCTCGATTTAGAAGACTTGCCTCGACGAGAAATCGTCTTTATTCGTTAAATCCCGTCGTATTTTCCGGCCCCGGGGGGTTGATGTAGATGACCGGTAACGCGAGACGAAGTTCGCATGGGCGAAAGGCGGTGAATTCGCGGAAAGGAATTATACTTTCGTATAAATTCGCCAACGAATTATTGCCGCGAACGATCGCAACGCGGAGCTATTTTTTCCGCGGTTGTTGATAACCGAGTCACGTGACCCGATGCACACGTCCGAGTGCGTCGAGCCGTACTCTTTTCGCGTACACGCACGGCGTTACAAGGAAAATATATCGTCACCTTGGTTTGCATGTTTATCAGGTTGAATTATGCGCATGAATAGCCCGCTGCATCGCCGCTAAGTCGCGCCGTGCCTTACGGAAAAGCCACGATTGAGATATCCCTCGGTGGAAGAAACTCGCGGAATAGGGATCCGTCTGCGCGTACTCGTCGAAGGGTAAAATCCCGCGGAGGGGACAGAGACTCTCCCGGCGACACCCCGCCATTACTCCGCGATCACCGATACTCCGCGATAACTCATAACCCCTCGATCGACGTATTCGTTCAGCGGGCTCGTCGCGGAAACCCGATCCGCCGTTTCACGGGCATTAATACCAGCATTTACGCGAGCATTAGAAGAAACCTCGAGGGGGCGGAGAAAAAATGGGGCAAAAAAGGGAGAACGTCGAACTCGTAGCTCGCTGGCGAATCGGCAAAAAACCAGAGGCTTCTTCTTCTTGCCACGGTCCGTGCTTCCCGGAATCGTCGCGAGCGAACGTCGGTTGCAAAAAACGGGGGCAAAAAAGCGGGAAGAAAAAGGGGGACAAAAAGGGGGACAAAAGGGGGAAAAAAGTAGCGGACGAGATGTTGGCGACGGAGGAAAAAAAGTAGGCTGTTCAAAGCGCACGCATGAATGGTCAATGAAGACGGCGGCAGCGGCGGGGTGGGGGTCGAGCAAAGGGGGTCGAAGTAAGCGACGCGTTTGCTCTGGTTCTTGCGCGCTCCAGGCTGCTCGCGCCGAACCGTCGTCGCGGCCCCGTGTTTACTAACAGACCTTTTTTCTCACGGCCCGCGCGTCCTGTCCCCGGATGGCGGGCCTCTCGCGGCCCCCCGCGGACCCCCGCGGACCCCGTTGGAAAACCGTAAACACGATTACGCGCGAGCAGCGGAGTGCCTCGAGAGTATACCGCCACTCCCAACGAGCGCGTCGAAGGAGACGAAGAAGAGAGGAGGGTGTCGCGTTTAGGAAACGGAGCAGGGAATTGGGTAATTCGAGAGACATAATCGGATCGGTGTCGCGTTTCGCGAGGCCGACGAAGCGCGCCGGGTCGCGCTCGAATCCTGCTGGCCTCGTTGCACCGGGGGGGATCAGCTGTTTTTATCCCCCTCTGCCCGGTTTTTCGACCGCACCCCGAGGGAGAGCAGGGAAACTGGCGCGACGACGCCTCGCGTCGCGTCGTTACCGTTCCCATCGGGCGGCGGCTAATTAGGTACGCGCGTAATTGGCGTAATGAGACGGCGAAATCGTTACGGTGTCGTGATTGGCCGATCGAGCCGGCTTAGGTGGATCGTTAATGATTAGGCAAAGCGAATCGATAGCGTGGAAAAAGTCGCGTCTGGCACGCGGGACAGATCGATCGTGTACGGGCTGACCATTTTCGGCCATCGGCCTGCACCGGTCCGTGGTTCAGCTTCTTTCATCCGACGACTAGCGTCTTTAATCATTGTAATTCTATACGTAAACGCGCAACCTCCATCGATTTGTTTTCCGGCTCGCTTGCATCGTTCAAGATGTCCGTGCTCGGATACGCCTTGCATTAGCTATTACCCCTAGCGCATATATCATTAATTTGTTCTTATTCCCCGCTTTATCAATGACGATTGTTGTTACCTCGGTTTAATCACTCGCTTAATTTAATTCCCTTTCTCTGTCCTGCACTCCCCCGATCCCTTTTTCCCGCTCCTCGCTCCCGTTCATTCTGTGTACTTTCCGGCTATGTTATTACAAGTGACTCTATACCGGTTCCACCGTGTAAACAAATAACGCGATCTTTGCTTTTCTTTATTTTCCTTCCTCCGGCTAACAACCGTCGCGTATTTTAATTTAAATTCTTCTCTAAGTGGCAAGTTCAGCCGCTGTAAATACGAGGGTGTGTCTGTTATTCGCCCGACGAGATGGGCTACGGAGGTGCTGGGACGATTCCAATTTTCTTCGATCGAATATCGGAAGCTGGCATCAGATGCCGACGACGGAAATCGGTGTTCGAGGTGGTTTACAGGAATGTATATACGAACGGGAATGGCGGCTCTGCTCCTACGCGTTAACCCTTTGCGCACTCGACGAGTTTTTCGATAGAGAAGAGTAGAAAATCAAAGATTCTCTACTAGAAAACTGACGATACTTTTTCGAGCAGTAAATGAAGGATTTTATAATAATAGAATTGTAGAATTATTTGATTTCGATACCTCGCATACTTCTACCTTACGTTAAATTTGATTTATTAATTAACCCTTTGCACTGGACAAGTTTTTGGCTAAAGATGAGTAAAGGTTCAAAGATTTTCTGCTATACAATTATTTCATTTCGATATCTCTCACACCGTCACATTAGCTTAAATTTGACGTATTAATTAATATCGATCTTCGAAATTTTATGAAATGGTTGTTAGTGGTGGAAGAAATTTAATAACAACAAGAACAATTCTTTATTTAATTAGAAAGATTATAAAATACAAATATAACGTTTAAATGTAATTAATTTCTCACAATTACTCTATCACAGAACTTCCCGCTATTATAACTCAATTGCAACTAACGTAGCCCAAATCACTCTCTTTTTTTCTTTCTTCTTCGTACATTACATTCGCATACACAATTCACACACACCTCAATCATTACGCGCGTGCTCATTTATCATAATAATCTGAATTCATTACATATTCGAATCCCATGCATACTTGTTCCACTCATCCCAACACGTATATACTTAAAAATCTATGTAACCACTACCACAATGGTGACTGAAGCTCACCTCACGAGTGAAAAAGGGTTAATATCGAGGAAAAATCGAGAGCGTAGAGGATCCGGAAAAATTTCTACCGTTTCTGGTACGAACGTTTTTCGAAATGGTTAATCGTCGATATTTCGAAGTATTATATTTGCATGGCGTAAAGACGAATCGAAATACGAGGAAAACTTGCTCCACGCGGGTCAATCGTTTCGCCTCGAAGCTCGTAATTCGCGTTGTTGCGCAAAGCTGGAAATATCGAGAAACGATGCCTCGATCCTCGACGGTTCCCTTCCAGCCGTTCAAAGTTCGTCTTATTCTCGTTCGACCAATTTGGCCGGGTTCCTCGCCCGTCGAGGCTACGTCGAGGAAAGCGAAAGAAAGCCCGGGAAGAGGCAGGCTTTTCCCGTGGAGCCGAGTTTTTGGCTGGCTGCCGGCGGATCGAGCGAGAATCGCCTCGGATCCGCGGTTTAACGCCGCCCGTACGTATCCTCGAGCCCGTGAAAAAACGGCTGATAGTTTACAAGGACCACCGGTTTCGATAATCCACGATGGACGCGACGAATCTCTGATCGATGCTCCGATGAACTCGTTCACTCTGACCCGGCTGAAAAATAACGTCGCGTAAATAAACGGTCGTAGCACGCCGAGCTTCCGTGTAACCAAAACAATTTTCGACTCATAGATTCCAAATAGAAGTCCCTTTGCCGTGTCGAAACATACGCGGGCCTCGAATCTGCTCGAAATCGGCGAAACAAACGGTATCGACAAGCTTCCCTAATTTAGGACTTTCGTAATTGCCGCAGGAATTTTTGCAAATTTTTATTTTTTAAATTATCATACTAAACGAGAAAAATTGTAGCGTGTCGAGGTAACGAAGAAATGGGTAGTCACGTGTCTCGAATCTGCTCGAAATCGGTAAAAGAAACGGTATCGCCAAGCTTCCTTAATTTAGGATCCTTTGTAATTGCCATAAGAATTTTTGCAAATTTTTAATTTTTAAATTATCATACTAACCGAGAAAAATTATAGCGTCTCAGGGTAGTGAAGAAGTAGGTAATCGCACACCTCGAATCTGCTCGAAATCGGCAAAACAAACGGTATCGACAAGCTTCCCTAATTTAGGGCTTTCGAAATTGCCGCAGGAATTTTTGCAAATTTTTAATTTTTAAATTATCGCACTAACCGAGTAAAGCTGTAGTGTCTCAGGGTAGCAAAGAAATAGGTAATCTCGCAAGTTTATCGTTTATAAATTTGTATGGATTTGGAAGTCGTGGCAGCTTTTCAACGGGGAACAATTTACCCCGAAAAAGGCGCAAACGATTGCCGATGGAGGCCATTGTCCCCGATACGCGTCGGATCTCGGTTGATGGTTGAAAAGTCAGCTTAAAGGGTTAAGGGATTAGAGCGGGCCCGAAGGCGAAGATCATTGGTGGAGTGGTGGGGTAGGAAAATGTTTCGCGGAAGTGGAATAATTGGGGTACACCGCGTACACGTTTCGTCGACGGCTTAACGGTATAGACATTGACATTGTTACGCCCGGAGGCACAATAGAGGAGACAGTAGGGGTGTTTCGCAGAATTACGCAGGGACAGTGGACGGGTTAGGTCGCGTAGCCCATTGTACCGACGCTTCGCTTCTGTATTATACCCGGTGTACCGTTCGGAAACGCCTTCCATCTTAATATAACTCCATTTCCATGAAGCGCGCGCTGCTCGTTTCGTTCCGGGTTACGTAACGATCGATCGATCCAGGTACGAGGCATTCTCGAGAAAGTTCGTAACCGAATGACGAGTAATCCGAGTGGACCGTACGTTTTGCTCGAAACTAGAGTTTCCACGGATGCCAGGATGGTAGATAAATTTCTTACGCGTGACACAATCCCGTGACAGTGATTTCCGCGTGGTCAGAGCTGCTGTGCTGCTTCCTCTTGCGGAATGTATGCCGCGGCTTCCGCGTTACATAAGAATCGATCATCTTCGGGTATTACGCGGAGTTTAATGGCTCGTGGCTGTTTACTCCGCGAGGGGTCGAATCGCACGGGGGAGAATCCCTCGTTACTATCGACGAGCTCGGTTCCATCTCGCAGTGTGATTTATCGCGAAATAACAGGCTGCAAGTGTCCCGTGCCAGGTAAAGCCCCGACAATGTCCGGAACACCTACGAATTAACCGGATAAACGGTGTTTCGACCGGCGAGCGACCGTTCTCGCAGTGATCGTGCGATTTTCGTCCCCGCGTCGTCCAAGGCCCAACCTCGTTCCCCGTTCTTTTCTGCCCTCGTAACGGGCCGCAAGCATCGCGTGCTTCTGCGACCCTACGATCCTCGGGATTCGACACCTTTATTTAGGAAACGTGTATCAGAGTTGCGGGGCGCGTTCGTACATATTTTAGATAATTTTCCGAGATATATAAGAGCGTTAATTAGAGTGCAACCTGTGGAACGAATTGCTCGAGTGCCAGGTTTGCTCTCCTGTCTTCGAGCGAGTGTACGGGGTGAAACCCGAAGTGCGAACGGTGTTATTCTCTATGGAAAATGGCGACGTTGCGAGCTAGAGCAACCCGGTATTCGCGAACGAAATTTAATAGCTGAAAATTTACAATACAAATGCTCGCCAGTGTAAATAGGATTATTATACGGAGGACTCTATAATGATTAGCATAGCGGGGCGTTTTCATAAAAAGCAGCGTATAAAGTATTACTTATTTATGCCCGTGGTGGAATTAAGATTACTTAACGCTGTCTTTGAAGGCGGCCTTATAAATCGCGAAACCCGCTGCTCATTGCCCGCGCCCAGCTAAATGAATAGTCGTCGTTCTCACTCCCGTGCATGAAACGTGTAATTATCCTATTTTCATCGGGAAGCTTACTCGTTTAGATAATGAAGAATGCGCGCGGTCTGATATTTCAGAATCAATTTAGTCATTCGATATTTATGGCACTTTCTTCTGCCCGTTTCTTTCATCCTCGCCCCTTTCGTTTCGTATAAATTCACGCGAACGCGAAGGCGTATCCGCGTACGTCGTTTAATTCGTTACCGTACACCCGGCAAACAGAAATATATCGCATATATTACACGCGATAATTAATCGATCGCAAAACGGCGAATAACGCCGGCGAAAAATAGTACACGGGAACCGAAAAGCGAGCAGCTTTTGGTAAAACGATGGACCAGTTTTTGCTCGCCGCGTTGGTTTATTAATGCAACGGATGATCGTTCTTCGCTTCGTTAAAACGTAATCACGTTCAATTATCCGAACAAAGTGTCCGCTATTTCGGTCGGATAATCGAGGTCGCGTTGTAATTTGAATAAACCACCGCGCGAAAAATCCGCCGATGCGTATCGCGAGCAAAAACGAAACGTTAACCGAGCCGGCGCTTTCATCGACCAACGAGAAATATTTCGATCCGACCAACGCTATACTCGCTTTCCTATCGCTTCCCTCCTTGTCCAGGAGATCCGATTCTCTAGATATCACCGATCCTTTGCTAAAAATCGCGACGATCCTCGTCCAAAAAGGAGCCATCTCAACAATTCAACTCGAGACGACTCAACATAACGGATGAAAGACGACGGAAGAAGAGATGCAAGAAACATTGGAAACGTTGGAATAAACGCGAAAGAAACCACGTCCGACTGATCTTTTAATCCAAATTCTCGCAGCGCTCGTTGGGAACGTCCCGTTGTCGATCAAACGGAGGACGAAGAAGGAGAAAGCGTGCGAAATGCGGCACAGGTGAGGAAGAAACGGATGAGGAAAAAGGGTTTAGAAGAAAAATCGGAAACACGGAGAGGGGAGCAGGGGGAGACGAAAGGAAAGGGTGGCACGTCGATTCGCGACATTATGCAAACGCGAAGGGACGCGCGTGTACGCGCGACTGTCGCGAGCGCAACGGGGGCAGGGCCGCAGGGGGCGGCTGGGTGGAAGTGTGCGCGCGGGATGAGAGAGAGTCATAAAATCGAGCGAAGTGAACGCCAGGAGGGAGACACTGAGTGATGTCGGTGACAGCCGCCTCTCTGCCCTCCTCCGCCTCCGCCGCCTCCTGTCGCTATTACTCACCCAACGCCGAATACCATTCAAAGTTCGAAACCGCACGTTCGCGACCCAATTCCTGCGTGGAGTCAGCTGTTCGTTCGGTTCATTCAAAGCTCGATCGACCGCCGCCGCCGCCACCGCCGCCGACACCGCCACCGCCACCGTCGCCGCCGCCGGCTGGCCGTCCCGCGACCAGACGCGTTGAATTAATAACCAGGGAATAATGAAAAAAAAGAAAAAAAGAAAGGAAAAAAAAGGCGAGAAGAAAAGAGGAAAAAAGGAGGGAAAAAGAGGGAGGCGAACGAGAAAGGAAGAAAAAGAGAAGCGCGATAAAACGAAACGATGTTTAAACGCGCGAAAGTCGAGTGCTTTCCACCCCTCGGCGTGGCGTGTAACATACCCCTTTGGGCGAGCAATGAAATATGGCAACGAGCCGAGAATGACAGCGTCGATACGCTGGTCGATTCTGCAAATTCTCCGAGCCTTCCCTCGCGTTCCAAACGATCCATCCGACGGCCGGCATTTAGCCGGGCCTCGTTATTTGTCAGGATCATCGGCTGCGTTATTTAAGACGCGGAGCAAGCGCGACGAATTCCTTTGCCAAGTGCCCGCGCTCCTCGCGTCCTATCCTCTCGCGGCTATTCTACTATTTCTGGCGCGATACGCGCACCGCTTCTTGCCCTGGCAGAGTCGCACGAGAAATTCAAAGTGCTTTTCGACCGCGAGATGTGCAGTCGCGGAAGTTGCACGGCACTGGATCCCGCTTCGTACCAAAGTATTTCGCTCGTGGCACGTTTACAGGTGGAAGCGGCAGGTATTCGCGGAACGCGTTCTTTTCGACGTATCGTCGACGATGGAAACGAAATCACCGTGATACAGGAAGCTATCGCTCGTTCGTCGTTTCACGGGTACGAGTAAAACGGTACGCGTTTGTTCCATTCGGTTCGTACGAGCGGACGAGCTTGGCGTTGAACGCGTAACGAGAATGTGGCAGAGAGTAGTAGAAACCCGAATGCAGAGTAGAGCGTGGTAGAAAGTCTAGTCGAACCGATTGCGAGTTCCCTCGAAACGAGACGTAGAAGCAGAAACGGAACAACGGATTCTCATTGCACACGACGATGTCGTCCTCGTCCTCGTGTTCGTCTCCGTCTCGTTCGTCGTCTTCGTCGTCGTCGTCGTCGTCGTCGTCCGTCGGCGGTCTCGTTGGTAGTGGTGTAGCGATGGCGGAGAATCCCGTGGTTCGCGGTCTCGCCGGCGCGGCGCTGCGAGTGGCGCGCGGTAGTGGGGAGATGGGCGGTGCCACGGGACGCATTGGCCGCGCTCGGTGGGCGTGACTGCGCGCCTCCCACTCCTTGGCGTAGCGCGGCGCTGATTGACAGTTGGCGAACGACTGCGGACGGCGCAGGATCTAAAACCGCGCTAGGCGCTGCTCTCCACGCTCGCTCGCTCCGCTCTTCTCTTACCCGTGGATCTACCCGGTGCTTTTTCGTGGGGGAAGAACTCGAAACACGCATATTCCCGTGGCTGCCTTTGCCCGCCGGCCCGCGCGCAACATATACACCAACCTTCCACCTTCTGTCCGCCGGAGTTACGAGTGGCACACGCAGTAGTAGTTACGGTTAGGGAGGAGGGTCGGCCGCCGTCTCGCGGACAGCTCTCTCGCGCGTCACCTCTTCTCACTCCTCTGCGTGACCGGTTCGTTCGTTCGTTGGTTCGTTCGTTCAGTAATCGCCGCGAGGAGGAACGCGCTTCTTCTTCCGCCGCGACTCCGTCGACGACGCGTTCCGCCGTTTTCCACATCGTCGCGTGGAGAATATTCGCTAGTTCGGACGCGAACGGCTCGGTGTGTCTATCGTGTACCACGTAAAAAACGGCAACCTCGGGCAACTATCGGCGCGCGACAGACGACGTACAACGAAAGAGAGGAAGAGAAAGAGAGAGAGAGAGAGAGAGAGAGATATCGTGGCGGCAACGTCGCCGCCTCTCCGACGCTCGACTTTTCGTTCGCTTCGCGCGTATTACACGCGCCGACGAACGAATCGCACACGGATCCTCGGATTTAACCGCAGTGGACTGTTGTTTGCCGTGCCTGTGTGGCTGAATACTCGGGACCCCTGTGTTGCTCCCTGGCCGATCCATCCATCGTAGTCTCTACGTCGTCATCTTCATCGTCATCGTTATCCTCATCCTCGTCGTCATCGTCACCGTTATCGTCATCGACGACGAGATACCGTCTGTCCGGCTGCGTCGCACACGGTGCACGAGTCGCGGAGCCGCAGTGTGTCGCGCGCGCGAGCAACGGCCACGCGAGTATAATCGGCCATCCGTCTGTGCTCCGCTCCATTTCCACCGTCTGTCTTCGAGTGGAACGATACGTTACGACGGCACCTTTGACTTGGCGCCAATACTTGACGGGTGCATCGGGCGAAGGATGTAAACGTGTTTTTCCACAGTGACATACATACACGCGAATCGCTGCGGTGTTTACGCGTGTCGTTGGTTGCTTGATTCGTTCTGTGAAACAACAACGCCAGTGCGGCCGAGAATCGGCTCCCCGACGGCCAACGTTCGGTAATCGGTGCCGTATTACATCCAGAGTGGACAGGAGCAGCGAGAGTAACCGTGATAACCAGAGATCGTGTGATAACATCGTGGTGATATACGTCGTCGGTTTCGTACACAGCAGTTATTTGCTTCGGGAACAGCGTGATCGTGAATATCATTGTCCGTCGGGAAATCCGAGCAATCTCCGAGTTTCGTGTCTCGCATACCGTGTGAAGTTCCATCCGACTCGCATCCAGCGATTAACACCGAACAAAGCTCCATCTTGCCTGATCGTACTCGATCGAGATATCGAAGAGATCGAATCCGGAGGAAGCGGTATCCGTGGTGCATCAGACAGAGAGAGAGAGAGAGAATACATGAGCGACCACGTGGTCGGAAAAGCGAGGAAGTGGAGCGTATAATGTCGCGAGACTGACGATACGGAGAGAGGCACGCTCTCTGGCTGTCTGGTCAGCGGAACTTCCGGCGGTGTGACCGCGACGATGAGGAAGCACGTGTGTCCGGCCGTAGCCGTGGTCCTGCTGCAGCGTTCAATCGCGCGTGCCGAGCTCTGCTGACGCTCGCTTCGATTTCTCGCCGTCACACAGCGTGTCTCGTGTCGCCGGTCGACTCGGATCCGGGGATCGTCGAGGACCGACGGAGCCAGCACGCTTCAGTAGCGTCCCAAGCGTGGTAGAACAGTCGCGAGAGCGTCGAGGTCCAGAGGCCCGTTTTCTCGCGGACCGTCGGCTGCGAGAGTGCAGAGACCATCGTTGTTGTTGCCGACCACCACCACCGTCCTTCCACCGCGAGCAACGCGAGCAACCAGGAGAGCTCTCGATCGCGAAGAGGAGAAGAAGAGACGTTAGGCTCGGCGACGGCATCGCTTCCGCCGTTTACTCTCTTTCCTAGTTCCGTGCATTCGACGAGGCGATAATCCGCGAGTCCTCTGAGTGTGACGAACGGGAAACGGGCAAACCGATCGCCGCGATAAGGCGAATCGAAAAGTGGGGAAACCAGTGTGTGTGAAGTGTTCGAGGTTACTTGCTTATACTGTGGGAAAATACAGCCGCTACGGTGGCTCAGCACGCAGAGTTCCCCGGCGCGACCAGGGCGGCGTTCATGGCGCAGCCAAGGGTACGTGTCGAACCATCGTTTCACCATGCTCACATCTCCGCGTACCGTCTATCACCTCGCGAAATTCCGTTCCCAGGATCCGTTAACGATATTCCCTTCGCGCGGAGTAATCGCGCGTGGTAGGCCTTGCTTCTCGTTAATTGTCGCGGCACGCGTCAACTCGCTGGCCCGCGTCCGTCGCTCGGTGCAGCAGAGTATACCTCGTCTCGCGATCGATACGAGAGATCGACGTACGTTCCACTGTAAATCTCGCTTATCGAACCATATCATAGACAATCTTACCCTCTGACGTAACGCGACGAAACGCGCGAGTGTAGGTTCCGAGGTGTGCTCGAAGCTGTGGAATGCCACGAAAGTGGTCCTTAGATCGAATTAAATCCGATCCTAAGTTGGAAACCGGCAACTGAGGAGGCTGTGTTACAAGCGGAATACGCTCGGTTCGTTGGCCAAACGATTGTTACACGGCCGACTCGAACGGGGTCCCGAAAGGACTTTGTCGTTTAGCTCCGCCGTAATCGAGCAACTCGGATGCTCGAGTTTATAAGGTCGGGTGGCGTAGGCAAACCGTGGTGGCCAGTACTCGAAGGGTGTCTCGGGGGATCGATCCATAAGCGTGTAATTTTATCCCGAACCACGCTCGAATATTCCTGGCTACTTTTTCGCACCTCGCGACAGCGCGAGGGACTCGGAGCAGTGGTAAATATTTTGAACTGGAAGGTAGTCTCGGGACGAGAAGCCTGGCACGGAGAAACCCGAGGAAAATCCGTCGTTTCTCGAGCAAAACAAAACGGGTCGCGTGCAAAGCGCGTAGTGTCGTCGATCTGGAATTCCGTGTTCGAGTGGTCCGTTCCGGAGAAACTCACCGCGAGATGGACAACCCGAAATTATCATTTTGCGCGAATATCGTGCTCCCGTGGATCGACATGCCATCGAGATGCACGCTCGCGATCGATACGTGAGAGCGTTTACCGCAGGCGGATGCCGCGTTCGAGGAATTGATTACGATTCTTGTCGTCGACTGGGATTTTGTTCACGCGAGGATCATTCCGGGCCACTGCTCGCCCTGCAACCAATATTCTCCCCGATTTCCGCTTCTTCTCGGTCGTCTCCAAACTCCAACTCGCGCTGGGCCTCTTCCGCCCGTCGGACGTGCAACGACTCTTTGCTCTCTCCGTCACTACTCGTGTCTACTCGAGTCTCGACTTTTACGAGTTTTCCCGGGGGAAAACTCGCTTCTCCCATTTACACCACGAACACAAATTTCGTTGCTCGCAAAATCCTTCGTTTTAAAAAAAAATTTAGCAAGAATAGAATTTTCCGAGCAGAGTTTAGCAGCTCGGTTTCACGGTCTCGTAACAATCGTAACGATTACGTAATGGTCGATAGGCCGCCATCTTATCGGATCGATATTCGGGAATAATCTCGATTCGTAGGAAACTTCTCAACCGGGAATAATTACGCTCGTTTTCGAGTATTTAATCAACGTTGCATTATCCGAGCACTCAAACGCTAGAAAATGGCTACCGTTCGCGACGCGTGATTTTCCCTCGGAGCGAGATAAAGTTTTATCGACGGGTCCAATAGGATCGTCGTGTTATTTCGTTTGGTATAATGTTACTCCTGTAAAGGGTTAATCGGTGAGGTTTTCCGTGACGTTTCTGGTATTCCAGCGACGATCGCGATTTTATCGGGCACGGCCGAGTGAAAACGGTATCGCTGTCGATAAAGAGCTTTACGAGATCGCCGATAAGCGACGATCGTTCGCGTGCCAACCGATTTTCAAGTGACGGAACTTACCTATCGTCCCGATACTCTACCGTCGGCTTCCTCTTGCCTGTCACTGCTGCGTCTTCGCCCGATGCCTCCGTCGCGATTCCTCTTAACGAATCACCGAAAAACGTCGATCGTTGGCTCCAGAATTTTCTTCCTCGACGATATTCCCCGTTAATTCCACGATTTTCCCGATTTCCATCGAGTTTTCATCGAGGAAAATTCGATTACCCGAGTCAGTAAAGCTGGTGACAGAGTTTAGGGTTCTTCGAGATATTTCTAATGTCGAATATTCGGAGCAACGATTGATATTTGCATGGCTCGCTTCGTAAATTCCGCTGTACTTTCGTAAAGTGAGTTTAATCGGAAATTTGTGTCACGTTTTAATAATGGATCGTGGTTTGACCGGTCGCGTTTGGAAATTTAAGCAGCAACGGCTTGTCTCGAATATGTAATTCGAAATTCGACGTCGAACGTAGTCGATGGTAGTCGGGACAATTTCGCGAAATGGGCGAATGAATTTTCATGCACGAGCAGCAAGGCGAGGCTAGTTTCCGCGAGGTAGGGTTTAACTATTCGTGAATATTGCAAACGATACCTTGAGGCGTTTCGATTAGTCGCGAGTTATCCGGAAAAATTGCTCGAGCAAATGGTATTCGACGTGTTTCGCAGTGCTGAATTACGCATCCGGTATTCCGTTATTTTAATTCGACAGGGAAATTCGTAATGCGAGGTCAGAGGAAAATTTTTTATTGACCCTTTGCACTAGGCGATCTTTTCGTTACAGAAACGTAGTAATTCGAAGACTCGGTGCCATAAACTCGACGATATTTTCAAAACGGTAAATGAAATGTGCAAATTAATTTTTGTCGGACGTAGAATTAT
Organism: Eufriesea mexicana; assembly: GCF_001483705.2. NCBI lineage: Eukaryota > Metazoa > Arthropoda > Insecta > Hymenoptera > Apidae > Eufriesea > Eufriesea mexicana. The sequence continues at coordinate 474,316 of NW_016910719.1, read as the reverse complement.
TTTACCTCGATATTTCGCGTATCGTTGGGAAATTTTATCGCACTGCGTACGGCACTCAGGGCCCGCATTTCTTTGGAAAATCCAGGAATATTTTATACGATGCATATATTTAAATTACGTATTATAGATTATTATTAGACATAAGGTATTGGAATAAGAATACGCGAGACTTCGTTACCCTGGTAACGCAACGAGAAAATCTATTTTCAATTCCTTAAATCATTCATCGAGTCGAAGAAACCTGAAAACGACATATCTCGTCACTCGGCAATAACGTTCGGCGTGCTAAAGACGAGATATCTCGTCAATGTGTTAAATTCGAGATATTAATTAACAACGATCTTTAGAATCTGATTAAACGGTGACTGAGAGTCGTCTCTCGAGTGCAAAATTTTAACCCTTTGCACTTGACAGATTTCAACAGAACAAATTTAGCGTTTCACAGTTACTTTTCTGTACAGGATTTAAAGTTAATATATGCATATTAAAACGCATAATATGTAATTCTGCAAAACACATGCAGAATTTGTTAAAACTGATTTGCATTTGATACTACTTATAATACGTAAATATGCATCATTTTTAGTTTCTCTAATTTTCTGTAGTTTTCTGTATTTTTAGACTTGCGAATGTCCCTTTCTTATTTACCGTTTTGAAAATGTCGTCGATTTTATGGCAAAAAGTCTTCGAATTACTATGTTTCTGTAAGGAAGAGATCGTCGAGAGCAAAGAGTTAAATTCGAGATATTAATTAACAACGATCTTTAGAATCTGATTAACACTAGAACTACCAATCCAGTGAAAATGACTGGTTCTAGAATTTTTCTTTCTGCAATCACCGAACGCATACACCCGCTTTAAGAATAAAATTGGCATCAACTCGTATTAAGAAAGAACTGTAATCAATATATTCACTCATATTCATCGTACCGCTGAAATTACTATAATCTTTGCACGTTATAGTTAGATCTCGTATTAAGAAAGAACTGTAATCAATATATTCACTCATATTCATCGTACCGCTGAAATTACTGTAATCTTTGCACGTTATAGTTAGGTACCCATTAAAGATCGGTAGTTCTAGTGTTAAACAACGACCGAGAGTCACTTCTCGAGTGCAAAGGGTTAACCTTTCAGACGAGTTAACTCGCCAAATATTTCCCCATTCCGATTAATTTCGAAACGAAAGTACATATCCGAAAATTGCTCTCGCTCGACCGTCGCGGAAAGGAAATGCTCCTCGAAACTTGCCCGCCGCCATCTTGGTCATCACTGACCACCACCGCTAACTTTAATTAAGCCGTACACACCGCGTTGCCACTTATATCCGTCAAACCACAGCCCTGATCGATACCAGGGAAAAAAACTACCCTACAATCGAGTGCTCGCTAGAGTACACTCTAGCTGAAACATCGTTGCAACTCTGTTACACGATCCGTTTGTTCTTCGAATCGCGGAAATGATCCTCTCCGAACCAGTGATCGAAACACTCGTCGAGACCTCTTCTTCCATCGTTCGTCCGCTTCCATCGGACCATCACCGCGATACCCCGAATATCGCTGAAATTCGAAGGAATATCGGACGAAGGTCGCTCGATGCCGCGTTGAAATCCTACCCCTGAAATCCCTAAATTAAAACCTCCCCTAAAATCGGCCATCGTATCGAGCCTCGATCACGAGGTGCGAGAGGAATGCAGGAAACGCTGGAAACGCGATGGTGGCATCTACTCGGAGGGCGGAAGCACAGAGAGGGAGGCTTCTGTGCGTTTAATCGCGAGTAGGGCGAGCGTGGAAATAACGAGAGCCGCGGATTGGTCGGTGGTACGAAATAACACGGTGCATCGACGGCGTCTCAATCGGTTGGCCGATGGCGGTAATGCACGTTTTACCGCTCAATTTTCCCGGCTGGCTACCTGGCCGAAATTGCCGAGACACATGCGAGTGCACGCGTGCGAATCCGTCGAATTTATTCCGTCATATCCGAGGGGTTAATTTCACGTCGTAGCTATTATTCGTTGATTTTACGAATCCAACCGAAGCAAACAAATTTTCTCCAATTTTCTTCTTCGAGGCTTGTCCTCGTAGGCTTTTCTTCTTTTCCGCGTCGATTTGTTCCCTCGAGGCGCTGAAAAGCAGGAGGAATCCTCGACACTGTGCTCGCGAGCCATCGCTGGATTCCGCGTGCGAATCGGTCAAATTTATTCCGTCATATTCGAGGGGTTAATTTCACGTCGTAGCTATTATTCGTTGATTTTACGAATCCAAACGAGGCAAACAAATTTTCTCCAATTTTCTTCTCCGTGCCCTTTTCTCAACTGGCTTTCTTTCTTTTCTTCTTTTCTTCTTTTCTTCGTATCAATTTGTTCCGTCGAGTTACTGAAAAGCAGGAGGAATCCTCGACACTGTGCTTGCGAGCCATCGCTGGATTCCGCGTGCGAATCCGTCGAATTTATTCCGTCATATTCGGGGGGTTAATTTTGATAGAATTTGGGATGGCAGTGGAGTTACAAAGGAAGGAACGCTAATTATAGAAAGTCAATGCTTTAATAATTGGCAACTCGATCGGTGCGTGCTGTACAACGATTGCTTAGAGACTGATTCGTTTGAACAAAGGAATTTGGCTGGTGACCGACCGACAAGTACGCAATCGTACATTAATATGTAATCAAAAGAAACATTTTCACCATCTATGGACCGAATATATATCTTTCTCTACTATAAGAATTGTATGTAATATAAAATCAACAAATATCAACCAATAAATTCAGCAGTTTTTACAATTTTATTATAACGAATTCATAATGAAAGTTTAAATTAACAACGGTTGTACCATTGTGCCAAGATAATGCGCAATAGATAGACAAGATCATTTTACACGCCATCTTGTGGAGAAAAGGTCATAGAGGGTTACAGAGAACCTAACCTATCATGATCGAATAACCGGTAAATGAAAGAGAATTAGGATTTTGAAACATGGAACCGCGGGAGGTATTGTAAAAATAATTATAAAAACAGGTAACCCTCCTATAACACGGTAGATAGGTTCCTAGAAAATGCCGTGTTGTGTGAAACTGTGCTGTATGAGATCCAGAGCCAGTACAAAAAGGGGGGTTACGTTCCGAAAACTTATTAAAAATAAATTTCTTTTTTAATTGTACATGAATAACTTAATTTTTATTAAAAATATAAATATATGTACAACACAAAACAAACAAAAAAAAATAAAACAGAAATATTATTTTCATTTATCGCAACTTTAATTTAATAAATTTCTCTGTCGTCACTGCTCGTGTAGAAGTACAGTATTGTACAAAGGTTTTTGCAATTTTCTTATCGTGTTGGAGCGAAACCGTGTTATAGAATGCCGTGTTGTAGGAGGGTTGCCGCAATTTATGAATCGTGTTATAGGATGCCGCGTTGTAGGAGGGCTACCTGTATATCGAAAGAAAAATTGCGAACTGGAGTGATGAAGACGATAACGTTGAATGCAGTATTTAATAAAATAGCCATACATTAGCATGTAACTTGAAAGTTGCACGGGTCCATAGAGGGTTAACATCGACGTTACATGTAAGATATCTCGACTTATGTCTTTAGCATTCCAACAAATTTCACGTCGTAGCCACCATTCGTTGATTTTACGAATCCAAACGAAGCGAGCAAATTTTCTCCAGTTTCCTTCTCCGAGGCTTGGTCCTCGTCGGATTTTCTTCTTTTCTGCATCGATTTGTTCCGTCGAGGCGCAGAAAAGCAGGAGGAATCCTCGACACCGTGCTCGCGAGCGATCGCTGGATTCCGCGTGGCGGCGAGTGCGCCAGCGGCGCGGTTCCGGGATTAAAAATTCCACGAGGCCGGTGAATAGAGGCGGCGAGCGCGGATTTTTGTCCACGCCGTGGCAACGAACGAGCCGTGATTATGTATTTATGGGTATCCATCGATCACTTTCGCTCTCCCGGTCGCCGCGAATATCGGCCTTTAGCCTCTGGATTAAAGTCGTATCGATTTCTCGTGCCTTCCATTCGCTGGCCTCGATGAGCAGATTTTTCTTCTTCTCTCCTTCGTCCTCCTTTCCTTCCCCCCTTTTCTTCTCGTTTCTGTCGGTTTTTCCGAGGACCCCCGGGTGTGTAACGGTATTACACGGTCCGTGGAACCGGAGGAAAACGCGGCTGTTGAAAAAGAAAGTTATCGGGGGATTTCTGTCGCCCGGCTGGTTATTTCGGAGTGAAATTTAGTGGGGGGTCTCTAAATATCGCATGTGTCGCCTTGGTCGAGAGAGGAGCATCGGGGCAGATGTACGCGCCGTCGTGTCGCGTGTTTATTTTACGGTGGAAAAGGCGGAATTTGGGTCGCGGAAAAGTTAAGGGCGCCCGGTATTACGTTCGATTACCGAACTATCGTCGAACCGTGGTGCATCTTGTAATTTTAGACCCGTCTCTCGTATTTTCAATTTCGCTCTCGCGTTGACGCCCGTCAAAACGCTTGAATTATAAGCAACGGTTATTTTCGAGCGTTCAGCACGAACGGGGGGGGTGGCAGCATCGTATCTTTTCTCCCTGCTATATTTTTCATTACGAAACACCGAGCGAGACGGAATTGCTTTACTCCACTTTCGTTTTTAACCCTTCCGTTTGCGAGCGGCACTCTCGGAATTAAAAATGGTCGCTCTCGGTTCGCGCACCGACGCCTCGGTATTCGTGAGGGGTGGAATTTCAAAATTTCCGGAATTATTCCGTCGATCGGCGTTGGGAATTACTTGGACCGACTGCGGGAGACGTTTTAATCCGAGCGGAGAGCGGGTCGGCGGTGGTATCGCGGAATCTCCGAGCGATTCGAGGGCTAAAATCGACGAGCTCGTCGAAAAAGAGCGGACGATAAAGCGGCCGATGCACGATGCGCCCTCGAGATAGGCGAGGCACATGGCGTTGTCCCGATGCATGCTTGTACGTCGCAATGTTTTCCAAATGTCGACATCAATCAGAAAGTAACGAACAGTCGCCGGGCCCTTCCTCTCTCTCCCTCTCTCTCTCTCTCTCTCTCTCTCTTCATCTTCCTCCCCATCTTTCTCTCCGCTTCTCCTCTCCGCCGACTTCTTTCTCCGTCCTGGAATCTCAGCCATGTTTCTGCGAGCCAAGCGTACTCGACAACCGCGTCCTTTAGGCTCCATTCACAACTGGTTTCTGGCCCGTATAAATTTCCCAAGCGAGCGTGGCGCGATTAATAATCGATTTACCCGTGGAACACAGCCCGAGCCGGTATCGATTCGAACAAATTGCCCCAACGATCGGATTCCGAAATCTGTCGTTTCGCTACGCGTCAGAGAACGGGGTTACGTTAAAATATTCTCGTCTGGCGACCTTGCGGATCCTTCGCGATGGAAAGTCGCGCGGAAAATCCGCTTTTTCCTTTCCCGTTTTTCTTCCTTCGGAAGACAAATTCGGTACGAATCGTTGGTAGGAGTAAAAGTGTCTGGCAAGTCCTCGCTGCCCGAGCATGATTCGATTAATCCGCCGCGCCATCATCGTCGCGGACCGCAGCCACTTCTCCGAGGCGTTCGAATATCTATTTTACATTACGTTTCATCGCATTAGCGTCGGCCAGAAGTTTATACAAGCGTTGCAACTAAGCCTGTAAGCTCAGTCGTGTCGACGACCCGCAGGGTAGCCGGCGCGTTAATATAGGACACCGGCACGCCGTACCCGATCGCCTTTCGAAACAACGGAACCCATTTTCCTTTTCTTTTTTTTCTCTCCCCCTCTCTCTTTCTCTCTCTCTCTCTCTCTCTCTCTATCTATCTATCTGTCTGGATTGGAACCGTAACGACTGGGAGTACAGCGACGCGTAAAAATTCCTCCCTCGAGCAAAGCAATTTATCCGTGTTTAAAATAAATTCGCGCGGCCACGATAATTTTCTTCTGCAAATATTAACTAAAATTCCAATAATCCGTGGAAAAGAAGGAGCGTAAAATTTTATGTCATACTCGTGCACGCCGCTGTATAACCCGAGTCTCTTCGATCTCTCCTTTTATTCGCAATCAAATTTTTTCACGGTCATACGAGATTAATAGCCAAGTGGAACGGCTTCGATATTTCTTCCCCGCGCGTTATGCCATTTCGAAATTGATTTCGACCGCGAGGGTACGGATCGACGGAGAGGGAAAAAGGGAGAGGGGGGTGAGGAGGGTGATCGGGTTATTGGTGTTTATCTCGCCTGCTGGAAAAATCCGCCGACGGCCGGTCGTCTATCACCGGCTAATTTTCTCGATCCTCGCGGTTCATCCGTCGCTTCTCCGTTTCGATTTTCCTCCATTTATATTTCCGCTCGTGGCATAATCGCGGCTAGCCCGCTCGAGCGCGCGCGCTCACCGTATTGATCGTGAAAGAGAGGGTGCACGCGTCTTCCGCGTCGTGCCCCTGCTCGCCCCCTTGCTTCGTCCCCGGTGATTTATACCGTGGCGTTTAAGCACACTCGCCTTGACCTATCCGCTTGCAAATGAGCCGCGTTTCTCGGACCACGGCGAATCCTCGAACCGGTCGATCCGATCGATCGGTTCCGCGTGTGTGTCCGCGATCCGTGATTCTAACGCGAATTACGCGTAGACGGGACACGCGTGTACCTCGAGCAGAAGGCGATGTATCATCGAAATTTCTCCTCCATTTGTCGCGTATCCGCGTTCTCCCGTGTCTCGGAGGAATTTTAACGAATATCGATAAACAGGGTGGAGCGGAATATTCTGTCGTTTGCCACGCTTGCCGAGACTCGAAAGCGATTATTTTTCCTCGCACACTCCTCCGCGTTTGCTTGTTCGGCCTTCCCAATGTTCATCGAATCCTCGATAACGCCTGGATATATCGATATTCGTGTTCTTTGATCAGGCTCGTAAAGAAATTGCGTTATTATAAATTTAAATACGCGTACGCCTGTCGGTGGTGTTTTTATGCTAGTTCGATGCTACTCGGGATACGACGAGATTGGTTATTTAGACGTGCGCTGTACCCGTTGGCAGTACGGGTTACGTCACTCTCGAAAGACGTTTGATCCGGGAAACAAACAAATATGCAAATGACCGTGCTCGATCAACGCTGGTCGCGATGCAACGTAGCGCAATGACAACGAGAATCCGGCGGCCTTTGCCGATTCGCCGTAACTCGCCTTATTTTCCCGGTCTCTTATCGAGTATCGTTAAAATTTCCCGCTACGCGCATTTGTCGAATCGAGCACGGTGCGCAGAAAAGTAAGCTCTTCAATCGCGTTATGAATATTTCATCGCGGCTGCAGCTGCGCACCGTGGAAATTCGTGCCAAATAATTCGCCCCGAGGCATTCAGCGTCGTTTACATCGCGGAATTACAGCGCGAAAACGTTCCGACGTTAGCGCCAGTAGCGAACTTTTGCCACATCTCCAGCCACGGAATTGACGCGTAACGTCCGCCATTACGGTTGCAATCGCCGGGCAAGAATTCGTCGCTGTTACTTATCGTCGTCTCTCTTTTCCTGGCGCGAAAATAAGACAGAAAAATAATGAAAAAACAGCAGAGTAGAATACAGGAATATAGAATACGGGTAATTCCATGGAGAAATCGTTTTACCGTTCGATCGTTAGATCCTCCTGCGAGATTTTTCGTGCTCGGCGAGATCGGTGCAACTTACTCCGTTGCGATCCGGCCTTAAAGTCGCCGCGTCCTTCGTTGCTCTCTCCCGTTTAAGATATTCTGCTCGATCGACCAGTGATATCTTCATAGCTCTGCTCCGTCGTGAATTATTAGACGCCGCCGCTTTTTTCTCTACCCTTTCTTGGCGATGGAATTCATTTTCCTGCAAAACGCGTCGCTCCGCGCGCGTGTCTAACGTTTTCCCGCGTGGATTTTGCTCGCGATGGAAAACGGGATCGGTTCGAACTCGTTTCTCTTTTCTCTTAGCTTCTACCACCGCTTTTTACGCGAGGAGACTCTCAGTTTCCACGGCATACAGGATCTTCGTGAAATTTTACCATCGGCATCGATCCTCGACGTACGCCTCGCGATTTTAAACCTTTCGTTTCCGGGGAACGGGGTAGATCCTTCGTATCCGATCAGATTACTCTTCGTTGAGGACAGTTGGTAGAGAAATTAGTGGAATTATGCTATAGCCTGTGGAGAACGCCGAAGAATGGCGGGCGATCGGCAAACATCGGTACAGGATTTGCTCGATTCACCGCGGCGATACGAGCGATGGAAGGAAGCCCTTTTCTCGATTCGTTTGCAAACAGGACGATTGGCATGGTTTTTACGATAATGCGGTGAAATCAGTTCGCTCGTTCCATCGTGCTGCAAATATTTCGCGCGCTCGTCTACCGCGGGTTCGCCCGATCGAACGAGTCAAATTGGAGCGCAGCGGAATGGAACCTTCCCAGCGTTTCCGCGATGTCACCTTTGCTAACGGTTGCAATTAAGGATTCTCGATTACCGTGCACACCGTGTTCCCGTTTCTGTTTCGAAACCGACACGATAACCGTCCAGTAACATCGCCTCTTTCCCCCCTTTGCTCTCTCGTTTTTCCCTTTACCTCTTTTCTTTCTTCCGTTCCTGTCTTTTTTCTCTCCCATTCTCCGCGTTTTATTTCGCCGTTTTTGTTCCCGTAATAAAATTACCAGTTCTCGGACTTGACGGTCCAGCCACGTAATTAACGATAATAATCGCTTTGCTTTCGTTTCCGCGGTATCGTGACAAGGTACACGCCGCGACGAACCAAGGAAATCATTGCCTTCCTTGTTCCTGATCGTTTCGCCATCGGGATCTGCTCCTGTGTCCTGCCCATACGCAGGACAGGCAGAATTTCCTTCCCGACATTCCTACACTCGTCCTTCGTTGTTTTCGAATATTTGCAAAATTTCTTTTCCTCGTTCTTCGTCCTTCCACGTTGTCATACGCGAGTCTCTCTTCTTCTCGTATCCATTCGTTAATTATTTCGACGATCGTAGTTCCCTCTATCTTCGATTTATATCGATTTATTTGTCGAAAGTGTTCCACGCCGCGTTGCGAGGTCCGACTTGAGCGAATTTCCATGCTCCTCCCCCCTGGGTGACTTTGGTTCGCTGAAATTTCGAGGATTCTTCACTCGCACCGTCTGATATACGCGTTTACGAAATTCATATTTCACGCGCGTGGATATCCTGCAAAGGTTAGCTCGCTGGGTTCCGCTCGCATCGCGGGACGCGCGTTGCTCCGGCTTTCTGGCGTGCTTTGCGCTATCACCTGTCATCCGTGTCGTTGGACATTGTTACATCCTACACGCTCGGCGCGACGATCGAGCACGGAACGGAAAGGGAAAAGGGAAAAAATAGAAAGACGAAAAAGAGAACAGATCGAAACGCGCGAGAGGTTTCGCAATAAATTCCTAAGTGTCCCCCTCGGTATTTCTGTAACCCGGTGTATTTTCGATTGCGCGTACACCTCCCCGTTTGACGCGGCTGTCTCGCGGAGAGCGGAAATAAATTCCGCCTATTTTTGCGCCGAACAACCAGCATTCCACGGCTATGGCACTCGGAACAAGGACGGCCGCGGCTTCTATTTTTAATACTTTAATAGCGCGAAATCGATGGACCCCCCCGCGGTACTACGTGCTCGCGGAACAAAAACGCGAGCCTCGCGTCGTTTTCCCGTTTTCCCGCGAACCAACCGGGTATCACGGTCCGCGTGTACACGAGAGCAGCTAGCTTTTCGCCGGGAACTCGAGTGTTCACCTACGTTCGTCGATATCTTAATCGACACCGCGGACTTATCGCGATTATCGCGTGGCCGGCTAAACCGGGATAATAGCGATCGCTGATAACGCGGAGTAGCCGCTTCCGCGGAGCGATATTTCAAAGCGCGCGTACGCTCCGGAGGAAGCCGCGTCCGCGAGCGCGTTGTCGGCTCGGCGTCGCGCGCGTCGTACCGACTCGCCTCGTAATTACGATCGATTAACGAGTTTTTCGAGCAGAATGACACCGAGCGTCGCATGGGTCTCACGATCGCTGCGTCTAACGTGATAATAACGATCAATTGAACCGAGAAACTCGAGGCTCTCGGTGGATGGAGCGGAGCGTAGCGAATTTTCCTTCGGTCGATACTCGTGTTCGGCCGGACGCGGTTTCCTCGCTCGCTTCGCGAACATCTGCCAACTCGGAGGAGACCGGGCCTCGCGTTAATTGCGCGTAAGCGCGTTTATGGACACGCGCGTGTGTGCGCGACCACGCGTACAGGGCAGGATCGATAATTGGCACTAATTTTTTTTCTCGCTTTCTCGCGGTTTCAGTACGACGATGGCGGGGTGCACGGGAGTTACCTCGAGGGCGGAGGTGGCGGCGGTGGCGCAGGACTGTACGATCCGCACGGGAGCGTGCGGGGTGTTCCAGGCCTCCATCACAGTCCACACCTCGGGGGTATGGGGCCTGCACATCCCCAGTACCCACCGCCCCCGCCGCAGCCGCCCCAGCACGTCCTCGCGGCGGCAGCCGCGGCTGCAGCATCTGCGGTACCCGATGTCCACAAACGCGACAAGGACGCGATCTATGGGTGAGTTGATCCTTTTTATTCTCTTCTCTTCCTTCGCCATCTCTTTCGGCGCCGTCTCTTTTCACCTTGCGCGCTCGCGCTAACGCTTCCGCGATCGCTTTGTTTTTCTCGCGTCGCCAATATCGGCGCTGCTATTATCGTCTTTTTTCCTTTATCACGCGCGGTATACAAACCAGCGAGATAAAGCGAACGCGCGCGCGCGCGCCTGCGACCAAACGACTAGGCGCAGCGCGGTTCTGAAATCTATCCGTGTATATTATCCGCGTGTAATCACAGACGAGTGGACGAATTACGCGTTGCGTTCGAGGATGATAGAGATCCGATGTAGAGTATCGGGACGATACCGTATGCTCGCGCTACGTTGGGTTAGGCTCGACGATACTTTCACGATACAGGTATTCTCGGGTAAGAAGCTCGAGATCCTCGTTACGCGATCGAGTTCGAGATTAATGTACGCGAAAACGATATCGCCGCGCGGATCAATCGGTGTGTTTATATTTTGATGGCAACACGCGTGCGTTGCGCAATCGGGGAATTTGGGAAGAAGGTCGGAGAACGGGTAGAAATATTGAAAAGGAAAGAAACGGCGTACGCGGTAGAGCCCGGCGTTCTCGAGGAAACGTTAAAATCGTCTAGTTGCTCCAAAGCGTAATCAACGATTGTTAAACGCGAGTCATCGTCCGTTGGATTTTCGATATCAATCGGTAGAATTGCAGGCAATTTCGAAACGGCACCAGAAGAGAAGCGTATCTCCGACGATTGCAACGATAAGGGTCCGAAGTCCATCAAACCGTGCACGAGTCACGGTGCAATTAAAACGCGCGTTTAAAATCGGTTGAGTTAAAATCCATTATCAGAAGGGGGTCGGTTAATACTCGGAGGCGACCGTTTAACGCGGCACTCGCGTTAATACGCCCCTATCGGCATTAATCTGCTCGTAACTTCGCTATACATCGGCTGGCATCGAGGAATGCGGCGTTACAATGGGGTTTGATAAATCGTAATGGACGCGTGATTTACATGAAAATTCATGACGCGTTACGCGCTTATTTCTTTATTGCAAACACCTACCTACTCTCTCTCCCTCACTCTCTCTTTCTCTCTCTCTCTCTCTATTTCTGTTTCTCCTCCTGCCACTTCGCGTCTGCGTTTCCACGTCGACTTACGTCGAAGAAAACGAAAGGATAACGGCCCAGTGTGTCGCTTTTGATACTCGACGTCGTCCCCCTTTCTCGTCCCGTCGACGATCGACGAGCGGGGGTCCCCTTTTCTTCGAACTTCTCGCGGATAAAATAAATTTCGACCGTGCACGCGTGTACCTACTTGGGCCGAGCCCGATGATTCATGGTCCAGCAGCGAAATTCAGAGGATCGGGCCGTGTAAGTACGTTCTTTTTCCCTCCACGACCGAACCGGGTCCAACTTTCGATCTTTCGCCATGGTGCCCGATTTTCTCCTCGATGCAACTTCTTACCGCGCACCTCGAGCGAAATTATCCTACCGACCGACACGTTCCGGCCTTCTTTTTGCCCCGCACGCGTTTTAATAAACCGCGTGCACCGCAAAACACCGTGCTCTCAAATTCGTTCCTAGTCGCGTGGCATTCCTCGCGTCACGACCGCCTCGATTTCTATTCTCCCGGTGAAATTCCACGTCGGCCACATTTGAATATCGAACGTCGAAACTCTCTTTCGTCCGGGCGTTCACGGAAAACGGGAAAAATAAGAAGAAGGCGAGAAAACGCGTAGACGGGGGGCTAGGATCGCGAGGAAACGCGTCCCCCGGACGACGAGAGGCTGTGCCTCGTGCCACACGCTCCCAGCAGGCTGGGACTCCTCGTCAATTGGCCGTTTTACGAAGCCGGCTCGGCCGTGTTCCGTGTGATTTATAGCCGCGAGATGGCCCGATTTCTGGTATACATCCTAGAACGGGAGCCTCATTATTTCGTGCACCCTGTAATTTGTCCACTCGTCGTGTGCCCCGGCCCCCGATCCCGAGCGGATTCCTGCGCTTTCTCGGAACGGTCTCGGAGGGCCGTTTCGAGGCGGCGTTTAGCTCCTTCACTCCCTCCCTCCCCCTAAGCCCGTTCATTTCCTTGCCCGTTGATAAACTCGTGTTTACAAACCGATCGTGTACGCTCGGCCCCGGCCGATTGAGTCGTCCCCAGGTGAAATCGAGCAGCCGTTTTCGTCTCCTCGCTCCCGTACGCTGCAAACCGCTCCTTCCTGCCCGCCTCGACGCTCGCAATTGTCGATAATTTACTCGGACGTCGCCGCAACTGCGACTAGATCGTCGCCATGTACGGCTATACGTCTGTTTCGGAAGCAGAGCGAGATCGAGGAAATCGTGGAAAGAATTGCTCAAATTCCGTCGAATTCCGTCAAATTTCGTTGAATCCCGTCAAATTTCGTCGAATTCCGTCAAATTCTGTCAAGTTCCGTCAAATTTTATCAAATTCTGTCAAATTCTGTCAAGTTCCGTCAAATTTTATCAAATTCTGTCAAATTCCATCGAATATCTTCGAATTCCGTTGAATTCTGTCAAATTCTGTCAAATTCAATCGAATATCCTCGAATTCCGTCCAATTTCGTTGAATTCCGTTGAATTCTGTCAAATTCTGTCAAATTCCATCGAATATCGTCGAATTCCGTCAAATTCAGTCAAATTTCGTTGAATTCTGTCAAATTCTGTCAAATTCCATCGAATATCCTCGAATTCCGTCAACTTCCGTTGAATTCTGTCAAATTCTGTCAAATTCTGTCAAATTCCATCGAATATCGTCGAATTCCGTCGAATTCCGTCAAATTCCTATGGTGAAATCCTCCAAGTGGCCGCGCAGAGATTTTTGCTGGAAACGAGTAAATTATCGAGGATAAACAACCTGGATGATGGTCGAGAGAAACCTTGGCAGATGGCGCGTATTAAGCATCGCCTTTATCGGAAGACCAGAAGATCGGCTGGATGGAGTATACTCTCTTAGCAAATTCAGGCGGGAAATTACGAAGCTGATACCTCGCTTATCCCTAGTCGGAAGATGGAGTACATTGTACCTGGAGCCAGCGGCGGAGATTGACAATCCAACCGGGGGTCTCGCTTCGCCTAACCTCCGATCGACCGAATCCCGTACAGCGGAGCTCGATCGAACGACGACGTTATCATCGATAGATCGATGGCCCGTGAAGACGAGGTACCGAGGAGAATTTACTCGAAACGAACGGTGATTCTTGCCACGGTTGTACGGCGATTGCACGAAAGAGTTTTACGTAAGCCTGGCAGGCAAGCAGACGTAACGCACAGGCGAATCTGCCAATCACGGCTAGCTCGGATCCTTATGCAAGGAGCATGATTGGCCGAGTCATTTATGTATTTCCATCGCACGCCGCAGGGCAACGGTGACTTTGGGGCCCTGTTTAATATTCTATTCTTCCGATGGACGATAATTAGCGCATTAGAGTGACGCTTCGGCAGATGAGCGGCTAATGAATATTAATGCAGTGTTTAATGGAATCGATTGGTGCGCGCCAGCCTCGTGATTACATCATACGCGCGGTGCAGTTGGACAGGCACCCGGAAAAACAGGATCCCGACATTTTATTTTTGCTGTCCCACGCGTCTCGCTTCTTTCACCAGCAGAAATAACCTCTTCCTAGAGCTTTGCAATTTTCTTCTCTTCGAATTTTCCTTTTCGCAAACTCCGATACGTAGAGGACACCGGAGATCAGTTTCCGTTCGCCGGAAACCACCGGTAGTTTCTTTTATTTTCTCTTCTTCTTGCACGAGGAGGAACAGCTGAGGAGAGAACCACCTGTTAGAGATCTCGATGGACGTTTTTCGAATAGGACCGCGCGGTTTTCAAACGAGCGTAATTATCGCGATTGATTTCCAGTCGGCCGCCTTTATCGCGTACTATCGGCGTGGCGCGTTCCCGGCTGTTTTTATTTAAGCCGCGATAAAATCAACGTGCAAAAGCAGATATGCAAAGCGGAGTTCACTTTCACCGACGACGGCCTGCCGCCGCTTCGACTTGCCCGACTGCGAGGGTTGCGTTTCGATAATTCAATCCGTCGATGTTGATTAATACGTCTTAATAAACATCTCCCGACGCGTTCGTCTTCAGACTCGATTAACATATATATGCAACGGTTGCATACGCGTTCTCGTTGAAAAAGTCCGAGGACGAGTCCTCGAGTGGTAAACCGCTGCTACTTTCCGTCGTTTCGACACGATTCCCGATCCATCGTCGCATAAATCATCCGGTTAGTTATAATCTCGTCGCGTTCATCTTCTCGCGTTCCTCCAAAATCCTCGAACGAAACGAGGAGAAGGAGTAGGGGGAGGAGGAGGAGGAGGAGGAGGAGGAGGTACCGGGTAACGATCGAAGCGAGAAATCTTTGATTCGACTTTCACAGCGATCGACCTTTTACGCCCAATTAACACCGGCATTCGGCACGGTTAATAATAATGGCGTTGTCGGATCGGTGTTTAGAGCGGCGATAGAGAAAAAGAGCGGGAAAAAGCGCGATGTTGACGAATACGGAATCGCGGCGCGGTGTCGGACAACTGTATCGTAACTGGTGGAATCACAGCGTGAAATTGCCGATGGCCGCGTGTAAAAAAGGGCCGGGCGGGCAAGGGCGAAAGGGGGTTCGGCGGGGCTAGGAATCGAGGGCGGAAACCGCAAAACCGCAAACATCCTCCGCGTCCAGCGGACAATCATATCATTACCTTCTGCGGTCCCGTCATTCCGACACCTCGTTTCGAGCCGTCATTTGTCATCGACGTTGCACTTTGCCGCACCGCGACGACCGCTTAAGAAGCGTGCACTCCATTCATAGCGGCGGTTTTCCTGATTGCACGAAACACGTAACCGCACGCCCCCTTTTTAGCGGCCGCTGAAACCGCTTTTAATTCCTCCCCGATAACTCGGTTCCGTTGGACGGCTCGCAGGAAACGATCGTGGGATCCACGACGACTATACCGTGGATGCTCCGAGGTTCGCGTACGGATCGTTAACGCGTCGTTGTCTATCGGGTAAAAGTAGCAGAGGCTTTATCGCCGGGTACCCCGGTGGTCGATCGGCGCGGCGAGATTGAACCTGTGACGATCAGGCCATATATGTGGTGAAAGTGATCGTTTATGTTGCTCCTTTTTTACGCGGCATCGCTGTTTGTTAGTTCAACGTTTGTAACAGGTGGAAAGCGAGCGATATTTTTTTCCCCCTTCGTACGTGTTCCTGTTCGCCGGGTAGAAGTTTATTGAGCAATTACGAGCGTTACGATTACTCCGCGAGGCTTTCGTTAATAACGATACCCTTAATTAACACCTTGTAAACGCTCTTCTTACCGGCTGTTCATTAAAATTCATAATTTCCACCCCTCGCGATCGTCGCGACGATCCAACTGCGATTACGGGAACAACGACGGCGGCGTAAGGGTCAAGGTGTTCGGAAATCGCGTTGATACACGCGCGCTCGTTGTAAATACCGATAATTATTCGTAGTCGGAACATGGCAAAACCGACTGTGTGCGCATCGTGGTCGTGGTGAGCCACGCGGATCTAATTGAATCGATAGCATCTGCGCGAGACAAAAAATGGCT
The DNA here is from genome assembly GCF_001483705.2 of Eufriesea mexicana. Classification (NCBI taxonomy): domain Eukaryota; kingdom Metazoa; phylum Arthropoda; class Insecta; order Hymenoptera; family Apidae; genus Eufriesea; species Eufriesea mexicana. The sequence continues at coordinate 458,189 of NW_016910719.1, read as the reverse complement.
ACCCGGTTGCAGCGCGTTCCGCTTCCTCGCGAGTGGCGATAATCCGTGGGCCGATACGCGTTGCGCGATAATCGAGCCTCGAAATCGAGACGACCAATGGACTCCGGATTCGCCGTCTCGTTCCGTTCCTTCGCGTGCAATTAGGCTAATAGGTGAAAATAGAAATCCCTGGCGCGCGGATAGAAAACTCAGGAACGAAGGCAGCGCGGAGAGAAAGTCGAGGGCAGTGGCTGGGGTCTCTCTTTATCTCTGCTCTCGGGGAATAAGAAGAGGAAGGGGGTTCGAAAAGGCGCGCGGGGGGCTGTGGACGTAGACGGAGCGGAAGAAGAAGAGAGAACGAAAGAGGGCACGAGGAGGGAAGCTTTTTTTCGTCGGTGTTGGCTAGAAGGCGGCTCAGCTCGGCTCGGCTCGGCTCGCAGAGAGTCGTTGCTCGCGGCGGCCGCGTCAATTTGTCGAAATTCGTTCCGATTCGTTTTATGTCTGCCACGCCGCGAGACGCGACCCGCTACCATGCGTACACAATGCCTCTGCCCATAGTGCTACCACGTATCCCGTTCCACCGTGAGGCTGTTTCGTCCACGATTCGTCTCGAGACCTCTGAGGACGCGTAAAAATTCGTTCATCTCTGTTTCGGTGGTAAGAAAGAGAGGATGGTCGCGTTTCGTGCCCGCGCCTTGCTTTCCTTCCTTTTTTTTCCCCTCTCTTTCTTCCTCTCCTCCTCTATCCTCTCGCGTCCGCACCACCGAGAAATTGTTCGTTTCCCGCTGGGAATTGTTTGGCGATTAGAGCGCGGTAATTGAGCGATTAAGGCTGCTGCACGTTGTCAGGGTTTTCGGGAGAAATGCGGGCTCACTGGTCGTTCCGCGAACTTCGCTACCCCGATTGCTGGCTCGAGGATATCGAACGGTAACAATCTGGGGCCCCCTCCGATAATTTAACCGCCGACGATATTAGCGAATGCACGTACCAGCCGAAAATCGTCGGGCAAAAATTTTCGCTGGCACGCTCCTGGCTTCGATCTTGCCACGATTTCGCTTCCAGTCAAACGAAAGGAGGATCGGCGAAATCGATACGTAGAAGCAACCCGCGATAATCTTCGAAATACCGATATTCCAATTAGCATTCGATGGCTACGAGAAAAATGGGGGTCGTGGTCTAGTAACGAGTCCTCGCCGCGTCATTAATGGAAAAAGAAGGGCACAGAGATGCAAATCTCGAGATGAACGATATAATCGCCGCGTTGTTGCACGCGAGCCTGAAAGAAGCGAATGAACGGAAGGGCAGCCTAGAGGGAGAAATAATTAAAAAATATATTATTTACGAGCATCAATAACGTAGCAACAAGTTTCATTACAGAAGTGGCTCGACGTGCCTTCATTTCCTTTTCCTCTCTGCTTTGTTGATTCATTACGCGCTACGCGTAGAAACGCTAATAAGCGTTCGTTGCCTCGGCGCTTAATCTCGCGATCAGGCACAATGTAGATGATCGGCAGGCATTTAAATCGTCGCGCGTGCATTTTTCCTCTTAATTCGAAGACGAGCACCGTGCGAGGTGCACGCACTTTGAATCACGCGTCGCCTTCCTGGCCACCCATCGTCCCCTGCCCCCCCCCCCCC
>NW_016910719.1:421523-455617 GCF_001483705.2 Eufriesea mexicana | reverse complement strand
CCCCCTGCGGTTGCAATGCGCGGTTGCCCCAGCATCGACTAATCTTATCTTATCCGGTGATCCACCTAATGCCGCGGTAACCGGTGCTCGGCGTGCAACACGCTCGAGGTGCACCGTGAAAATATTCTTTTCGCCCCCCGTGCTTGGAAATAAGAGCGTTTAGTATACAAACGCGGCGGATGTTTACGATCGCGTCGATACACGAGCCGGATAATTAACGCGGGGAATAGAAAACGCGGCCGCGGGATTTTTATGGTAGCCAGCCGATCGGACACCTCCGTTAATTGCCGCGTTCCATCCTTTTTTTCCCTCCGTTCTTTTTTCTCCAACCCCTCTCCCTCCCTCCCTCTCTCTCTCTCTCGCTCTCTCACCATTCTCGTTCGCAGTTTTCCTCGCACGCCGCGACCGATCGGATCGCGCGGCGCGACATTCGTTTGCTCGCGGGGCAATCGCTCAATTAGAAAAGCGTCGCGGCTAGAAGAAAAATGTATCGCCGCCTGTGGCGGAAAAACGACGAATAGCTGGTGGGCAACGATCGTGTAAACGCCGATGGACTTATCGGCGAAGGCAGGAGAAGGCAGGTGGCGATCGGGCGCCGTCGGACGGCGAAAGGGGTACGCGGCCGCGGGAGCAGCGAGCGGTAAAAATGGCGGATTTTCGCCGAGCAGAGTTACGCACGCGTGCGCGTCGTTAGGGAATTCTACGAGACTCGGTTTTCGTGTATTTTCTCAAGCGATGCTCGAATTATTTTTCCACGCTGTAGGACGCTAGGAATTACGTTGCGCGTCAGTCGCTAGGAAATGAAGTTTATCACGCACGGTTTATTACCGTTGATACCACGAGCGCAAATAGCGCGGATGATAAAAGAATTCTTCCTGTAATCTCCGTTGGTTTATTGCACCCTAAAAGGGTTAAGGACCAGAGGAGGAGCGTATCGTAGAAGAATCACGGAGATTTCGAACATCGATCTCGCAGCTCGCTTTCACCGCCTCGTTCTCTTCTCTTATCTGCATCTCGACCCGTTGTCTCGGATAGCCTTTCAATCGACGATATCGTTCGCCGATCCACGAATCATCGATTTATCGTCCTCTTTGCGCCCGGAGGAAAGCCGGGGAGCAGCGCGCGGGAAATAAACCTCGGAGTAAATCGGTCGAAAAACGAAACAGACCTGTCTACCAGTCACGGAATTAATTAATACCTCGAATTGGCCTGGCACGAGGTGCGATCGCCTCGCGAGATCCGGTCGAATCGGCAGGTTGCGCCTGTCTTCGTCTCACCGTGGCTTTCTCTTGTTACAGACACCCCCTGTTCCCGCTTCTCGCGCTGATCTTCGAGAAGTGCGAGCTGGCGACGTGTACGCCGCGTGAACCTGGCGTCGCGGGTGGTGACGTGTGTTCGTCAGAGAGCTTCAACGAGGACATCGCGGTCTTCTCCAAACAGGTAAGTGTCTTTCGATATTCTCACCCTGTCAAAAGGACGTCTCGCGATCCAACTTTGGGGGTTCAACGTGCTACGTCTCCGAGCGGGTACTAAATTTTGGATAAAGGGTCGGGGTATGAGAAATAAGAAATTGGAAACGCGAAGAATAACTTAATATCTCCCACGTGAGTAGTAAAAATACGCTCGCTACGCGTGAGAATGCCAGACGATGGAGGAGCAAACGCGAGCGACGATTATTTTAAAAATGTCGCAGCAGACGGATATCGTAAGAGAACTAGAATAGAAGTAACACGTAGCTTGGCAGCGGTCTCACCCTCCCCGTGATTCGAAAACCAGAAAAGGGGGTCCTCGACGCCCCTGGTTTCCCCGATTCCGTCGAACAACGTCGTCGCGCACAGATGCTTCGTGAGAGAATGTCGGAAAGTAACCTCTTCTAGGGCCAACAGAAAGAAAGAAAGAAAGAAAGAAAGCAAGCAAGGAAGCGAAAGGAGGAAGGCTGACGGAGAGCGAGAGAGAGGGACGAAGAGAGAGGATTTCGAACCGCTCCAAATGAGTCACGACTCTCTCGACACGTCCTTCTCCGACGACGACGAAATAGCGTTGCGCGGCCATGGATGTAACCCGTGGTGGATGTTTAGGGTCCGAAGGAGCTGGCTCTCGTCGTTGGGACTTATTTTTAGGAATTCCAGCGAGGCAACCGACGACGAGCATCGGGCCAGAGATCGTTCAGGGCCGCGTTCTCCGGCGCGGCTAACCAGCCGGAAGAAGACTCGTATTCGCGTTGTTGTTCGCGCGGCGGTCCCTTTTCTTCTGCTTTCTCTCTCTTTCGCTGCCGGTTTTTCTCCTCCGCCTTGGGCCCTCGTCGCGCTCTTCTCTCACTCCGGTAACTCACCTGAGGCGAGTCCTGCCAAGGACACGCGCGTAGGTAATCGGAGAACCTATACGCGAAATCATTTCGGCCTTTTAAAAACACACCGTTTCGCCATCCTGCGTTCCTGGCCCCCGGGTCGGCGAGAAAGGTGCGCGTAGATCGGGCAGCGAGCACGTTCAGGTATACACCCGTGACCGTGTCTCTCGGTGTAGCTACGCGCACCTTCTGTGGCGAGTCGATGGATTCGTCGTCGTTGGGAATATATTATCGATTTTCTTGCCCCCGGGAAGCGGTCGGATGGAAAAAGGGAACGGTCGGACGGGCGGACGCGACGGTGTACCCCGGTGGTTCGTTTCTCATAGGAATGACAGAACGGTTTCACGGGGACACGGAATAGCGGGGATATTTGCCGGTGAAAACAAAGCGGAGGCGATTAAGTCGAGCCGACAGTGCGGACGATAAAAATGTTGCCTTGGTGGTTCTTTGCGCGTTTAGTCGATGCAAACGAATGCAGCACATTTAGATTGAGGGATATCGGCGCGTATGTATATCGTAGAGCTAGATAGCCACGCCGTTCGTGGGTTATCTTTGCATAAAATTGCACTTCTGCCTTCGACGAAACGCTCCTCCGTTTCTCTTGCCTGGCCCGCGCGCTAATTATTCCGAACGAGCACACACTCACCGAACGGGCTTCCCCGGCGAATGAAGGTTCGAGAGGTTCGAAGGGTTACCGTGGATTTCGTTAAGTGCGTTTCGAACGCCGAAAAATCAGCTGGCGGCTCGTAACGTTTAAATATAGAACGGCGGTAACACGGTAGCGACCGGCTCGAGCCACGGTGCGCCGAGATAACGATAAGAGTTAAGCCTCGTCGCAAAGGTATAGGATAAGGGGTGAGCTGGCTCTCGGCGTTGATTCGATGCTACGTCATCGGTGCGTTCCACGCGTACGCGCGATTCGAATACGAATGACGCGTTTTCACGGGGGGGAAAAGAGAAAAAAGAAAAAAGGAAAAAAAGGAAAAAAAAGAGAAAAAGATAAAATTGAAGTTTATGAAAATTCCGATCCCCCTATCCTCGATCGTCCGGCATTCTCGTTAAATCGTTCGCCCGTTCGGTCGTCCTATTATTTATCCGCGGCATGTCGACATTATGCCGAGCGAGACAACGGCGCGTACTCACGGAGAGTCCGTTAGGATTGCGAAATTGACATGACATTTGCATCTTAATAAGGCGCATAGGATTACGCGGCGGAAGACGGGAGGAGCGGGGGTCGGAGAAGAAGGGAAAAAATGGAAAGAAGGATACCCGAAGGCTCCGTGGCGTTTCTCTGCCGCCGCGACCGCGCGGCCGCGTATCGCGGCTGAACCGCGCGCGTAGTAAATTGCGCGCCGCCTTTTGCCCGGCCGTTTCCCTTTCTTTCCGCGGCGATCCGCCGCAAACGTATCTCGTTGATGTTCTTTCACGCGCGGACCTCGTATTTCAGCCGTGCTATCGACGCAATTAATTTCCCTTTCTGTACGCCGGTTGGCTGCGCGCTGCGAGCGGAGAACGTCGCGGATACGCGACAGCCGTCGTGTCCCTCGTCGTCGTGCACCTCGGGGCATCCTGTCGCCAAGACGAAGAGGACTCGCCGAGCAACGCGGCGAAAAGTTGCGAAACGAGGAAGCAGAATCGCGTAACAACGGTGCCCTAACCGAAAGCGAGTAGGACCGAGTCCCGTGTCCCGCTACTAATTCGCAGATTACGCGCCGACCCCACGAGCGGATAAACAAATCGTCGAGGGGGACAGCCGGTTACCCTGTGGCGCGATCGCGGTGTTCCCCCACGGAGCATTCTTCGCAGGGCAGATAATGAATTTTGATATCGAGTCGGCAAGGGCGTTATGAAATTTTCCGTGCGTGTTTATCTCGTCGCGGGACGAGAACGGGACGAAATTCGTTTCGCTAGGAGTCTCCGTGGTCGTGGACGCGCAGATTACACCGGCGATTATAGGCAAATCCATGCCGCCTCGCCCACTCGTTCTTTACTTCCCATCGATCTGTCGTCACCGATGTCTAGAGCGAATGAGAGGGAGGGAAAGAAAGGGAACGAGAGGTCGTTTGGTAGAGGCAACGGTCGCGGAGGGGTCACGGGAGAGCTTGTGTACACGCACACCGGCGGTACACGTGAAAAGATAAGCAGGTGACAATCCTCTTGCGGCGGTTTTCGAGGCGTGTCGTTGGAGCCCTTTTACACCCCGTCGATACTTGGACGGAGATATAGTAGGGCCGGTGCGCGCGACAAAAGGGCCGCGCGCGCCTCGCGTACACGGGATTATTCGTCCGCGTTTCGTTTTCGTTGCGTGCGCGGCATGAGCAGGCGCATGCGCGATGGCCCGGTCGCGGCGGACGGCGCATGCGCAGTCTCAGTCGCGGCACGACCACCGCCGCTGCCGAGTCGTGAGAAGCGACGAACCGTAGCGAGAGCCGGTCGCGTTGGAGGGGGCAGAGAAGGGGTGCTGCGCAGCCGGTGGAGAGAGCGCTGCTCATTTTCTGCCATTGTAAATTGATCTATTCAATGGGGCCCGGCATTATCCCGTGCGGTCCACGCATCGTGCGTGCCCTATGGGGCCCCGATACATTCCACACGCGAGCAGCCCCGTTCTCCGCGCGCTCCCTTTTTGCGCGTTGCCTTCGAGCTTCGGCTTTAGCCTCTCCGCGTTCAGGCGGGTTGCGCGTTGGTCGGCTAGCCGTGGCTGGTTGCCTGCGACGTAGCAACGCGCGCACCGCAGGAGCGTCCCGCTGTGCCACGTTACGCGCATTGTTGTGCCCTTTTTTACCAGATGGATCGGCCGTCCCAGTTTTCGTGCCCACCGTGGGCGCTCCGCTGCGAAAATTTCGCTTTCGTCGGCATCCCGGTGCGCCGTGTTTGCGCTTCCCTGCGCCTAAATTATTCGCTCGGCCAAGGGAGCATCGACGCTCTTTTGCCAGACGTACCGCGAGAGGATCTCGTTCGACGAAATTTTTCGGCTCGGTCCTTTCCGCACGCTGACCGAAAAGAAAGAAGATTTTTACCCGTCTCGCTCGCTCGCTCGTTCGCTCGCGCGGACTCGAGCAGGCGTCACGAGGTAATCGTGCCACCTGAAACGCGTAGGTCGCCTTTCAGACCGCCAAAACGGTGCTCAGCAGCGTGGAACGTGGGCGTGTGGAGGGCCATCGCGATGTCAGGACGACGGAACCGCGCGGGGCCAGCCCGTAAAGACAGTAGAGAAAGGAGACGAGCGGGAAACGCCGGACAAGGACCCGTTGGGATTTATTGGTGCAATTAGAATGCACCTCCGGGGGCATTAAACCCTTGTAAAACGTTGGCCCCCGCACTCTGACGGCCTGACTAATGCGACCGCGAGACAGGCACGTCCTCCGCGCACGCTACCTGCTTTCCCACCTTCGAGGTGTGGACATCGTTTCCTACGAATTTACGTATTCGCCTTTTCTTTCCCCGACCTGTCGGAAAATTCGCTTTCCTCGAGCTGATCACGAACGCGCGAAAAGTTGCTCATCCGTATGCACGATTCTTACGATTCTCAACTCTCGATAAGTTTTTCAGCGTAGAGGTTTCGAGATGTCTCTCTCTCTCTTTCGCTCTCTCTCTGTCGTACGCTGACGTCGGGGGAAAGTGTAAACAAGCCCAAAGCCGGATTATCATAATCGCGATAACGGCAGCCACGACGGCGCTTTTGTCGCGCGGACAAACAGACCCGATCGACGGGCGTCCATCGACTTATCCGCGCTACCGATTTTTCTATAACGAAAAATGGCGCTCGTTCGCTCGGCGATAATCGTGCGATTTCACGAGTCGCCCCTCTTTCTCTCACTTCCATCCCTTCGCCTGCTCCCCCTTTCTCTCTCTCGCTCTTTTCGCGGAATGGAAAAATTTAATAGACTCGCGCTTTATTGCCCGCTTTATTGGTCGCTTATAAAACGATGCAATTAAACGCGATTACACAGAATTCCAGAGCGTTGAACGATCCCAGGTCGCGTTGCCGGCTTATCGATGCTTTCTGAACGGCGCGTCGATCGATTCCGGAGCTAATTAACGAAACGAAGCTCTCGCGGGAAAGCCGTGTAAGAGAGCTTATTCTCTGACCCGAGTCCTCTCGTTGGACCGGTTCTCGCGACGTCGTTCCGCGTCGTCGTCGACGAATCGCAACTTCCTTCCTTGTCTGTGTCTTCTCCGGCCAGCAACGGTTTCTAAAGCTCGCCCATATGCTCCGCTCTCACCTGGCCCTCCCTCCCCCTGCGTTGCCCTCGCTAATCGTCCGTTCGTTATCTTCCCGCTCGAGGACTGTGTCTATACCGATCGATTATCCCGCGATCTATTTTAAATAAGCCCGACTAACCGAGCCCGTGTCCATTTTTTCCCCTTATTTCACGACTACATCGATCAAGGTAAATTAAGTTCTTGCCCGCTTTCTCTCGCATCGTCGGCCCATTATCCGGCTGGAAAAAAGCTCGGACAGTTCCACTGAACACGACCGAGAACCGAGCTACGCTCTGTCTTCCATCGTGGCAATTAACCAGCCGTTGCCTCCATAAAGAAAATTTCCTTTTACAGTGCCTACTACACCATCGTGTGCTCGACGGATTAACTCCGACTTCTTCTGCGATCCTCGCGCGTACGCGCCTCGGTACGACAACTCTGGTCGATTTCTTTACGATCGCCAGGTCACACCGGGACGGTTACCGACGCCGAGTCAAGGTCCCCGGGGAAAGTCAACGAGCGTCAAAGTTTACGCTCGTGTCACCTGGAAGGGCACCGATATATACCCCCTCGTTCCGTAGGTTCGACAGGCTGTTCCTCGCGTATTGTTTTACTGCGACGACGTGCCTTTTGCCCGGGTAGTTTGGAGGAAAGTGCGCGCCACGCGGCTATTTCCATGGGACGATCCCATCGCACGGTCCCATGGCGTGGAGAGAGGTGTAGGTGTCGTAAAGTTTACGCGGGGTGCAATTCGTTTTACTGCGCGAAGACACCGGGGAGACAATCGCCTGCGGACCCACGAGGCCTCTTCCTCTACCCCGAACGGCCCTTTTATTTTGATTTCTCGTCGATTCTCGCTCCACTCTTGCCGTCACGAGCCCCCGTGTTCCTACGCGATGTTTTCTCCGCTCGAAGAGAGAGAGAGAGAGAGAGTGTGAGAGAGATACGCAAGGCTTTTTCGGCGGGCCGGACGCGCGATGGCCGTGGAAACAGAAGCAACAGCCACGCCGAGTAGAGCAGCTGCTCCGTATATCTCTCGGCAGGATCGTCGCACACCACCAACCTCATACGTGCATACCGCTCTGCCCTAAACAGACGTGCCGGAACGAGAGCATTCTCTAAATATTATCGCGCAATATTTTTATCTCGGGCTCGATGGAGAAGCGCGCGTGTGTAGGTATACACCGGGCTGGCCCCGCGGAATTTCTCTCCGACGTATCGATATTTATTATTTTTCAGCCGCGAGACTGTTCGCCTTTTTTCCACGTTACAGCGGAGAGGAAAATCTCCGTTCTTATTTTTACGCTACCTGGATTCGATCGAAATTTTCGCGAAACCCCGTGGGGAACGCGCCACCACGTCAATGGCGGCGGCTGCGGCCGCGTCCTCCATGCTGACCGTATTTTCGTTTCATTCACGACGTGACGCGCGATAAATATGGACGATCTCGGATATTTAACGACGAACAGTGTCACATTAATAGCGCTGGTATTGCTTTATACATATGCATGGGCTCAATTAGCTGTCACTCGCTGCTCCCCTGCCTTCTAATCAGCATGATACAGTCGTTGCGATCGGTCGTGATAGGAGGCGCAAACTTCCGTGTACATTTCGCTTATCTTTATTCCGAAACGATTAACCTCGATACTATCGGTATTTCTTCATCTTCCGCGTATAATTCCGCTACCAGGCCATAAATTAACGGTCGACGGGCATATCGGCGTGGATGAGGAACAAAATTGGAAAGGATCGAGCCGGTTCGGACCACGGAGTCGCTCGCAATTTGTAATCGACGTGGCTACCTGAACGGCGCTTAGGTCGCCGCTTGGGGACCGTCGAAAAAGCACGGTGACACAGGGCCCTGCAAGAACTAGTTCCCCCCTACGAAGAGTCGACAGTATTTTTGTGCAGCGTACGAAACGCCTTCATTATCCATACACCCGATGCGAGAGGAACTCCCATTCACGATTCAGACTCATGAATACACGCTCCTCGGACCCGTTCCCAGAATTCTCGCGATCGCGTTTACGCGCGCTGCCGCGGTCGATCGTCGACCGGTAATTCGATTTTAACGTCCGACCCGTTTTTCCACATGCATGCCCCCCTGTCAGTCACCGGGGGTTGCTTTGAATATTTTAAACGCCGGCAGGGGCAGCGTTGCCTCGTTCAGAGTTCAACGGCAAACCGGCGACGCCATTTCGTAAACCGAGTTGCATAACCACGGGTGTACGAATCGCTATGGAGCATTTCGAAATCGCTGCGTCGAGCATTCGCCAAATTACTCGCTCCTCCTTGGTCGACTGATCGTCATCGACGAATAGAATTCTTCGTTTTGAAAATGATCGAAATTCGATCGATCATCTCGGAGTGCGACGCTTGAACGTCAGCGCGAATCTTGGTTGCCAGTGAAAGTGGAGAAACTGATTATTATAAAACGGGGGTGAGGGGGGCTGTCTATAAATACCATTGGGAGAAACAATATCGAGGATCGTGGCGGAGCGCGGGAAGAATGTTAACGATATTCATCCCTTGGCCGGGAACGAGCGTTCTAATCAGATGGCGCGGTTCGGTGTCGGGTGAGCATAATCTGCCGCGGTCCGCCGCTGGATTCCACGAGATTAACCGGTACTTCCATCGAGATTTGTCGTCCGTCTCGTCTTTTTTCTTCCGCTGGTCCCCCCGGCTCGCGTCCTTTCAGTAAGAACACCGTGGGTCCAATTAAGAGCGGACCCGAGGAGACTCGGGCATCGTTCCTCTCTGTTTCTCTCTCTCTCTCTTTCTCTCCCCTCTCGTGCGTTTTGTTTCCATTCTGATCGGCACTATACGCGGCGCCATGAAAATTGCTCGAGAATCCCCGGTTCTCGTCTTTCGTTCGCCACAACGTTTTTCTCTGTTCGTTTCCCTCTTTCTCGTCCTCCCGCGTCCTCCGCGTCGGGCTGCTCGCGCCGTCGAGAGAATTCCATCGCGTTCACCGACGCGTTTCCGTTTCTATACGTACGAATTGAACAGTGGGGGTCCAATTAAGAGGAAGCACGCGAAGGAAATCGCTTAGAGAGAGAGACCAGGCTGGAACAGTGAACCGTGTGTGGGCAGCCGTGTGGCGGTGGTGTACGGGGACGGAATAAAATGGTGGCGAGAGAGAAAGAGAGAGAGAGAGAGAGAGAGAGAAAGAGAGTGAAAGAGGGAGCGAGAGAGGGATGTTAGACGCACGAAGGATCTGACGGGAGCGAGCGAGAGGGGAGGAACGAAATAAAGGAACGCGCGTGTACGCGTATATACGCTAGTCGAGATACGATCGTCCCTATAGTTTTAATACCGCAATTACCACCGAGTCTAATTATTAAAGCTCCTTACGTGTGTGCTCGTGTGTTACAGATCAGACAAGAGAAACCCTACTACATCGCGGACCCGGAGGTGGACTCGCTGGTGAGTATTTCCTTGTTTCTCAGTGTCGCGCGAACTTGCCCGCCAGACACGAACCATATTTTCCGTCTGTTCGTCGATGCATGCTCTCTCCATTTTTTCCTTCCTTACTTCCTCTCTCTTTCTCTCTCTCTCTCTCTCTCTCTCTCTCTCTCTCTCTCTCTTTTGTTTTTTCCTTCCGTTCTACACGCTCCACTCGTTCGCGCCTAATCGTTCAGTTTTATCTGACGATCGTGGTGATTCGTGGCCACCCGGCGCGCGCGCGAGCATTCGTTTTGAAGGATGAGGACGGAAAAGCCGCCGCCGCCCTCTGCACGGGAAACGTTTAATTATCGATGGAAATTAGGGGCAACGAGCTGCTGGAAAATCAAACCGGACGTGTGGCGGCGGCGAAGCTTCCGCGGACGGGGTAACGAGGTTGCACGTAACTCCTGATGTTTGATAATTGGAAAAAGAAGCGCGGTGTTGCTTTGCAAATTCGAAAACTCCCCCCGTCGACCACGCGCAATAAATTCGCCTTCAACGTCCGCGATGGAAAGCGATACCCCGGATAAGAGGAGTTATTACCATCGATGGCCAGATAGCTCGCGATGCCCGTGGAAAATTCGGAGCGTGAAAGCGTACGCGGAATCGAGGTAACGCGATGATTAAGAAGAAACGAAACGCGGAGGACTCGTTGCCGCGCCTTTGTTTCCCCGTGGCTGGCTCTGGTCGGCAGCCATTCCGAATGGCAGACCTTCGAAACACCGGAGGAAGAAATATTTCAAACGACCCTTCGCGTTCTCCGATCGAGATAACGGATATAGTGGGCTTTTTAAATAACTCGGGTGTATTCCTTGCCGGACGAGGACGCGCACACGCGGCCCATCGATGCTCGGCCCAGCTCAACGTCGACCTGCCATTACGGATTCCTTCTTCCACACCGTTGTCCCTCGATTCTCCTCCTTTTTCTCTTTGTCTCTCCGCCAACTTTCGCGCGCTCGCTGCGAGCCATCGAACAACCGTCAAAAACACGCCGGAATCCCGCGAAACGTATCGAAAAACGCGAAATCTAATGGAACACCTGATAGCAGCGTGGTAGTAGACGTTCGTTCGTAGATCCGATCTCTAATTATCCTCGAGGGAGCAGCATCGAACGAGCCCGCGCAATTTTTCATCGTAAAGTCCACTCAGCGATGCTCGCATCCCTTACAGACGTGTCGTCTGCTCTGGGAAAAAGGTGTCGCGCGTTTTCGAATATTCGCTCGTAATTCAAAATTGGATATATCGAGCGTGTTAATGGTGAACCGGTGTACGTTGTTCGCGTCGCTCTCTCTCTCTTTCTCTCTCTCTGCGTTATTTTTTCCCCGTTGGTTTTTTCGCCGAGCCCACGCTCGCGGTACAGCGGTGGAAAAAAAGGGGGAGAAGGAAAACGGACGACGGGGATGCATTTCGTTGACGTTGTTCGCATCGTTGGCCTCAATTTTTCAAAATGTCACGCCCGTTATCTGAGCTGTCAGGACGGCATCGGTCCGCGCGCAAACATCCACGCAAGGTGTACCGGCTCGCATCTCGCGCCGCTGTTGTCACAACTGTCGCTCGGTCTCGATCTGCTGAAACAGAAAACGAACGAAATAAAACGGGGGGGAAAAAAAAGGAATAACAAAAAGAGAGGCAAAAAAAAAAGAAAAATAGGAAAAACAAAAATGGAAAAAAAAAAAAATGGAAACAGAATGGAAGAGGAGAAGAGGAAGCGGGGAGCGGATGGGAGAGGGAGAAGCGCGCAAAGGACGGGAAAAACGCGGGCCGAGGGGAAAAAGCGAGCGAGATATATTACGTGGTTACGGGTAGTGTGCGCGTGTTCACTAGCCTCTCGCATCATCGAAAGAGCCGTGCCGAATTATGCATCCGTGACATTAAATAAATGTAAGCACGAACAGCGAGACACGCGTTTCATCTAAATTTTAAAAGGAAACGAGACTGGACGCTTCGGTGACTTCGCAGTGACGCGTTGCCAGGTATTACTGTTACTACGTGCTCTCGAATGTTCTCGAATTCCATAGTTGGAAGTCGGAGTATCGTTGCGTTTGGCAGAACGCGTCTGGTTTTTCTCCCATTTTCGAGTCCCTTTTCATCGTCCGGCAAGAACGGCGTGGCCAAAGCTGAAATTTCGAGTCTCTCGTATCAGAGTGCTGGATCGAAGAAAAGAACATAATCCCTACTCCCGATTCGCGTATACGGGGGCCAGCCTACGCGCATCGTCGATCGAGTTTCGCCATTATTGCACCTGTTGCTACAAACGCGATAATTCGAAACGTCTCGCGCGAGGAACACCAATCGTAACAAACGCTCGTGCCTTTTCGCTCGAATACGAACGCCTGGTTCGTCCATCCATCCCCACTTTAATGCTCGTTTTCAAATCGAACGCTACTCTCTCCGTCATGCGTGTCGTTTCCCAATTTCTCCCGATCCCCCCGGGTTCGGAGGAACGATACGGCGCGGCCCCCTCTGCGTTCCCGGGTTCCGTCGAAAACCGGCCCTATAAACGCACACGGGGCTCTCTAACGGCATAGCAAAAACTCGCGAGTCGAATCCGCTAGAAAATTTACGAACGGCTGAGGGAAGCCGGGGGGCGAGGAAAGCCCGAGAAGCCTCTTTGCGGAGGATCGAAAATCGCAGTGGTGGATCGGCGTGGCTCGTTCGCCGGCAGAAGCCGGTGGCGTGGCTTCATTACGTCCGTGGCAAATCGCAATCTACGAGCAATGAGCTTCTATCGTAAAGAACAGGCACGTAACGTCCGCGGTTTTTGCCGTTCGCGCCCTTTGCCCCTCCCCGCCCGTTACCCCTTCTTTCCATCCTTTCTCGGGGCCCTTTTTTCTTCCCTCCCCTTTCTCGCCGACACACAACACAGGTCCTCTCTTCTCTCGCTGCCTTCTCTCCGCTCTGTCTCGCGAGGAGATGGCCGTCGATCGACAGAAGCCGGCTTTTTGCCGCGATTATTTCGCCGAACGGAAAGTGCCTCGCCACGAGCACTCTCCCGGCTCTCTGTCGGGGCTCGCGGGTATACGGGATATGGTCTCTCGTGCGTTGATTGGAAAGGTCGCCTGGAAACGACGCGGTGACACGGTCGAGGGAACAGGCACGAAAGGACTCGAGATGGCAGAAAATTCGACGCAGCTGCGGTGGTCCCCGGGAAACCGGCGGGAAAGCCTCGGGAAAGTGCCTCGTCTCGCCCGGCCTCTCTTCGCCGGGGCACGCACAAAGGGAATCCTCGCGTTGCTCTCGAATATTTACAACGTTTCCACTCGTACGAATATCGCGATTTGCCCTTTAATCCATCGTTCCGGACGGAAAATTCCCTCGAAAGGAAATCGATTTCGGGACAGAGTAATTCTTCTCGCACGAACGGTCAGTTCTTCGTCTTCGGAGCGCGCGAGTAACGCGTCAGAACGGGACAAACTATGCCTGCATCGCGAGTATGTCGAGCAGTCCTCCGCCTCCTTCCATTCCTTCTACCTTTAACCTTCGGCTGAGGCATGCAAAACGGGGTCGGGGAGTTGTTCCACGCCGGAAGAGGCACGTACAATGGCGGACGAGGTAAAGCGTGTAGCGAGCCCGTTCTCTCAATTCACCGAAGGTCAAGGGTTTCCTACGGGGTTAAAAGCGAGAACCCCGTTCGCCCCCTTGCCAATCCTTCCACCTCGGAGAAAGCGTGCTCTCCATTCTTTCGATGGAATCCGTGTTTTCCGACCGGCACGCGGATCTTATCTCCTTGCGTTCCGATCGAACGGACAATATCCAATCCGATAGGTCCTCTTCTTCGTTAATTCCATTAATTCGAACCTTATCTTTCTCGTCCTCGCGTATTTTCCCCTGTCCCGCGTTCCGCGTTATCTGGATCGGCTGCCGTGTCACCGATTTCCGCCGATCTCTGTGAGAACTTCGCGGTTAACTTTCATTTCGAAAAAGAAGAAATCTCGGTCACTCCTCGTCCGTAATTTTCCAACGATCGATGAATTCGCGATCGAGTCGAAGCCTCGTGTGCATCCTATCGAGATCCCAACTGAGACGAGTCTAGCGCGATTTTTCCCGCGATTTCCGCGCGACGACTCGGAGAAAGCGGCGTGACAGTGGCGGCTATAGAGGTCGAGGTGTCGCGTCGTGGGCGTACGAAACGGTGGCCGAAACGTCTTGCACGTCGTCGTAAACGAAACGAGGGAAGGAAAGATGGGCATACCACGGTGTTGGCCGCTTTAGTCGCGGAAGAGAGCAAAGCAAGCAGCCCGTGCACGCGAGAGTTGCACGGAGCCGCGTTCGAGAGATGGCCTCTGCGAAGAGAAGAGAAACCGAGGGATCTGCTCTCGCACACGCGCTTTAATAATACTCCCATTAGCATAAGCGAGAAATGAGCCAATGAGATGCTAATTGCCGCTCTCGCGTTTCGAGAATAATTATTACCACGAGGGTACTTAGCTCGCTCGGACGTTGGCCACCGGTCGACGACGTTCACCGTGTTGCCTGGCTGCTCGCTTCGGGACGCGATTCGCAAAGGGACTTTTTACGACCGTCCACGCTCCCACGACACCGAACGCGTCTCGTTTTCCGTTCAGATGGAAACGTTCGGTCGCCTCGGTAATTTAGCGGTCTGCCGATTTTTGGAACGAGGAAACGTTTCCCTCCGCGACGTCTTCCATCGCGCGCGTGCATATTCCTCTCTTATCGTCTGCTCGCATCACGCTCGCGATCGTACGCGGTTAATCGCGTCGAAAGGGCAAAGTTTTACGGTAATTTTACTTGGAGTCGGCAACGCTGACGCGACTCGAAAGTTATTTACATGGCCATCCGGCTGTGTACCCGTTCGCGGTATTATTTCGTATCGTTATTACCGTGGCATTCATTTCGCCGTTGCACGGGTTATTAGTAGAGCGTTCGATTTATAGCGCGCGTTAGTTTTTAGTTCTCTCGGTCGGAGGGAAAAATGGCGATCGAGCGTGATATCTCTGGCGAGTGGAGGAAAATCCGGTTGCAGAGAGTTAATGGCTGTTCCAACGCCTAATCCAAATATAATTCCGAATCCATTCGAGCTCGATGACTTCCCGTGTGCGTTTCACGCGATCGGTACACAGCCAATGGCACCGGCGCGCCGCGCCGTCGCGTACTCGTGTCTCGGGAAAGGCTCGATATCGATGCTTAAAGGCCCAGAAGGACTGCGTGTCCACGGTGAGGAGAGACGCGCGTGGTGCGGGAGAGTAGTAAGCGAGATCATGGGAGTAGGGGGGCGCGGGTAAAAATGGAAATTGACATTCGTTAAAAAATGACGGTAAAGGAAGGATCGGTCCACGGGCGCAGGATGATTGGAACCTGGAAGCATATTGGCTGGCGAGGATCGTCTTGTAATGAGAGCCTGGCCTCGAATGGGTTAAGCCGTTCGTTTCCGCGTGGAATTGGTGTCCTTCTAGTTCGCTCCTGACGGTTATCGACAACGAACGCGAGGAGGAAGAAGCTATAAATTCTCGGAGAGTCGTTATTTTCTTTCCATAGGAGGCATCAGAAATTGTTCAGCGGTCGCGGCACTGTTTTTACCGACGTTGCAAAATGGAAAAGTTATCGTGCATCCCATAGGTCGGGCCGCCGTCTATCAGGCTTCGAGGGGCAAGGTACACAAAGAAGCTAATTACGCGGCGGGAAAAACGCGTATCGTTGAATGGGAGTTGGACGAAAAGAGAAGAGGAGAGAGAGAGAGAGAGAGAGAGAGAGAGGAGGAAGAGGAAAAAAATGAGACGAAGTGCAGCGTTGATGATTAATGGGTAAATAGAGAAGGTAACCCGCGGATAACGTGTAATAACACGTAGACGGAGGAAAACAAGAAGGTTGACTAATCTGCACGGTGCATATTTACTATGACGCAAAGAAAACATCGCGTGTTAATGAGAATTAAAGATCCTTTGTACGGTACAAATACAAACACCCGTTTCCTTCGCCTCCATCTTGCTTTATCGGGACGCTTGTGCCTATACCCGACTTCTCCTCGCCTTCTCCGCGGGTTCTTCGTTCCCTTGACGCCGGGTTACGCTTCTTCCCGACATTTGGATCACTTCCAACCCGGGTACCGTCTGTTCTGGGAAGCGTTACACATTAGCCAGAACGGAGCGCGAGCCGGCACGTACCCACGCGTATCGGAAAATTCATCCTCTTTCCTCTTTTCCCGCCCCGAAGTCGCGATCAGCCACATACGTTCGATTATCGCGCGAAATGGCGAGAAACGGTGTAGACGAAAGTCGATTTAGCTAGCCGATCTTTCTCGAACGGGTGATAACGATCGGCGATACTCGATTAATAAGAAAATACCGATGATACCTCTCGTGTACGAGTCTCGAAATCGATGCGTGAAGAAAGGGCGCGCGTAATGGCGCGTAATGGAAACGAACGCGGCCGATTTTCGATCGGAACGCGTTAAATATTCCTGGAATTATTCCCCGACACGTTGAACGAGAACCGATGATTTCCGGCCGGGATCTTTTATTCATGCGTGCCCCGGCGCAGCACCGGCACCGTCTATCAATTAGTTACACGTCGTGCCGATCGAATATTTATTAATTGACTTTTCGTTCGCCGATCCCTCGATCGATATTGCACGCGAGACGCCGCACCGGTTTTTCTCCGCCCGAGCAGAGCAGGAGGTCTTCTTCTTCGTCGCGACATAGCATCTTCTTCCCTCCCGTTTCACCTGGATCCTCCTCTTCGATTTATTCGAAATCGTTTGCCTTCGTTAGGAAGCTACCTCTCAACCTCGTGTCGATCGCGATCGCGAGAAAGGATACCGCGAGAAAGTCTCGGCGAACGAGAAGATGGAGAAGTTAATAGCTGAGCGAAGCTCCTTTAAATATGTTAGTCATTTCCATGTTAATTAGTCGGCGAGTTACTTACGTGCGCGCGCGAGAATTTTTTTTCCTTTGCGACTCGAACCTTGTCTATTAAAAAAGAAACAGGTCGGAGGACAGATCGGGTATGCCGCCGGTTATTTATAAACTGTCTGCAAACCAGTCGTCGCTCGTTTTCCCGTAATTTTTCCCCTATTATTCTTTTCGCGCCATTTACAGGATTATAAATAAAATTAATCCCGAGTTTTACAACGTCGATACGCCTTTTCAGCATCCTTTTTATTGGCTTATTTCCAATCGAACGTATCCCCGAACGGGGGGCAACGGACGTGGATAGAGAGGAATTAATTGATTCATTTGCCTTCCCTTGCCGGATCCCGGGGGTGTCGAAAGAAATGGCAAAGGGGCGGAGAGGAAAGGTCAGCCGAGGAAACATTAGAAGCCTCTTTTTCACCGGCGAGTAAAGCTATACCCTCTCGTTTTGTTTCGTATCTGCTCCATTTCCATGAATAAACTGCTCGCGCTGGACACGCCGGCGTCGCCACGGCCGGAGCGGTTGCAACCTTGCGTCCAGGCGAGCCAAATAAAAGCGACAAAACGCGCTCCTGCTCTCGGAGAGGCCGGTACAAGAAGAGAAGCGGCACGGTAACGGTACCCTGCAAGCCAAGGATACCCGAAGCTGTGCCGCAAGGATCAGGAGAACCAAATCTCGCCGTCTCTTTTTCGGTCCACCGCTGCATGCTCGAGCGCGCGTGTCGCCATTTTTCCACCCTTCCGTCCCGAATTTCCCGGGAATTTCTCGAATTTTCACGCGATTTCTACGTGTCTCCGATTATCGAGATACCTATCGCTAATCATCGCGAGATTTATAATTTATCGTAGATTTTCACGCCATCGAGACGATCTCGAGATCGCTTCTCGGCGCTTCTACCTGCCCCCTGGAAGCGGAGGATCGATCGATTCGACCAACTGTGATTTACGTGGTCGATCGCGTGCCCGGATGCTCTACGGATCTAATGAGCGACGCTCGTAACGAGCTACGTGACAGAACGGTGGTTACGCGGATCTCGAGGGTACGCGATGCGCAGCTTGTTACTCGGACGAGGTTCTGCGCGAATAATTGCCCGTCTCGGGGACAACGACGTCGGGTCCGGCTGCGTGTTCGATTATGCGATCGGAAAATTGAAATCGTTCGCTCGGTAACTCGTAACGGTTACACGGAATTTCCCCGACCACCGGCGATTTTCTTCTCCGCGATACGCGAATCGATTCGTCGAGTAATCGAGCGGAAGCTTCCCTGCCATTTTCCCTCGTTCGCGTTGCTTCTTCGTTTATTTGTCGCGTTGGGTTAAAGTCTGAATAAAAATCGAACGGGCCCCGATCGTTCGCGGAGGAATCCTTATCCTCGTCGTGTCTGAAAATTCTTCATCCGCGGTTGTAAAAGCGGAGGAATCTCTTCTGTTCGATTCTAAACATCGATTGGGGTGGTACCCGTGCCCTGGCAATGAGCTCCGTGTATTGTCCGAAAAGAGTTTCTCCAAGATGTGGAACACAGTTTTCGTTCTCGAATATAGCTTTGGGCACTCAGCTTTGGGACCGCAGTTACGCAGCTTTGGGAACACAACTGTGGGAATACAGCTTTGGGTACATAGCTTTGAGAATATAGGTTTAGGAACACAGCTTTGGGAATATAGGTTGGGGAACACAGCTTTGGGCACACAGCTTTGAGAATATAGGTTTAGGAACACAACTTTGGGAATATAGGTTGGGGAACACAGCTTTGGGCACTCAGCTTTGAGAATATAGGTTTAGGAACACAGCTTTGGGAATATAGGTTGAGGAACACAGCTTTGGGCACACAGCTTTGAGAATATAGGTTTAGGAACACAGCTTTGGGAATATAGGTTGGGGAACACAGCTTTGGGCACACAGCTTTGAGAATATAGCTTGGGGAACACAGCTTTGGGCACACAGCTTTGAGAATATAGGTTTAGGAACACAACTTTGGGAATATAGGTTGGGGAACACAGCTTTGGGCACTCAGCTTTGAGAATATAGGTTTAGGAACACAGCTTTGGGAATATAGGTTGAGGAACACAGCTTTGGGCACACAGCTTTGAGAATATAGGTTTAGGAACACAGCTTTGGGAATATAGGTTGGGGAACACAGCTTTGGGCACACAGCTTTGAGAATATAGGTTTGGGAGCAAAGCTTTGAGCGCACAGGTTTGGGAACACAGCTTTGGGCATACAAGTTTAGACACACAGCTTTGGGTACAGAACTTAGGGAATACGGTTTTGAGAATGGCAGCTTTGAGAACGCAGCTTCGGATACACACCTTTGGGAACACAGCTTTGGGAATATAGGTTTGGGAACATAGTTTTGGGAATATAGCTTTGAGAGCACAGCTGTGGGAATAGAGTTTTGGGAACACAGCTGCCAGCTCCGAAACTCTTTACGCCCACGCCACTGTCGTTCCGCCGGCGATACTTCGCTCCGGTCCGCTCGTGTGCGTCGTCTGGTTTCTTTTGCAGCCGGGTCCGCGAATTAGAAATAAAAAGCTGTCCGCGAGCTCGTAGGAGGTGTGCCTCGCGGAGACTCTGTTGGACGAGTCGGGAGAAAAAGAAGCGTTCCCCGTGGGGCGGGGGGCAGAGAAGCATGTGTAAAGTATAACGTAACAGAGGGACTGGCGAACGCTGCCACGCTGGTGGTCCATTATACCGGTCTTCTTCGCGACCAGGACCAGGCTTCCTCGCGACTTTGTGCCACGCAACCAGTCCCTCGCCGAATTATCCGAATAATTCGCTAATCGGGTTCGTTCCGCGCTCTGATTTTCCCTCCGAGTCCCTTCTCTCAAAGGAACGAGATCCTCCGTTACAAAAAGCGACATTACGTCGATCTTCTCGATCGCGAGGATTCTTTCCAGTGGAAATAACGATTCATCGTACCGATCTTCTTGATTCGCAGGATTTCGTCGCAACTTTCCGCGACGCGTTCTCTCTGTCTTTTCCTCTGATAAATTATTCAGATATTGGCCGTTGAATTCGCTCGTCTTTCTTCTCGCCTCGTTGTTTCCCGTCAAAGTACATCGATCGAGGGAAGTTGCAAAGCGTGTGTAGAGGGTGGAAATCGGTGTGCCGCCGCACGTGGTCATTTGTAGGTTCACGGATATGGGATTATAGTGGACGGAAGTTGCTTTATAAAGCTCGAAGATTTATTGGTTCATTCGTTCGCTCATTAATGGAGTGGCGCGTTAAACATGCGAACGCGAGGGGGAAATAAAGTCGTAGAAAATTACAAACTCCCGATGGTATCGCGGAAACGCGGTATTATTACGGAGAAGAGAAGCGTCGAGAAGCAGCGGACAATTGAGACAACGGAGAACTGGCAAGATAAAGCGTAATAGCCGCTATTAGTATACTTCCTATAAAACAATCTGATAGGTGGTTTAAAAAGGGAAACAGTGAAAAAATGGAAAAAGGAGAGGAAAACGCAGCAAATGGTACATAGATGACAGGAGGAACTCTTTGGGGCACGCTGGGATTAAAAGTGTCCCCCCTTTTTTGATGCACCGTGATTCATGGTGGGACATTTATAGTTCCACCTCGAAATATCGCAATAGCTGCACGCGTATAGGTTTATATTTCGTCTTATTTACGTAGAGCAGTCGGTAATTCACCTCAATCATTACTCAAATAGTCAAATATCGAGTAATTATATTCAATAGTCCTCATTCGTTAAGGAATTGAATTACGAATTAGAAAGGTACCGTGAAAATAAATTTTTGAATAACTGGATGACAGTCAGAAATAACTATGAATATTAACTAATGGCGAAATTGTTTAAAAATTGAGAGACAAATTAATTAATATTTCCAATGTTTTCCCACAATGGAACCATCTTCCTTAGACATCGTTCGATATTATTCGTAGCAACATTCCTTATCCTTGATGTTGAATAATGACGAATTTTAAATCAATCATTTATAACTAATTTTAATTGAAATATTTCAAAGGAAATATTTACTAATTTATATATATATATTAAGTAATAGATATACTAAATAATTTCAATATTAACCATTTACACTCGACGACTTTTTCGTTACAGAAAAATAGTAATTCGAAGACTTTCTGTCATAGAGTGGACAATATTTTTAAAATGGTAAATGAGAAATCATATGCAAATTAAGACATGGAATTATTTTTCTTCGACATTCCACACATCGTTAGGTAATTTTAAATTTGATATATCAATTAACGTCGATCTTTAGAGTCTGATTAAATGGCGACTGAGTCACCTCTCGAGTGTAAAGGGTTACGAAGATTAATTCAAAATTTCTTCTCTTTCATCTTTCGACATTCCACACATCGTTAGGTAATTTTAAATTTGATATATTAATTAACGTCGATCTTTAGAGTCTGATTAAATGGTGACAGAGTCACCTCTCGTGTGTAAAGGGTTACGAAGATTAATTCAAAATTTCTTCTCTTTCATCCAATATTCCTTTTCTACTTCTCAATTCTAAATTCGCTAATTATCCTCGTTTCTCAATTTTTTCCTATTAAAGGACGATTCTTATTAGATTCAATTTGACTATTTCTCGACGCATACTCGTTTATCGCAATAACCTGAATCCCATTAGATATTGGCATGGCGTGCATACTTGTCCCACTCGTGCCCTTCTTACAGACATCGCTCCTTTATTGTTTCAACGCGTATACATTGAAAAATCTGTGTAACCATTAGCAGAAACCGAACCCGTACGGCGAGCGAGCGTTTACACGCGTGTTTCGTGATTTTTGAAACGCAGCCTCGGGGATTATTTCGCAATATCGATTAAATTCCGGTGGATTGTGCGCGAGGCGGGTCGATAATGACCGATAAGCTTGGCCGATTCTTCGTGTTCCCGCGAGCGTTGTTTACCTTCGAGCAGGTGACGTTGAAAAATAGGTTCACGAGGCACGATCGACGCCTGTTGCGAATCGCGGTGAAAAATGCGCCAGGAATTCCATGGCCTCGATCGTATGCAAATGGACGCGCTGACGCGTTTTTCTTTCGAGAACGACGCCAGGCATCGCCGCTCGTCCCCAGCGAGTTCCCTGTCGTCGCGAATTTCACGAGCTCTCTTGCGTAACTTCCGTTTCGCTCGCAGAAGCGTGCAAACGCGAGTAAAACCCCGATATATTTTCGCCAATCGATCCATCTATTTATTCCGCGCTGTCGTAAGCGACGCGAGTGCTCGCGCACGAGCAATTAGAAACGAAAAAATTGCTCTTCGAGCGTGACGAATTTTTCACTAAACTTTCAACGCCGATATTACCTGCTTTTTAAAGCGTAATTACCCGGCATTTCGACACTCACGCGATACGATAACGGAAATTAGAGGGGAGCGCGACCAGCTGAAATTTCGATATTAAAATTCCACCATCCCGAGGAAGTGCCGCGTGTCGCGATTTTAAAGAGAAATTCCGGTTTCTTCGTTAATTAGCTCGCGAGATGCACAATTTACGCGATCATCGCGAAAGCAGGAAAGGAAGAACCGAGCAGGAGTAAATTCTATATGTTCGGGAAATTATGCAATTTAAAGGAAAGCTAATGAGAAGAATTAACATTGGGAATTTTAAACGGCAATGTCTCGAAAGCGAAAATATGTAAGACGGAGTTTCCATCGATAACGGTGAACAGCGATTTACCTGTCGACTTTCGCCACTGTTCCAAAGGTCGATGACGATACCTCACGTCCAGATGACGACGTAGGTGGCTAATACCCCGAAAAATGTTTCGCAAAACGCCCGGTAGCCACGCGTGCTCGTTACGCGTATTCTCTCTCGGTTATCGTAAATCAAGCGCCGATTAACGTAATTGCCGGTTGGGATCGGCGCGCGTACGCGCCGGCCGTATCTCTACGGTCTAATCTGTACGAATGTGAAATTGAAAATTTGCGGAATCGGGGAAAAAACAACGCCTAACGACGGCTTCCTGTCGGCCGCCGAATAAATTTCCATCCGTGGCCTCTCCGCGCGCTTTTTGCCCGTCCGACCCGCCAAATATGGCGGCGCGTGGAGGCAAGTGTCGTTCCGCTATCGCTTAAGGTAAAGGAACGAGACCTCTGTCGCATAAGCATTGTCCAAGCAACGCTTAACGCGCTCCTCGTTTCGATACCGTTCCGTTTCAAAGATTTATCGTGGAAACGTTGATAATCCCGCTACCGAACATGTAAATCATCGCTCCGATGCTACCTGCAAGATTTATAACCCGAGGATATTCGTCATCTCCGCGGAGCTGCTCGCGGATTAAACGTTCGATGGAAACGCATTGTTATTCGCGGCAATTAAATCTTTTATTTCCTCGCAACGAGAAATCTCGGGGAAGCTGTCCGTAATGCCATTCGTACGGTGTGTCGCATATGAAATAATTCATCTGGATCATCTCGGCTCGCGATGGGTTACCCGGAAAAATCGCGAGGGGAATCGCGAAGGAGGAGGAGGAGGAAAGGAAGGAAAGCAGAGGCGATTGAACGCGGAGGGTTAACGATAGCTTTCCAAACGAGCCAGGCGAGTCGGAGAAAAATTGATGCATGGAATGGCGAGCGACGTTTCCGCCCTTGGACAAATTGTTCGTTAGCGAGCGCAGCGAACCGAAGGAGTAGAGAAAGCAGGACGGCGAACCCCGGGCCCTTGGCACGGCGGTGGCGCGCATAACGAAGTATTAAGATGATAGTGCGTCCTGGCACGGGCCATCAAAACGGCGGACTACCGTCTTAATAGCCGGAGATTTATAGTCCCGACGAGTCGACGGAACGTCACAGCCGAAGGAGAAAGAGAGGCCTAGCCCGGCGTAACCTAACCCAACCCATGGTCCCGGGGCAGAAAGAACGACCGCGAGGTGTAGGTATATATAGGGACACACACGGGCCGGGAAGAAACACGAGAGGAGAGATCCGTGGAGGACGGGGAAAGGTCTCTCTTGCCACCGCGAGAGAGCCAGCCGAAAGAGAAGAGGGCAGGAGACGGACGGGGAAAAAAGGAAAAGACGAAGGAAAGGGAAGAAAGAAGTTATCGCCTAGCCTGGGTGGTCCGCGCGAGGGCAGAGAAAGAGAAAAGGGCAGAGGACGAGTCTTCGAAAAGGAAAGCGAGTAATTCGAAAATTCTCCCGGTCGAAATTCAACATGATCCACGATAAAACGCGCTCTCTAGGGTTTCTTCCGCGATTCCATCGACTTTTTCCCTTTTTCTCTGGCCAATCCTGGCGGGACTCGTTGGCCCGACGCGGAATCGGCGAGACGCGGGTCTGTTTGTCGACGACGAGTATCGCGCCGGCTTAACAATATTTAAATATTGTCGCGTCGAGTGCGTTGGCTCGTCGAACGCGCAGGAGGGTCGTAGATAAACCGTCCCTTGCTTGCACAGCGCTCTTGGCTACCGTGTACCGCAGCTTCTTCTTCGACAGTTTCCTCCTGTACACACAGACCCAGGGAAACGATGTCCGTCGTTCTAGCCGAAAGTGCCCCATCGGCCTTCCTCCAGCCGCCATTTGCGTTCCCTCGTCTCTCATCCCCTCCTTCGCTGGCATATTTTCCAACCCTAACCCCTAAGGACTATTCGTTTGCTCGCAAACGGGGGGGGGGGGGGGGGGGGGGGAATCTATCAAATCGTACGCGACTTCCGAATTTCCCTAATTAGAACTTCAATCGTAACTCGGTACTCGAAAATCGTGAAAATTGCAGAAATTTTGAAGAAAGGGGGCAAAGGAGAGAAGAGAAGAGACCTCGAAGCAGACGGAGGAGGAGAATGCCGATAAGGCGGACGGAGCAAATGGCCAATGAATAAGTCACACGCGATCGTGACAGTGGCCGGGATCGGTGGTTGGAAATTAATTACCCGGGAATAGGGGCGCGGCAGGGGACGACGCCGGTGGCGGCGAGGCGTCGCGGTATTTTCGACGCGGGTCGGACGCGCGAGGCACACGAGCGATAATGAAGCGGTCGCGAATCGGCAAAGCTCGAGTCGAATTTACGTTATAGACAAAGACGAATGTACACGCGAGGAGAGAGAGAGAGGGGGAGCTACAGAGAGGATTGTCTGCGAGCGAAAGAGGAGGAGGAGGCTCGGCTCGTAAATCACTGGACATCGATAAGAGTGGTCGCGGCGTCCGCGCGATGTCCCTCGTTAATAATTGATACAATTAACGACCATTCATTAGAGTCGCCGCTGGCGCACACATATACGCGATGGACGAACGGAGAGGATTCGACGACGGAGCGCGGCCGTCACGCGATTCGCCTTTGTCGTATGCGCGTCTCGTGGTCGAGATAGCCTGCTATCGTTCTTCCTTATATTGAACGGCCGACAATGTTATCGGCACCGTTGTTTGGTCTATGGATATTCTCGGACCGCCTCGGTCCTCGTGTATTTCCCTACGATAAACTTCCCGCGATAACGCGTTTAAGCGGCCGGCCTAGGTCCCGTCTACGGATTTCTCGCGATTAACCGGGAAAATTGGAACGATTTTATAATCGGCCGGAGAACCTGTTCGATATACCAGTCTGGAAGTCGAAATCGCGGCAACGGTCAACCAATATGGCAATAAAACGTAGGAATTAATTAATCGCCGAAAGCAACCGCTTATCGTCTTCTTATGAAATCGCGCGTATTACGAATGTAAATTATGTATCGAAAAACTTGGCAACAGTGTCTGAAATGTATAACCGTGGATGTAGCCGTCGGTTTTAGATATCGTTGCTCGAGTTAATCGCGGTAGTTAAGGCGGCTTAGCAGAATCTCGTTTTATCGAACTCGTTGCTCGGAAATCAAATAACCCGCAGATAAAGATTCATTTTTCGTTACGATCGAGTGTTTTCGTGTCGTCTGTCGCACTGTATTATAATAATTAGTAAAAATTAATCTTATCGCGACAGCGTACTGTACGGTACGTAATCGTAATTACGATCGAAGAGGCGAATTATCCGTAATTTCCTAGTTAAATTGCATCCTGCGAGCAACAGGCGAGTACCGGATACTTTTGACCGGTAACGTAAATAGCTGTGCATGGTAAGAAGAAAACCGCGGAGGAATCGCGAGTCGGTCGGGATAGCGAGGCAGAGAAGAGGAGAAAGCAGAAGTTCGATAACACCGGTGATAAACTCTGACGATGAACCGGAAAAAAAATTTTCGAAGGATAGAACGACGGATCGCAATGGTGGCGCCGGTAGAATCGGACGGACAGGGATGAGAGGAACTGCTGGCAGATTGTCCACCGCGGCGCGATTCAATTAGCCCGATCGGATGGCTCGTTTATCGGTTACAATTATTAAATCATCGGGGCTCGTCCCGTGGCGTGGCGACGCGACAGGAGGAGGCCGCGGCGAGCGTAATTTATTTCGCTTCTTTCGCCTCGCGCGCCGCTTATCCATATTTCTATTTAGTATCACATCGGTCCGCGCCGCGTCACCCGCGAGATTTACGACGTCGTAGATCCTCCCGGCCGGCTGGAAATTCCGTTGAATATCGTGGCGCCCCCTATGCAGAGGGCCTGGGCGCCCCTCTTTTCCGTCGTCTTTCTTTCGCCGTCCGACCAGCTCTCGAATCCCCGTGAGGCCCCTTCCGCTTCGTCGATCGAGGCGCGAGCTACTGCTCCTTACATTAATTAGCCGTTTCGACTCGATAACGACCGACGTTCACCTCGCGAATCCACGCCGAGTTTATGCATATGCAACGCGTCTTTATGAATTCTTTCGAGCTTCTTCTCGGCATACCCTTTCCATTTCTTCTGCCACCGCGTCTGCATCTTTTTCTCCGTTTAGCTTCGTTAAACCGGGATTAATTTGTTCGAGGGACGAGCGAGCAACTGCGATAGTCTCTTGTCACCGCTCATTCCCTCGTCGATCTGCGAGGAGCTCGTACGTTGCCAAAAAATTGCGTATTTATCCTGTAACCCTTTGACTGCCATGTCGAAATCACGTGTTTCCCTCAGGACGCCAATGGAATAATTTTTTCATCGATGTTCTAATCAAAATTTTTAATCGTTCAATGGGGCACTTTTTATTTCAAAGTGTCTGGTAATTAGCTGTTATATTCGAAATCCGCTAATTGTCAATTTTCGTTTAATTTTGTCAGTTGTAAGTAGTTGAAGCGCTCCGGTCACCAATGACCATCGTGGGGTATTCGATTTCGTAAATTCGTACAGCCCCGCGTTACTTTGTCATCCGATTCCGATATAATTAATGCCCGCGCGACTTGGCCAGCTTCTTCGGGGTTCGCGAGACGAGGAGACGAGAAATCGCGCGGTTTGTAGGTGTCGAGGATGACGGAGTTCATTGGCGCAGATTAATGGGCGTCGTTGTCGCGTTAGCTAATTTGCGGCTCGGTCTGAAGATGGCTTTTAATTAGATTGCCGCGTCGTGCCAGTAATTCGGACCCCCTTCTTTCTGCTTCCCCCGAATCGGGGATGGATTCTTTTGTTTTCGATACGTCGCGCGACGTAATTAGCAGATTACGACAACACGCGGATATTATTTTCTATCTTATCGAGAGTTAGGCTCGGATATATCGCATTGGAAGGTGCTCGGTATCTCGAGAGCAGGATAGGAGCCCAAGCCCAATTATTTCGAGCGGCGCGTCTAATTTTGAAGTCTCGCGATCCGTCTCGTTCTCTTTAATTCGGGCAAATTAGTTGGCATTGAGAGAGTACACTGGCCGCCAAAAGTTGCCGAACGCCGCGCAATTGCAACTCGCGCTATTTAGCACTCGCGGAACGCGTGCTCCCATCTTCCTCTCTGCGCCCCGAGTTAATCGGCATCGCGCGATAATCGGTTATCTGACATCGCAGATAATACTTTCCCCGAGCGAAGAATCGTGTTTTTCCACTCGTCGTTTCGAAATTCGGGAAAACCCAAACTCTCGACGCGTCCTCGAAATTCCTGCGAAAAAATCTCGCACCCGTTTTCCAGCGCGGGCTCGACTCTCGCCTGGACGTCCTCGTCGAAACTCGACCCTCGTCGCGCACCTTCTCGCGAGCGGGGCCCCGACTCTGTCCAGAGGCACGACGATGGACGAGGATGGATAAAAACCGTGGACATCATCGCGCATAAATCGCCAGGCTACGTTGCTCATTTACGCGCGTACGCGTACGCGCGAGCGTGCGTAATCTCAGGCATGCATCAAATACGCTGGCGTTACACGCGGGCCGGCGCGCGCGCGCGTCGAACGTGTTCGCGAAGCGGTCTGGAACGACGACGAGGATCGAGAGGCGGGTTCGTGCAGCCGCAGCTTACGTGGGGCGGGGGCCGCGTCGTCGGGCGTCGCTTCCGACCGCGTCGTCCCTGTCTGCTTATAAATAACACCATCTCCCCCGTTTCTTCGCGCGTTTCGCAGTTTTTCTCCCTTCCTCCTCCTCCTATCCTCCTCCAGGCCCTTCTCCATCCTTGCTGCAGCATGCTGCTGCTGCTGCTGCTGCTGCAAGGCTAATTAATATCACGTGATGAGCGATCGCGGCAAAACCTCGCGGCCGAGATCGCGAGGGAAGAAGAATGCGCGGAGGATGGAATAACGGGACGAGAGGGGAAGGAAGCGAAGAAAGCGAAGAAAGCGGTAGTATCGGGCGTATAGAGGATGGTATTGTGTACGTGGAAGTGGATCGGTCGGGGAATTCGCAGCGGCGCGAGATCTCTCGATGGCGGTTCGATCGCGCGAGGGAAACGCGCGCGAGAACGCGGAGCCGAGCGGAGGAGATAACGAAACGGGCGGCGTGGAACGAGAGGCTGCTCTCTCGCCTGGCCGAGGAGCAACAAAACCTCCGGTCGGATATAGAGGACACATTGTGCGCGCGCGGACAGAGAGCGGAGGAACGCGTCGTGGCGAATCGACTGCTCGCCTCGCACCATCTCGTCAACTCGAGCACTCGCAGCCCCTGCGAGTGTTGCGCGTCCGTTCGTTACCGCCGCGATACCATCTTCTCTTTTTCTCTCGGCGCGTTCTGCTCGCTGCGGCGTGCCTGCGCGCCTTTTTTCACCTCGCCTCCTCGCGACGCCCTTCGCTTCCTCTTCCACCACGGCGCGACCAGCAGCGTTCGCCGTTAGGCCTGGCGTTCGAGATTCGATGCTCGGGGCCTGTGCCCGTCGTTTTCTCTCGCTCTCTTCTCCCCTTTTTTCTACCTCTTCGTTCGTCCCCGCGCGGGAAAATCCGAACCCGAGATCGAAGCCGATCGGTGAACACTGTCACGCGCGTGTCTCCGACAGAATTATCGGGATAGGAATATGAATGAGTAATGTCAAATGTCAACTCGATTATTTCGATAGTAGCAACTCCGCGTTTACCGTAATTTATCGCGATTATCGATAATCGTTGAACGATCGAACGATGTCCGAGGGATACGCGTTAAGATTCTTTTTCTCTTTTCAAACTCCGCGAACAGATTCCGCGATGATCGTCGAACGTAATTTCAGTCGACGCGAATGAAACGCGCAAGAGCGATCGCGAAGGAGCCTGGTACCCCTGGTCGTTATCGGTACCCCGCTCTATACGCTCGCATTGCGATAAGCGAAAGCTTAGAGCGCGGCCAAGTCCAGTCCCGACGATATTCTAATAACGGTTTACTACTGCCGAACACGCATCGATTAACCCTTCATTTCCAATTACGTGGCTCGGTAATTGCGAGTAACGAGCTCCGCGACCGATCATCGCTTTTCCCTCGGCCCGTTTATCCCCCGCGGACGAACCGCGAGACAGCGGAACAAGACACTTAGATCACGCGTTTAATTACGCCGAACCGATCTATTCGCCCGTGATCCACGCTTTTACGCGCCATTTTACCGAACCGGGCCCCGATTTTATAACCCCAATGCGCCGGTTCGCTCTGATATTTACGCCACTCGTAACGCGGCCACTTTTCACGTCGTTATCCGGCTGCCGGCCTCCGATCGTTCTTTATTATTCAGCGAATCGGTGTTATCTCGTCGAGAGGCGTGTTCACGACGTCCCTTCGTTGTGTAGTCGTCCTTTATTATCCCGGCGAGAGGCCGCGATATTTACCCGGTTTTCGTCACGGAGATTAATAAACCGCGCTGCCCACGACGTTCCTCCGTACACGGCGCCGAATTTTCGCGCCACTTTCGCTCGAGAACTCTTCCCTGTCGCGAGCTTTCACCTCGCGAGATTTACACGCGTGCACCCGCGAGATAGCATCTCGCAGCGAAAATAATTTACGCGAAATTTCTGTTATATTATCCGGGACGTTGAATTCCCCGAGAGATTCGCGTGGAAAGTAGCAGGCATCGGGAGAATTTCTCTTGCAAGTAACACACCTATCGGATTTTTCGTATTTCCTCGACTGTTCGAGAGGAACGCGTGGTCTCCGCGACGACACCACTGTAGCAGATAGTCTTCGTCATCGAGGATCGCATCCAGAGTCGTAGGTATAGGTGCATAGGTCCGTTCCATTAGAGGCCGATCGCGGATGGTCGGTATCGCTCGAGTCTGGTATCCGGACGCACACGTGCGTCCAGCTGATCCCGGAGATCGGTGCGTGCGTAGCGTGTACCGAAAGGGTCGGTAGGAAGAAGGTGGAGGCGAGGAAGGTGCGTGGAGAAAGACTGGAGAAGGGGGTCGGCGGAGATGGCAGCGGGGCAGGCAGCCTTCGAGGCAGTCGCTATCTGAGGGAGCACTCATCGCGGTCGCTTCGTTATCGGCCGCGCGGAATCATAATGGACCATAATTGCATAAATATAATGTTAATTAACAATTAAGATTGCCGCTTTGCCTAATTGAATCGCCGCTGCTGCTCGCTGCGGCCGCGTGCAGAAGGGGGGCCCCGTTTCCACGCTGGATCGGTCGGCGAAGCTGCGGCGAGGAGAGGGCTTCGAGGTGGCTTTAAACGTAACGCCGTATCGGAAAATTATGCCGATGGCCGTGGCTCGAGTATGCGCTACGTTCGATACCCCGGCCGGAGAAACGTGACCGTGTGTCGCTTTAGAAAAACGCGTATTTATACGTACACGGCCGATGCCGATTCGGAGAAATAAAGAGGACGACGGTGAAAAGGGGAGGAGAAGAGGGATGGCGGAGAAGGCGAGGTTGCTCGCTGTGACCAGGGCCCGACACTCGGCTCTCGGGCCTGTGATAGTTATACGACGATTTTCTAGTGGTCTCTCTCTCCGCCATGCCTCTTCCTCGAGAGGTCTGCTGCTGCTACTCGTTACCCGATATCGACACACACGGTCGTTGAACCGGTACCATCTATGCCCGATGCGTATCGATCGCTCGATGGCACATGGAATTTCGGGGACGCAATTAGCGGCGTGCAGATGCAATAATAATTAATTCCCGTTAATCCTCGCGGAGTGAATCGACCGATAGTCCGCGGAGCTTTCCGTGTCCGGGGGAAATAAATGGAAGCGCGACAGATACGCGAGCCGGGATTCTTGGGAGCTGCGGGGGGCGGCGGGGGGCTTCGTGGGTTCGTCGTTCCGTCCAACCTACGTATTCCTCCTTCCCTTCGCCTGCTCCTTTGTGTCCATCCGGTGCGCACGGTCTCTGGCGAACGAATTTTATTCGGATCCTCTTATTTTTCTTGTTGCAGATGGTACAGGCGATCCAGGTCCTCCGGTTTCACCTCCTCGAGCTCGAAAAGGTGAGTACCTTTTGCGATTCCGCTTATTTTATTTCCCCTTTTTTACTTTCGTTGCTTCCAAGCTCTACCCGAGCTATCCAACGAGATCGGAGAAAAATCCGATAATCGATCTCGAATAACGGTGAGATCTTTCTTTCGTCGAAAGGTAATCGTCCGAGCGAAAATGATCGGGCGATATCGGCATAAGCCGATGGGCCCGGTATCCATTAATACACGGATAAATAGGTGAAATAGACGGGGAGAAATAGAGAGAGAGAGTCGGAGGAGAGGAGACGGAACGTCGGCGTGTTCTCGCGTCCGCTCCAATTGTCCAGGATTACCGGGTGTCGCGGCGGATAAGCCGTTCGTAACGCTTGAAAAACAACTGTTACGAGCCGGAGCGCAATTTTCCGTAATTGTAGCGAAAGCTCGGCACCACCCGTCGTCGGTCGTCGGTCGTCGTCGGCTATGGCGTATGCACCTTGGCGGTTTGCTCGGCTCGGGCCGGGTTCCAGGCGTAAGTGGCGTCATTTAGCTGTCCAATGGCCGCTAGACGTACGAACACGGTGCACGCTCCGAGTTGTTTGCATTGGAACGGCCATCTTTCTTCGCCGGGATCGCGGATTTTTTCCCCCCTGCCCCGACTCGTAAACCGGAAACCCGTAAATCGCTGTACACGTGTCGCGAATTAGATCGTCGGCGATCGGCGGGGGTACGAATGGCGGTACGCGAGTGGAGAGAGACGCTCGGTGGCTTCGTGTCCACGAATTCTCCGGTACCCGTGTTCGACGTCTGCGCTATAAATAGGAGGAAGGTTATTAATTGATGGCCTTGAGTGGTTCCCTTAATCGGAAATTTCCTTAGTCACGGGATGAAAAGTTAACGAAGGCGAGTCGATTTTAATTAGATCGGTTTCAGACCTCGCCGCCACGGTAAACATTGTACCGTGTATTTTTAATCCGATCGCGATGAGAAGCGAGAAGCATGGGCTCGCGAGATAAATAAATCGTTACGCCTAAGATATTGGCTATCCGTGACGAGTTAACCCGTCTTAACCAGTTAACGGGTTAATTGATCCCGAATAGATTACTCCGGTTCGTAAAGCCGCGTTAGGGGGGTGTAATAAAATTATTCCGCGGTGTAATCGCGCGCGGTCTTTACGAGGGGAAAGATCTTATCGGGAGAGCCACTTTCGATTTCCCGCGAATTGTAATTAAGACGGGACAGAGTGCATTCCGCGGCCACGATCGGTCCCCGTGGACGTCGAAAAAGTCGCAGGTTGGTCCCCGTGTCGCGGTTCGATCGACGACACGAGAGGTACAGCGGTCGGGATTAATTGAACCGGGCAGCCGGTTAATATTCCGCGCGCGTTCTCGCGTTGTTACTCCGGGGCCACGGTAAATAAATATTGCATTAGAAGGCCGGCGTGTTTCGGCTCGTTTTTCCCCCGCTAACGATTGATAACCGTTCGACCGGTAAAGCCGGTGCAAGAGAAGGACGAGAGGGAGAGAAAAAGCCGGGAGAGGGAGAGAGAGAGCCTGGAAGTTTTCAGGAGGAGCTGTTTGCGTGGCCGCAGAATACCGGGGCGGGCCCCGTTCGGCCCGGCTACGCCGTTTTTGCGGCGATATTTTATCATACGAAATAGCGGACATCCATCGCATTTCCATCGAAATGGCAGCTGACGTGGCGGCAGCCATTGGCCGGCCAAGGGAGACGCGGCCGTCGATGCGCCCCTCGTCGTCTCTGTTGCTCCCTCTCGACAGGCCCGCCTGGATCGACCGCTCGATCCTGCAATTTTATAGCAATTTTCCTCATTTGCCGCGATTACATTATTATAAAGGCCGGGGCTACCTACCGGCGAATCCACGACCGGCACACACGCGGGCCACAACCCTTTCTCTGTTGGCTCGGCCTCGTGCGCTTTTTCGTGCGCCAGTCGATTACTCGGCCGAGCAAACAGTCTCCGAGGATCGTGCTTGCTCGGTTACGTGCCAGACTCGTTTCGATCGGTAACCATCATTTCCCCTTTCTCTTCGTACGTCTTTGTCGCGAGAATGACACGTACCGCGAGCAGGAAAGATCGTCGCTTCGCCTCCCACGGAACGCGCGCATACGCACGCACACGCGCATACGCGGGGGTAATCGACGTGTACGTACGAGTCTTCTATGGAAGGGCTGGAAGGATAAGAAACCGTCTGAATGGGATCAAGACGCCAAACCGATATTCCTTCTCGATCGTAGCTTTTTCCTCCCACGAAACCGGGCTCCTACGATTCCAATACGCCAGCCGGTGGATTTATTTCAGCGAGATCGTCGCCGCGATATCGGGGCGGGTCTCGAAAAGCCGCGACAAAACCTGGCCGCAATTTGGCACGGTGTGCGCCGCACTGGCATCGACGGTAATGAAGATTGAAACGTTCTCGGTCCCCGGGGTCCTCGGGGACGAGCCGAGCCGGGACGACGAGGCACGGGACTCGAGCGAGCGGGCGAGCGAGCAAAGCGGAATGCAGCGAACGCGCGATCAAGAAGATTCCATAAATATCTGGGGCTCCGAGCAGCGAACGACTGACAGAGGACGACCGATAGACGAGGAGAGAGGGACGAGCGTGGACGAGGAGAGACTCGCGAGAGCAACAGAGACGGTTCTCTCCAA
>NW_016910719.1:412855-421462 GCF_001483705.2 Eufriesea mexicana | reverse complement strand
TCTTTCCCTTTACTTTCGCTCTCCTCCTCTCTTTCTCTCTCTCTCTCTCTCTCTACCTCGAGTTTCGTTCAACCTTCCCTCTCGCGAGTCCTCTGGCTCCCTCCACCGAGTCGGAGTTTCTCTTTCCACGTCGATCCTCGTCGCTCGTCCTCGTTTCGCTACCGCGTTTTCCTCTCTCCCTCTCCGTTCAGCGTGCTTCTTCTCCCTTGAACCTGTGCACTCGCGGCACACACCGCACGGGTACACGCTATCGCGCCGGTTAGAGAGCGGTAAATTTCTTATGGGGTATTATGGCGCACGGTGCATACCAACCGGGATTCATACCGGCGCAACACGCGGACAACCCTCTCTCCTCCGTCTTCTCCAGCTTGGGAACTGGTTCTAAGTTATACCTAGTCCTGTAGGGACATCCGCGTGCTTCCTGCCCGTGAAACGGGCCCCGCGCCGTGTTTTCGTCGACGTGTCCCGATGGGCGGGACATATCCGGGTTGCCTCGTAGGCTGTTACCCTTTGCTTCCATTTCGATACCTTCGATCCTTCTCGAACGGGTCGCAGCCTCTCCGGCTGATCTCGCCAAGCTCTCGTTGCCCGGCTTTGCATCCTGGATCTGTAAATTAACAGAGTCGTTCGTAAAATCCGATCCTAAGAACGGTAGTTAAAGCCGAGTTATAGGGTGTAAAACCGCGTATGGACGGTAAGTGGCAGCAGGCCGGACAGATTTTACGCGTTCCCTTTCGGAGGGTGTGGGGCTACGGATGTACGATCTGTAACATTGAATAGTCGAGTATTTTACTGCCTATTTTACTATCCCGAGTAACCGGAGTAACCGCGATTATATCCGCGAAGAAGCGGATATCGAGCGTTCGCGATCGGCGACGAGAATAACGCGCGAATTAAAGCTCTGGCGAGCGCGAGAGGGGAAGAGAGAAAGAGAGAGAGCAGCGGTTCACCGCTGGCCCAGAAGGCTGTTCCCGATGGCGAAACGAAAACGAGACGCGTGCCCCCCTCCGTTGGCCAGGAGCGCGAGACGTCATCGACAGCCGGTGGAAGGATAGGACGGGTCGTTCCATAGGCACACACCCGGTATATGGGTATCCTGTGCGTGCCGTAAGGGGTGGTCAGGTTGTGAATCGGGGCACGGTAGAGGAACCGAGACAGACACCCCGAAACCTTCATTACCTTCGGCTTCAAAGGAGCCCATTGTGCCGTAAATGGGGTTCGCTCTGCGCTCCTCTTTCCTTCTTTTTTTTTTCTTTCTTTCTTCCTTCCTTTCTTCCTTTCTTTCTTTCTTTCTTTCTTTCTTTCTTTCCCTTCTTTCCTCCGCTGTGTTCCTGCGCGTACCCCGGATCCGTTCCATTCTTCGAGCCGTTTGCCTTTCCGAGAGGCCGTCGACAGAAAGGGATGGGACGCTGGACTGCCAGGGGATGCGACAGAGACAGAGAGAGAGAGAGAGAGAGAGGGGGGGAGAGACACTTGCTCGTTCGTTCCTTCGTTTACGTAAATTCTCGAGTAATTTCGGGAGCCGAATGAAAGGTGGAACGAGGGCGGACGGAGGGGTACGCGGGGCGGGCGGCGGGAGGGGGCCACGTAGCGATGGTATAATGTCGCCTCGTGCGGAACCTCCCCTCGCGCGATCGAGGGGGAGGAGAAAGGAGGCAGAGAGGGGTAGAGGGGACAACGGGCCGTTTAAGAAGTCTTTGAATCGAGAACTCGTTTCGAGCGGAGGGCCCGCGGCTCTCTGTTCCTCGACGACACGCTTCTTCTCCCCGTCGTTCTCCCCCTCCCCCGTGCCATCGGCGGTCACCGCGGACTGGTTGAACTCTCTCGAACGGGAAGACCGCGGGGAATCTACCTGGACGCGAAGACGTTACGAGAAGAGAATTTTCTTTCCCGGCAAAAGAAAGACGGATGAGCGGAAAAATCGTAGGTACCATCGGGAGACCGTGAATCGCGCCGAGAGTCTCGGGTGCGCGCAGGGACCGCGGGATCGGTAAAATGGCGGGAAAGTCGGTGGGCCGAAACGGGTGAAACGCCGTGGACGATTGGAGCGGCTCGCGAGCCGAGAACCGACACCCCCGTCCGCGCGGAGCTTGTTAAATCGGCCATAAAATGGGAATAATCTCGAGTTACAGGCGACGCTGTCGCCGTGGCGAGTATCGTGCTCGGTCATCGCGAGCCAGCCTCGATTCTTCGTCTTCTTCTGTGGCGCTTGCACGCGGAGAGGAGAGCCACCTTCCGGTAATGGCGTTGCCTCCGGTGTCGCATGTACCTTACGGAGGAACACGAGAAGCGTTCGCGGGGACGCGATGAAAGCGATACCCCTCGCTGCTCGCGAGCACACGTTCTCTCTCCTTTCTCTCTTTCTCCTTCTCTTCGCGGCTTTTATTTCGACCCCCGAGTGCTTGGAGAAAATTTACGCCCGCGGTTCATCGCGGAAATTAAATACCGTCGCGCTTCGCCGGGTAATTCCGTCGATAGGGCGACGAGCCCACGAGGGAGCTTTCTCTGGGCCTGAAGGAGCCGTGGAAGGTTGACGGAGGAAACGGCGATTCCTTTGAGACACTCGATATTTTCCGTGCCCTTCCTTCGCAGCCGCGAACCGTTCGTCGTATCAGAAAATCCGAGAACCTCTGGTCCCCGCTTCGATGAATTAGATACCAAAGAAGTGCTGCGCGCCACCTAGCGTATCCTTGCTTCTAGGACAGGGGGATACTGTGTCAACCGTGCGAACGGTGAAAGGATACGATACGCGCGAAATGGCGGAGGAACGCGATTCGCGCGCCACCAATCGCCCCGCGATTTTTCCTCTTCCCCCGAATTTTACCGCGTTTCGGGGAACCCGGTCTCCCCTACGCCTACCGGTCTATCACTGGCCTCGTTCGCTTCGTCTTCTCGCGTATCGGGGTTACGAGTTCCTCCGCGTATCGCGTGTCTTCCACACGACATTCGAGGAACCCGCGGACGAGAAAGAGAGACGCCTTTTGAGGAATTCGAAGCAGAAGCGGGCGACGCGTTTCTAGCAAAAGTCGAGAACGGTCCGTGTCAGCCGAAGAGACCCGTTGGATCCCGTGTCAGCCCTGGTCGGGGATGATCGTCTGCGGTGTAGGATGACGCGATTCAAAGGGCCGATAGATGGCAAAAACTCGCGTCCGCGATGCATCGTATCGTGTTCTAGATCATGAGCCGAATACTGGAGAGGTTCCGGCGAACGAGAGCCCATCGATATCGGCTTTGCAGAGCCGCTCACGCGAATCGATATGAACTATCCGCGCATGATCTCACGGCCGGAAGTTAGAACGGTTTAAAAGCGGTTATAGCGGCGGGAGATTCGAGTTTCACGCGATGCCAAGTTCGAAAAACG
The DNA here is from genome assembly GCF_001483705.2 of Eufriesea mexicana. Taxonomy (NCBI): domain Eukaryota; kingdom Metazoa; phylum Arthropoda; class Insecta; order Hymenoptera; family Apidae; genus Eufriesea; species Eufriesea mexicana. Next base: position 418,101 of record NW_016910719.1, on the reverse strand, counting down.
ATTTTTGCCGGTGATGGGACCGGGGTGTGCTCCGAGTGCGTGTACGGCCGGTAAAAAATGGCTCGATAACCGTGTTCCCGTGCGCGCACGTACACAGGCAAGGTGTACCGTGTAGGTGAACGCTTCTCAGCGAGAGCGGGCTCCTTTCGGCGGTCCTTTCCGCAGGAGAGACAGAGGCGAAGAGAGAAGAGAGAGAAGGAGGGAGATAGAGAGGTGGAGAGAGAAAGAGAGAGGGCAAGACGGACCCCCGTTTCTTTTCTTCGGTGAGCATTGTCGGCCGGTTCGACTCGACTCCCGGCGGATCAAATTCTAACCAGTCCGGCATTATAGCTGCTGTCCTTCGAGCTCTCTCCGCCGCCCCCTCTCGCCGCCCTTTTGGTCCCGCGTTAAAGAGAGTCTAGTCATCTCGAGGAGGCATTGTGTTACCGCGTTCCGTGGCACGGTTGGTACTTCGGAGAAAATTCTGGAGAACCCGCGCGCACCGGTATGAGAACCGACGAGCTGACCCAGTCGCGCGCGCGCGCGAGCGGTCTTTGTCGGTTCGGCGCGATCTGCATCGTCGCGCGATTTTCCCATGGCGCGGGGTGGTGGAACGCGGGGTGTAACGGAACGAAGTAACGAGAGGACCAAGAGGAGAAGACGCGACGCGGCGCGGCGCGGAGGTATCGTTATACGGAATAGGGACGCGTTAGGGACGGAGTTAGGGGCACCGCGCTGTGGTCTCTGTCGAAAGAGAAGCGAGTGCGTGTCCGGTGGATCGGTTTCGCGTCCGATCGAGCGTCCTCTGGCATACGCTTAACGCATGATAAACGCGTGCATTGTCTACGGTGGTCGGTGTCGGCCGCGGCCTTCCACCATTGGACGGTGCCGCCTACGGCAAAGATGGCCGTCTTCTCTATTACATATAAATGCCTAATAAGAAGAACGTCGTATAAGTATCTTCTACTAGGTGGATAGGTTGCCGAGAGGCAGCCAGACCAGGCAGTGCCTGCTGTAGAAGCGCGAGTAAGAAGGGAAGCGTGTGTAGGGAAGAGATGAGAAGAGAAGAGAAGAGAGGCCAGGCCAGGAAGAAAGCGCGTGTACGCGCTTGCAACGAGAGAAGACACGCCGCCTCGTAATGCGCCTGGCTTCTCTTCGTTTCTCCTCCCCGTCGATTTACATATAACAAGATAAGCGTTTTTATTTGCTTTTGCTTATATAATACATTTTTTCTAAACCGAATCGAGCGAGCAGGCCGAAGCGAGTCGGTGCAGGGACCGGCGGGGGGCAGGGCAAGGGGAACGGGAGGAGGATGAACCGTGAGGAGGACGCTGGAGGACCGGGTATCCTATAGGCCTGTCAGACCTCATTTGCATACATAACATTCTGGTCGACTGGACACCGGTCAGACCTCCTCGCTCCCTCTCGCTCCGACTCGCTATCGACGATGCAGCCGTTCTCGTTGCTCGCTGCCGGACCGCTTCCACGGCCTCGAGATGCAACGAGCTCCTCACCGGCCTCCTCCATCTTTGTGTATCGATACCAGCGTTCGTATCGGCCTCGCCATCCCGCGCGGCCCTTTTGGTACCGTGGCTTCGAGGTGAAAATACCGGGTGAACGTTTTACCCGGGGACCGACGACCGTCGTCCGTTGCTTCGCGAATCGGCTTTCCATTCCCCACCGATTCGAAATCCTCGCACGTCCACGCGTTCCATCCACTCTCGTGGCCGTCGTTATTCGAATATTAAAATTAGGAAGGTCGTTATCGGGGAGACGAGGCGAAGAAGGAAAGCGAAAGTCTTCGTTTAAATAACTCGTCTCCGGCGACGAGACGACGACCGTGCGCTAGAATAAGCTAGAATAAGCTAGAATAAGCTAGAACAAAAGAACGTCGACTGGCTAATAAATCCGACGACTAATGCAATTTCTTCTTCTCTTTGCGTGATTACAGGTGCACGAACTGTGCGACAACTTCTGCCACCGGTACATCAGCTGCTTGAAAGGCAAAATGCCGATCGACCTAGTGATCGACGACAGGGAGAGCTCGAAACCGCCCGAGATCGGGAACGGTTTGGACGGTGGCGGACCTAGGAGCACCGCCGACAGCACCAGCCACACGGACGGAGCCAGCACGCCGGACGTCGTGAGTACCTCACCATCGTCAACGTCTTACTATCCGCACGACGCGATCACCCCCCACCATCACCACCACCACCATCACCACCATCACCACCAGAGCCAGAATAATAATAACAATAATAATAATCACGCCGGTATCGGCAGTACCGCCACTACCACCCCCTTGCAACTGAGCCAAAACCAAAGCCAAAACCACCACCCTGCGCCGCAGTCGAACACCACCACTACTACTGCTATTACCCCAAGTAGCGCCGCCACAACTCCCAACTCCCTAAAGCGTACGCACCAACAGATGATGATGGCAGCCGCGGCGGCATCCGCGATGGCCACCTCGCCGCACGCAGCCGCATCCGCGCCCCCTGCGCACGCGCACGCCGCCCTCGCCGCCTACCACAGCATCAGCTCGGCCGTTTATCCGTGCTCGTAATAGACGACGCGACTTCCGTGCCGATACCGCGAGACCTTTTCTCTTCTTATCCCCCTCTTACCCTCTTCTATCGAGTCTTTTTCCATCTCTATTACCATTGCTCGTTCTTCTTCTTCTTCTTCTTCTTTTGCTTCTCTTTCTTCTTACTCTTCCGCTACTTCTTGCGATCCTTCTCCCAACCCGTACGCTGTCCAGCGTATCTTGGTCGTTTAGCAGACGCGCACCGACCTGCTACTACTTTCTTCCCCTCGATGGCGCGTGGGTAGTCTTTCTTCGAGGTATCGTCCTTCCTCTTCGTACGTTTCCAAAGGAAGTCGAGGGTTCCCGGAGTGTCGTGCCATTCCATCGCGTCTCCGCCTTCTGAAACGAGGGATTTTGGTGAGATCGCGGGTGACCCGTGCGTCGCGATGGTTCGATCGCGACTGACCGTAGCGGCAACCACCGCGGACGCGCACGGCGCCCTCTTGATTCGTCCTCGTGGCTCGAGGTCACGTGTGTACACGTCCGGGCATAAGTGCCATCCGAATGAACCGCGAGCCACTCGAAGAAAGACGTGTACCCAGGCACGTAACACGGACGCGCGAATCAGCTTCTACCAAGTCTCGTTCTTTCCTCTTTGTCTTTCTCTTCTTCTGCTTCTTCTCTTTTTATTATTTTTTTTTTTTTTTTCATACTTCTTTCGCTTCTCTTTCTTCTTATTCTTCGACCAAATCTTCGACCAAGTTTCGACGATCGATCGTGTTCTCGGGGGTTGCAGGGGTTGCAATCACGAAACGTGGGGTCACGGTATAATGCACGAGATAGGCCGCGAATTGTTGGACTGGCGCTACTTGTCGGAATTTCCAGTACGTTGCTAGCGAGTGTCTCGTACTGCTCCGAGCAAAGGACGAGTGTTACTCTGTTTGGCACTTGGCTGGCTTTTGAGTTCATTCACGTTCCGTATCTCTGTTTTTCTTTCTCTTACTTCCGTTCTCTTCCACTCTCTCACTACTTTTCTCTTTCTCTCTCTACCTTTCTCTCTGTCTCTCTCTCTCTCTCTTTGTCTCTCTGTCTCTTTCTCTGTCTATCTGTCTCTGTTAAGTGTTGCTCAAGCCGTAGAGAACCGTTCAGCTCGCATCTCGTCTGTACATAATTATACACACGATCTCAGACTTTACATTCTCCGAATTCTTCCTCGAGGACTAGCCCGTTCGTTTCGGCTCGCGAACGAACGTACGCTATTGGATCCCCAGGACGTGTTCCGGCTCTCTACCTCCTTCTGTCCAGAGGAGAGGCAGACTGCCGTCGAGATCGAATTATCAGAGAACCTTTCTCGCGGATGGATCCGTTCTACTCGGAAGTGCCGTGTGCTCGGCAAAGTTCGCTCGCACGGTCCATTACGTAAGATCGCGGCGTGCTGCTAGCGAGGAAGAACGCTTCTAAATTCGTCCCGAGCCAGACACCACCAGCCGTCCGATGACATCGATTTTCGGCTAGTGTTCCGCTTTCAAAACACGTCCGGAGGTGTCCTCGCCCCTCCGAGACCGCCTTTTCGTGGTCCAACCAGTCACGATGAGCTATTATAGCTGAACGGGAACCTTATGCAATCGATTCTGCGTTTCGTCTTCGTCGTTCTGGGTCGCTTCTGCTTCTTCCACTTTGTCTTCTTCTTCTTCTTCTACTACTACCACCACTACTACTACTGCTACTACTACTACTACTACTACTACTACTACTACTACTACTACTACTATTACTACTGTTACCGTATCTTCCTCTGTTGGTCTCTCTATCGAACGTCGTGGTGTAGCACGTGGTTCGCGCGCCACGTGCTACATGGAACCAGCACGCGTTCGCTGTCTACTCTCACTCTTTCTCTCTCTCTCTCTCTCTCTCTCTCTCTCTCTATATCTATCTTTCACTCTGTACCCCTTTTTCCTCCTGTTCTCCAAAGAAAGGTCTCTCGCGGTGCGGCACAGTGCACGGAATTTCGTGGACAAACACGGGCATTATAGCGAAGAAACGGCCGCGTAGGGCGACACGGTGTGCCGGAGAAGGTGAGGAACACGCGTTCGAGGGGCCTCGCGAACGAGACAGACGAGAGTCGTGTTTGTAGGTAGGGATCGTTTAGGCAGGTCGTTTCTTAGGTTTCGCGCGATTCGTCGCCGCTCGAATGGTTTCGTTTTACTCGCTGGATTTATGCTCTCGAATAGGGTCAGCATTTTAGAGATCGACGCCCAGGCAGAGTTCCACACTTCGACCTATCGATTCTTTCTCTATTTCGTTCGTTTTAGGATATCTTTCGACGACTGAGAATTTCTGCAGCAGAGCGGAGCAGCGGATCGCGCGTCTCTCGAAACACGCGGATCTCCAACCCCTATATTCTTCTCGTTCTACTTGGTCTTTTTCCGTTTCTTTCCCCTCGTTTCTTCCCCGTTCCGATTCTCTCTCTCGAGGCCGGGAACGCGCGCTCGGCATCGCGGATCGCACCGACCGATAGTATCGCGAGCGGTAGGCGTGTTTACGACAGGCGTTGCATCGTCTACGCCGCGTCTGCCTTTCGGATTGACCTACTCGCGGGTACCACGGCGGACCGCGTGTCGCGATCGGGGGTAAGAGGGAAACGAAGTGTGCGGAGGAAAGACGAAAAATCGGGTGCCGAAGATCGAGAAAGAACGGAGAGAAAATTCAGAGAGAGAGAGAGAGAGAGAGAGAGAGAGAG
>NW_016910719.1:375664-412837 GCF_001483705.2 Eufriesea mexicana | reverse complement strand
CTGAACCGAACTATTAATCGTGATCAGGATATACGTAATAGGATGTAAGGCTTATAATGCGTGACAAGATGAATTTTGTGTCTATTTTTAAACGGAACTTGTTCGAGTTATTTCTAATTTAAGAATCGCGCGCGCGCGTGCAACACGAGCGCTGGAGCGACAGAGAGCGAGTGAGGGAGAAAATGAGCGCGAGAAAGGTGAGAATGGATGAGTCCGCGCGAACGCTCGTGAAAATCGTTTAGCGGTGGTAGACGTAAAATAGTTTCTAACTTATTAGTAGCTTTCGATTAGCGGTTACCGGGCGAGACGAGCGCGACTGGCGTTCATCCGATTGGAAAGAAAGGACACGAAGGAACAACGTTGTTAATTGTACATACGGCGATAGAGCGGTCCCGACGATTTCACCCTGCTTAAAATACACCGATGGCTCCCTTCTGGGTCACCGTCTAGCGATCGCCGCATCCGAGCGTCTAACTCGTCGGTCGACGAGACCCGATCGTTTCGCAGGCTTTCGACGTTCCATCATTTGCATTTACGGTCCATCGAGGGTGTCTTTTAAGCAGGGTCGCTCGCGACGATCGACGAAAAATTCGGGACTCTTTCGCGTGGCAAAACGGGAACGCAGACGCGTTGAGGGAAACAGCGAAGAGTGAGCCGAGAGAGCCGAGCGAGATTGATGCCCAGAAGTCGTACGCGATCGGAACTATCACTACCAGAACACTAGGTCTCGGTACTCGTAACTAGGGAGTTGTGTGAGGTACAAGTCCTGGCCGGCAGGGCGCGCGAGGTTCACCCCCAATCCCCGTACTTAATAACCCTTGAATTCTGCTGCAACAGCAACAACATCAACCAAAAAATTACAAACAAAAAGTCCTAAAAAGGTGTTAAAACAGGAATAATAACTAAAAACGAAAAGGAGGAAAATTTCGTATGAAAATTGCGCGTATATCGCATCGATAGGATGCGGTAGGAAGAGCGAGGCAAGAGGGATGAGGAGGCGAACGAGCCCCCCAGCTGGTGCCCCGCCGTTGAAACCGAGCCTCGAGAGCTCCTTGACCCTGGAATTAGCATTTCCTACACGCGAACCGATACACGAATACAGACACCGACACTCGCGTGTCCACGCGAATACGTATATATCGGGACACGAACACGCGAGGGACACAGTCGTTATGAATCACGGCAGCGCACGAGACTTTTTACGCGAGCGGACACGCGCGAGTCGTTTCGGAGCCGAATCGCCTCGCGGGTGGACGCTGCCGGTTACACGGTCCATATTCGTCGCTTACCATCGCGGGGACACGAACACGCGACTACCGGGGACACACCGAGGGCACAAAGTGCACGCGTGTATCGCGCAGGGTCCAGCGGGAACAAACGTTGCTCCCTGGCGACAGGTACGTAACACGGAACCGGGGCGAAACAGGGCACCAGACCGGAGGAGTCGTTCGCCAGATCGTTTCTCCCGACTCCGGTCGTCTCGCGAGATCGGCCGCGCCGATACGTGGCGCCCAGCGTGAGATCGGAATCGAAGGAGTAGCGAGAGAAGGAAGGTAGAGGAAAATTGCGAATGGACGAAATAAGCTGATGCTGCAGGAAGCAAAGAGACAAATGCAAGGGTGTACGGAGGTTGGAAGGTGGGCTTCGGCACCAGTCGGTCGGAACCCTAGTTACGAGTGCCGAACCTAGGGTCGAGAGACCTTGGACACACGGGGTCTCTCGATTTTTCTTTTTTCTCCCCCCCCCCCCCCCAGCCCTAAGGAGGAAAAAATAAAAAGTAAAAGAGGTTAGGACCCCGGGAAACGATACACGGTGGAGTGTCGGACGATGGACAGCGCGACGGAAGTCGCCATGTTGGAGGAGGGCGGGATAAGGAATGGAGGAACCGCTCACACCACGCGATCGCGGTCTTCTCCGACGTGTTTTTACTCGATCATTACACGATGTATGTACGTATAACGACGCTCAATTTTTACATACTCCGCTGCGAAGTCGTTCTATTTTTATCCGTTTCTTTTTTTTTTCTCGTTTTCATTTTTCTAATTGTAATTGCGACCTCGTTTGTTCTTTCCTTTACTTACCTACGTTCGTCGCGCGAATTTGTACATTTCTTTTTTTTTTTTTTTTAATTATTTACGTGTATCTTTGTGATTGTTCATTCTTGTTTGTTGCGTCTTCCAAGTCGACGGATCGTTCGAATCGATTCGACGTCGATCACCGTAACGCGTTACGCAAGTTCTTTGTACGTTTGATTACGCGACCCGCGTAGATGGTAGAGAGTATATATATTATATATATATAAATATAATTGATCGTTGATGCTGCGATATTACACGAAACGCGATATTCTTCCCTCTGTTTTTGTATCTCTTTTCGCGTTGTTCTTCACGGCTGAAGAGCATCCTCGGTGCTCTGTACTTATTATCGTTGTTAAATAATCGAGAGAGGTGAAACATTGCTCGCTCGACCGTCCGCGCGAGGATTCGCTTGAATTACGCTTATCGAACGATCGACCGGACGCACGTCACACGCGGAGCGTCTTCTCGAGCTCGTTCACGAGACGAACCGAGACGTGGACGAGATGAAACTGACGTGAATACATAGTGCCATAGGTGCAGAGCAGGCGCTCACGCGTGCGCTCAGACTGTGTACTTAATTATCGTTAATCGAAGGAAAGAAAAGAAAAAGAAAAAGGAAAAAGGAGACGAACATTGATGAAAAGATGCTTCGATGCGGAAGAAGCGTGTGTCGATCGACGACGGTCGCTCGAGGGCTGATGTTCTCGCGAGAGGATTAAATCGGGACGAATCCGATCGTTTTCTCTTTGTACTCGATTCATTTCCTCGGACTGATTATCGCGAATCGCGTTTGTCGTTTTTCGCGTCGATTAAAGGAACAGGTCGGTGGAAAAGCTCGTTCTGCTTGATCGGCGAGCGAAAAATCACGGAAACCGGAAGAAACTTGGAACTTTTATCCGATCCGATCCGATCCGTTGTAACCCCGGGGGATAAATGAAAAGACGAACAGACGATGCCTGGAATCTATCGATCGAACGAGCTTTCTCACCGATCTAACATTTTCGCCCTCGCGCGACAGCTTCGGATCTCTCCAGCGACCGTGGTCGAAACGTTTCGCAGAGATGCTCGGTCGATGTAGCTTGCGTCTCACGTGCTCTGTACATTTATTATTTTCCCGCCGGGCGCGGCCGGCCTCGAAGAAGTTCGAGGGGGCCTCGCGAGAGCGAGGGGGCGTGCGATCGGCGCTCGATCGATCCCTCCTTCCGCCCGGGTGAGAAACAACCGATCGTTTGTCGAGGATGTCGCGTTTTATATATCTTTCGTTCTTATTTTTCTCTTCTTTCCTCTTCTTTTTTTTTTTCTTCCTTTTTATTTTGTCTCTCGTCGAATAGCGTTGTTACGTATCTGTTTTTCTCCTTTTTTTTCTCTCTCTCGTTTCGCATCGTTACGTATCGTTTCGTGCGATTGTTGAACGTTTGTCGGAGGCAAAGACACACGCACGGTGTACTCTTTACACGCGCGCGTATGCGCTCGCGCGCCAGCATCGGACGAGTTTACGAATCACGTACGGACACTTAGAGGGTCACACGAATACGCACGCGCGTCAGCGTGGACGCGTATACACTTACACGGTTAGACACGCGGATGCACGCACACACAGACACACATACACACGCATACAGACGGAGGATTGCGGATACGCGTATAGAGAGGAACACGCAGCGCATAGGCACACGCAGAGACAACACACGCGTATATTCAGCGACAGAGAGAGGACACGCACACACGCTGTTTCAATTAACCGAGGTGCATAATTATAGACGCGCGTCGGGAGAGACGAGCTCTCAGCGTACACGTCGACGGACATTGTGCATGTATGTGTGTTTACGATTACAACTTTTACCTAAACGTAGGCTTAAGGAACGATTGGATGAGATTGGACGGAGATTGACGTGTAGAGGAGAAAAAAAAAGATGGAGGAAAACGAAGAAGCGACAAAAGCAGACTCACCCGAACAATTGTATACGACTAGCATTACATAGCGATAATATATTACCGATAATGATAACTTGTTTAAACTATTGTCTCAATCAACGTATTTTCATTATAAATAAATGTTAGCCTTGTTGAGTTAAAAAAAGAAAAAAAAGAATGAATTAAGAGAGAGATGAACAATACATTCACTGCCTGGTAATTTCCATCAAGAAACACCGATACCGACGAGATCTCCGCTCGAGATAAAGCCTCCAGCTCCTTTCCCTGTGCATGCAGAACACCTTCGTGTCCTTTTTAATTAAAGCGTCAACACACGACCGTGCGTCGTCATCGTTCGCCAGATAACGCAGTCCGATTGCCGCTGCTCGTCGTCTTCGTCCTCATTGTCGTCGTCTTTTTCTTTGTCGTCGTTGTCGTCGTCATCATGGTCATCGTCGTCGTCGTCATCGTCGTCATCGTCGTCATTCTCCTTCGTCGTCGTCGTCGTCGTCGTCGTCGTCGTTGTCGTCGTTATGAGCGTTAGTCGTGGTTGGTCGCGTAATTGCGATCGGTTTAATTAAATTCCCTCGACTCACACCGACATCGTGGAACTCGAGCGCAAGGGTTGGACGTCTCGACGACGTGTGACGATCGTGGTGGAGCCGCGAGCGGACTCGGCGCTGTCGCGAGGATAGGGACGATTCCCTGGCCGATAAACGCGGCCATCGAGGTCGCGGGAATTAATTAAGGCACGAGCAGGGGAAACGCGATCGGCGCGATAAAGATTTCGCCGGAGCTCGGCACGGTTTTGGGCCAAGGACACGTGGAGAGGACGCTTATCGGCCGAGAGGCGGAAGGATATCGATCATTAAACGACGAAGACGTGGTTGCGGAGAGGAACGACGTGGACGATATTCCCCGGAGGAACGACACACCGGACGCGGCGAGGGAATATTAGGAGAAGCTCGGCCATAAATCTCGGTTAACCCTCCGCTAATAAATATTTAACCCTTTAAATTTGCAACAACCCTCGGCGCGTGTAGCGATTTGCATAAGACTTCTATTTCATTTACACATCGCATAATTGAATATTTAAATTCAATTGCCCGCCGTTACGCGCTCGCTGTTCCGAGCCGCAAAACTGCAGTAAAACTTGTAACGGGGCCACTTTCCATCCCCGAAAACCCACCCCCCCACGATCCGTGACTGGTGCCGCTCCGTGGCTCGAGGAGCGACCTCGTCGCCACCCTTCGGCAGCTCCGCGCCGCGATCAACCCTTGGAAACTGCTTCGAGAATATTTCCACGCCCCCGGGGGACGCCGAGGGACCCACAGATTCTTACCTCGACGGACCTGGCGCGACGGAATGTCCCTCTACTCCCTTTCATCCTTCCTTTATACGCCCCGAATGACCATCGAGAACCCGCTCTGGTCCAGTGACCTTTCTCGTGGCGGGAAAATAATTTTCGAAATTTCGTTTCGGTGCGGATGATATTTCGGGGTACGCGTTCGGAGAAGGTTAAATCGAATCGCAGAGGCGATTAAGGACGCGACACAAAGCGGTTCGTGTAAAAACTGTGGAACAGTCGTATCCGAGGCACGTTTGATCTCCGGAGAAGTGGTCCAGGGGCAATGGCAATCACGTGGGCGAGCGATACTCGCGGCGTCGCGAATCTTCGCGTTTCGCTAGCCAAATTAAAACCAAACCCTCACGTCGGACCTCCCATTTTTCTCATTTTTTCGCTCTCGGTGCCGGTCTCGCCGCTAAATATTTTTAGAAGTGTTTCATCGGGTGACGAGCGCGTATATACGCGCCACGTGTCGAGGCCCGTTCGTGTTTCGTGGTGAATGTCCTCGCGCCATCTCCACCTCTCCCTCTCTTTTCGCCTCCGCTTCTTCTTCTTCTTCTCTTCTTCTTCTTGAATGTCCTCGCGCCATCTCCACCTCTCCCTCTCTTTTCGCCTCCGCTTCTTCTTCTTCTTCTTCTTCTCTTCTTCTTCCTTCTTCTTCTTCTTCTTCTTCTTCTTCTTCAGGGTTCGCAACAACGATCTCTTCTACATTCTCAGGGCGGCATCTGGTGTCGCGGCACGTATATGGCCGTTAGCACTTTCACGAAAGGGATTACCATTGTCACGTTATTCATGCTAACGATGATCGGCTGAGATCGGTCGCGACGATAATCGCCGTGTCACTAAAATCGAGGAGGCGGTCATTGTGAGCGACATACTGACAGCATAATAAATTATCCTTTCCACCTCCCTCCCCGCCCCGGCCGTCTGCCATCGCTCGCTCTTGCTCTCGCCGACATCCTCGCGTTCTCCAGGCTTTTCCCCGGTCGTCGTTCGCTCTTCCTCTTCCCCTTTTGCCAGCGAGATCTGACGCCCGAGTACGTGTAGCGTCGTAACGCGATACAAGACGCTCCGGCACACCCGTCCCGCCACGATAATCGCGAGGACAGCCGGTGATTATATCGCGAGAACAGTGCCATTCTTTGGCCGCTGTTTAGCGGACTCGTTTAACCGGTCGCCATCGTTTCAATTGCGAGCCCGCGGAAATTAGCGCCGCTACGAGTCTACGACAACGATTCCTTTCAGACCCTACCGTCTCTCCACTGTCTTCGCGAGTCGCTTTTACGAGATCCTCCGGGTTCGACGAACCGAAACTCGTCGTCACTTTTCCGCCATTTCTTCCGCCATTTCTTCCCGAGATAATCGTCCCGCGGATAATCGCGCGCGACGTGTCTGGACGATCATCGAGACACACTTAGGAAAAGATAAGCTGGGATAATCTCTGTGCCGGTCGATTATATATTCCGGACGAATCTAACATGTATAATACATATTCCCTTTTGCATATTAATTAAGTCGCTACGTCTCGCCGTGTATCAAAGCCGCGCCATAGCGGCCATTTCTCATTCGCGCTACGCAACAATACACGTATACGCATAAGTTGGCACCTACCACTTAAGCTATTTTTCACCGCGATATATGTGCCGGGACCGACGATTATTCAAAATATTCCCGAACCAGCCAGCTTGCTCGCGCGCGACGTGCCACGAAACCCCCTTCCGCTCCGAACCTCTCTGAAGCAGTCTCTCGCACCTCGTGATCGACTTTCGGATAAGTCTTTAACGGGAACGAGATTCGTTTAGAAGTACCGCGAAAAAGAAAAATTACATTTCGCTTGCGATACGAACGTTTCGACCTTTCGCGTTTGTTTCGCTTAACCCCTTCGCTGTGGCCTTTTAATCCGCGTATTTTCAATTCCGAGCTACCTGCAGGTGGCAGTGGGAATTTTTAGAAGCCGCGGTACCTGATCGACCGAGGGTGTTAATCGTCTTTCTTTCGAATCGGCGAATGAAAAATTGCAACGTTACCTTACCCCTTGTGTCATACCTGAAAATTATATTTCTGGAGAAATTTTTAGGAATAATTTACGCGTGATCGATTTCGGATGAGAAGATACGCTGCTGGTTAGTATGATTCGGGAATGGCGAGCGCTTGAAGGGTGGGTCGATGCGAGTCGAAATTTTTCCACGTACCGGTGCACGTAACGAGGAACGCGTCCACCAGGTAATATTCATAAATCGTGGACGAAAGTTAGGCCGCTGATGGCTTAGCCGTGGTTTTTTCCTCGGCGGGCGACCGCAGTGGCCGCAAAGGAAAATCCGCTCGGACCGCCGCAAAACCGCGCGATGCAAACGGCCGGAGCGCCGCGTTCCCACACCCACGCGAGCATCGAGAGGCCTCTCGAAGGTGTGTGGCCGTCACACGCGCGCGTTTCAGGCCCACGCTCGCGATAAGTGTAACGAGACGACGGACCAATTGCAGCACGTGGCAATAGAACCGCCCATACGTACTAGCCGGTAAACGCGCGTCGCCGACGTCCTCGTCCTCGTCGTCGGCGACGACGCGCGTGCACGATCGGCTGTGGACGTCACGCGATGTCACTTGTAAATCCGCCTGGCTCGTGGAAAATTACCGATCGCGGGAGGAGACGTCGAGCAGTTTGCGCGTACACGTGCGGCTTGCCCAGGAAAGATAAATCCGTGGCAATTTGCTCGTCTTCGCTCGTTTCTGCTCGAAATCGCTCCACCTCTCGCGAGACGCTTTCCTTCGCCTATCTTTTAATAATTTCGCGCAACAAGATCGCAAAAATAAAGCGCGCGACGCTGATCCTCTCGCGTAGGAATAATTCTTGCGTCACCGAATCGACAATTTCCACTGTCACGGATCTTTCCTAAAATTATTGGCAATTTCAGGATCGCGGGGATGCCGCAGTCGTATTACGTGAATCTTACGCAACCGTGCCTCTAATTGACTCTGCGTATAGCACGGGTAATCGGCGACAGAGGGGACAGGTTACGGGGACTGACGTAATACGTTCCATGGAATATCGAGACACTGCGAAACCGTGCGAATACGCGCGGTTCTATAATTAATGAAACAAATCCCATTATAATACACGTACGATTATATCGACCAGCAACGTCAATCACTCGCTCTGCACTCGAGCGCAACCCCTCGTTGCCGAAGTTCCTCCGGGTAGTTCCGAAACTCGTGGCCGGTGCAAACGCTAGGCAGCCGATAATAACGTCGCGGGTCGACCAGCTACGTCAGCTGGGGATGTATATTTTCATAATGTAATATCGTTGCGCCACTTAGGGGTGGACTTTCTTTTCTGGAGGGTGGCCGTGGAGCGGATGCCACGCACAGCGGGCGTCAACCGCGCGGGGTGGGGCGAGGAGCAGGGACGGGGGTGGAAAGTGCGCGGAGGGTGTTTTGCTGGTAATTGGTGCCAATTTAATCCTGCCCTTCGCTCGACGTGGCCTGTATTAACGGCAAGGGAGGCACGGGAGCCGTGGCCGACGAGGGAGGCCGGAGAAGCGAGTCGGTGGCGCACACCCTTCCCACGCGGTGGCGTTGTTGTCGGCGGCGTCGGCGTCGGCGACGACGGTGGTGGTTCGGGGCCACCCCACACGATCCACGACGAAAACACGCACGCACACGCGCGCCGCGCCACGTGCTCTTGGCCACGGACGAGGGATGAGCGGCGGGAACGCGCAAACACAGGCCTGCGTGCTGGTGAGAGGTCGCTAGGAAAATATAATTAACGGTAATCGCTCGCGTATATGGCTCGGATTAACTCCGGAGGGGAAGTACGTGGGGCGGGAGAGAGTGTGGCCCCCGCGTCGAATTCTTCGGGGTTAGCGGATCGAATGAGTTTTCCTACGGGATTACGGCCCACCGGCCTTTGTTCGCTGCGGCCGCCACCGCTTCCGGAAAATTACCCGCCCCTCGATGGATTCGTCCCTGGTACGCGCAGAGTAACTCGTCTGCGATTGAGCGAGAACGGGTGCCGGTGAAAATTGGAAATTCCTCGGTGACTGGATTCGTTCGTTTCGTTATGGGGTGGCCAGAGTTTAACCCTTCGCGTCCTTTTCCGCGCGTATTTTAGTTTCAACGCGTAGGGGTTGCAGTTTCGCGCTGTGAGTAAATTTGACAGAGAAACGTCGACAACGTGGACCCGTTGCGAATGAAAGGAATACGATATATCTTTTAACGGTAGAATATCGAAGGATTAATCCCGTCTCTAAGAAGCGTCTCTGGGAAGCGAGCAATTTCGTTCCCATTTATCCCGTGATTCGAATTTACCTAGTTATAATTCGACGATTTCTGATATCGCAATCGACGCGCACCGATAGCGGCTCGTTCGCGGTAATTGACACATATGAATATACACGGAGCTCGTGTCACGGATCATTGATCGCGTGTGTCGATCGTGCGCAGCTTCGTATGCAACGCGGTATATATCGTCACCCGTGGAAGATATATATTCCCGTGGTTCTATTTCCCCTCGTTAAGCCGGAGTAGCGCGTCTCCGAAGGCAAACGGAGAATTCTCACTTTTGTCAACCGTAAAACGGAACCCTGAAATCCTGCTGGAGCGACTGCAGTGCTCAAGGTCACCGGGGAGCCCGAATTCGAATGGACGGGGCCGTCCATTGTTCCCTTCTGAATCCCTTTTTGACCGCGGAGCCCTGACAGAGAGCGGCGTACAAAGTTGCCCGCGAGTCGCAGTCGGAGGGACGAGCCTCCGCTCGATCCGGGAGGAGGAGAAGGAGTTGAAACCGAAAGAGTCGAAGCGGGAATAGCGGCACAAGCGGGTCGGCGGCGAAGGCAGCGACGAGAGAGCGAGAGAGGCGCACGCGTTGGATCGCAGCAGCGAGAGAGACGGAGAAGAGGCTGTCCAGAGGAGAAGACGCCGGAGAAGGGAGGACGAGGAAGAGAAGGAGGAGGAGGAGGAGGAGATGCCAGAAGATCTTGTATGCAAATTCCCTCGGTGCATCTCCGTGGGATCCTGGCGGGATCCGTGGAGGATTAACGGGCCGGCTCGCATGAAAGGAAGAGGACGAGGAGCGGGAGGAAGTGGGAGAGGATCGGTGCTCTCTCTGTCTCATCCCCCGGTCCTCGTCTTTATGTATCTCTGCCCGGTCCAGCTCGTGTGCTCGCCGTCTCTCTCTCTACCCCGAAAGAGGACGGTCGCTGCCGCTGCTGCCGGTCGCTCGTGCTTCGTCCTTCGATCCGCTCGGTTCAACCGAGGACCGCCAAATAAGAGAAGCGTTCGCTCGCGCGCCGCTCCGCTCCGCTCGGCTAGAGTGGGCCGCGAAAAAACGAAGAAACCGCGGCGTCCCGCCGCTTCCAGCCATGCTGCGGAACCAAGCCCGGTGGACATGCATTCCGCTTCGTCGTCGTACCCCCGATTCGCCTGTCTTTCCATCGCCTTCCGAACCTCATCCTGTTTTTCGATCGCCTTTGCGCGGAAACCAGAAAACAGAAACCGAGAGGGTGTAACGGGTCCAGGAGTAGGTTCTTCTGCTACATAGCTCCCCTCTCTTCCTCTTCTCCGTTTCGTCGTGGACGATCTCCGAGGACTGCATACAAACCCTGACGAGGCGCGAAGATTGCCGGCATCCGAACTGGTCGTTGCGATAAAACGGGCGGCGAGAGGTAACGAGGAGAACGGGATGGGTCGAAGGAGGTGCGAAGAAAACTATTTGCCGAAGATTTTTACTCGGGACAAGCCGTTAGATATACGATCGCGAAAGAACCGCGCGGCTACGTGAGCCGCCTGCGTGAGCGGAAAGCTCTCTCTCCCTTCGTTTCTGCCACCGCGCGGAGACTTTATCGTTATTGCGGCAGCCCTGCAAGGCAGACCGAGAGGAACACGACGATGGAGGTGCGGGAGGTTGGGGAAGGACGCGAGGTTCGCGCGATTTTCTTCCAAAAGAATCGTGTTCGGTGTTCCACGAACGCGCTGTCGCTTTTTGCCCGCGAGTGGATCCCGCCGTGGTCGGATTCTCCTTCGGATTTTTCTGACAACCGCTCCACCGGCTAGCGCGTTTCACGCTCTCGCGAGGCGCATTCCGTTCCTCTGCTCGTCCTCTTGTCCAACGTGTCGCGCGCTTTTTGCCAGCCTTCGACGCCGAATCGAACCTCGCCACCTCTGCGCCGCCTCTCCTTCTATCGCCTTCTCCAGCGCGCTCTTTTTCCCCGGCTGATTAATCGAACGTGTCGCGAAATTAACGCGGCCAACACGCCCGACCACCCTCGCTGATATCCACCGAGAACGCGAGCAATCGAGCACGCGCGCATAAATCCTATTAGAGGATCGCGCGGGGTCCGACTCGTCGCACGTGCGAACACGCGCGTTACCGCTTCGGCCTGGCTCTTCTGTAACTTTCGCGGTCGTAAGGACGTCTCGAAGACGACCACGCCGGATGCGTTCGGGTAAATCGAGCGCGAGAACGGCCCTCCGACTCGAGATCCTACGACTTCCTGACTGGAAACGAGGATTGGGACAGACACTCGATTTGCCGACTATAAAGTGGCTGTTTCGCGTTATCCGCTGATACCCTGGGGTGGATCTTCGTTTCTCGTTTGCGATCGTTTTGCTATTTTATTTTTTCTTCCTCTTTTCTTCGGATTATTTCACGCTTCACGGTCCATATGACATTTTTACGCCATTATCACGGTATAAGTGTTCTCGAGGTATTGCTGTTTGCTCGATGAAAATGGAAAATTTCAATATAAATGGCGCTTTAAGTAGTTTCAACAGCGAGCGCGATTTTTTGTTACGAATCCGTGGTTTTAAAAATTGAAATCTGCAACTTCTCGAGCGCTACCAAAAAAGTTTCCGCGTCTTCGAAACTCGGATATCGTGCTGCTATTAAATCGCTTGTCTTCCCTACGAGGGTGAAATTGCATAAAAAATTCGCCCATCTTTCGCATAGCGGAGTCGTTCCTCGGGAACGGAGTGGATATTTCCAGAATTTTACGACCGCGAATGGAATATCGTCGGACTTTGCAAACGTCTCGCGACGCCATTTTGGTCCGCGTTTCGTGCCTCCGTATCTGTCATCCACGTCTGGTGTGCCATTTTGCCGAGACTTCCCTTTCGAAATTCAATTTCTCGCCGTACGACCGTCCGACGATTAATTCCCGCAGGGCGGATTATAAGCGGAAAATGGCGCGGTGGATTTATAGGTTGTTTCGCTTGCGGAGACGATATTTCGAGAATCCGGTGGCCCGTGAATTATTTTCCGATGGCAGAGCGAGGTTTTTCTCGTCGGCCGAGCGATAACCGTAACCGTGTTCCCCGAGCGTGCGAGCGAGTGGCTTCGAGAGTCACGATGAGTTCGTTTTTCGACCTCAGGCCGGCTAAATTTAACCCGGTCGCCGCTTCAGAATTCGTTCGGCCTGAAAAAGGGAACGCGCGCCGCGAGAATCTCGAAAAATCGACGTGCCTCGTGTGCCTCTCGATCCGAAAAATGCCGCGTTCTCCCTTCGCTTCTTTCGCAAATTACCCGGCTGCTTATCTCCCATTCCCGTTTTTTCCCTTTTCTCGCGCCAAACGTTAAATATCGGCCGTGCATTCGGCCGGTTTGGTCGCGCAGCGTTTAATCGATCGGATTCCAAGCGAGTCGATCGTCGAGATAATCGGCGTGACTCGAGAGCCCGACGACGGGCTGGTGTTAAGTGCTACGTTTGCCCTCTGCGTGGCGCTGTCTTGTAACACGTCAGCGCAGCCTGATTTCACGGGTGGAGTTCAGGCCGCGTCGCGACGCCCGTGTGTCAGCCAGGGACGTTCGACAGCGGCGCTCGTCGATTTGCATTACCGACGACCACCGCGGCCAACCAAAACGAAAGGATCGAACGATCGCGACCTTAGCCTTGTACTCGCTTTCGCCAATAGATCCGCTACAATTAACCCTGTCGATGTCGCGTTGTCCCCCTTTTCAACTTTTTCCTACGGTCCCTTCGATGGCTGGGGTTGACCCTTGGTTGCGTTTACCGATATACAGCAGTATTCGAGGATTCTTCGCTAGCGGGACATGTTTGACTCGCAATGAAGATTTTGGGACAAACACGAATATCACGAGTCTGACTCGTGGTGAGGATTTTGGGCCAAACGCGAATATCACGAGTCTGACTCGTGATGAGGATTTTGAGCTAAACGCGAATATCACGAGTCAGGCGCGTGAACAGAAAATCGGTCCAAAATATTAAAGTATTAAAGTATTGTTTGTTAACACTAGATTTATGGAACTCGTCAATTTGACGGAAGGGTTGCTCCAATTATACGATGGTAACAGAGTTAGTTAACTTATATTAAGACTGTTAATATAATATATAATTGTTTTTAAATTAAACCAATCGTTAAAAAAAAGGCACGTGGTTTCCTTTACCTGTCAATTTGACAGGTGTCCTTAGAAATAGGTATACAGATAGCGTCCGTAAACCTAGCGTTAATGGAATATAGTTTTGAACTGTCATCTGTTATAAGATATAATATATTTATAATGTTTATAAAAGGAAGAAGGATTAGAGTTTACTTTCACGATAATAGTATCGCGTAAAACTGACTATATCACGCGGATTTATATTTCGGCTCGTATTGCGCCGTTAATGCCTACCGTTTGGGCCCGGATTTTCTAAAGCTAAATAGCACGGGAAGGGGTTAAAAACGAGACCATTTCTAGACGAAAGGGAGGTGTATTATATTTCCTAGCTTGAAATCTTAAACTTTAAACCTCCTAATAACACCGCGTTTTTAAAACTCGGAGAAAATTAGGATGGCTATTTCGAGTCGCTAATATTCCAATGTCGGGTGTTTGCTCTCTTCCGCGTACCGAAATTCCATTTGCACCTCTCTCTGACTGAGACTGGATGAATCTCGGCTGGATTCAGCGTTTCCACCGACACTGGAATGATTTTCTCGCGGTCTGCGAGGAGAGAAAGCCCCGGCGTCAATTGCCAGACGGGTAATCGCTTGGTGGTCGCCGCGGGAGCCGCGCGTAGACGTCGTCCCGGCGATTTGGCGACAAAAGACGCAGGCGAAACGCGTCTGAGTGAACGACGGCAATCAGCGTTGGTCCGCGACCGCGCGTATTGAAAGACGCGCCGCTGAGAGGATCAGTCAGCCGGCCTGGTGCGAACCACGTCCACATCGCGACACGATCTTTTTCTTTCTGTCAGCGTCGCGTGTGGGCGTGGGGCCCCGTCTTTTTCTTCCTCCTTTCCCCGGGCCAACTCGTCGCCCCCCTTTTGTCCAGGCCACGGAAAGGACCTCTTTCTCTCGCGATCCCGCTTATCTGCCCCGTCTTATCTACGCCTCTCCGCTTCTCTATGCTATCTACGCGAGTTTCATCATTCAACGAGATAGGACAAAGTGCTTTCCTCGGTGGATGATTTCTTGTCCGTGCTCCGAAACCGAGTCTATCCCGTGTCCGACAGTGCTTTCTTTCCAGTCCTTTGCTTCTCGGGCTCTACGATGGCCCTTTGTTTCCCTCCCAAACGTCTATCTGCGTACTTTGATTTTCTATTTCACCGGGATTTATCTGAGGACTAATGCGCGTGTTTATCGCGTGGCTCTTACTTCCGCTCTTTTACCACCGACCTCGCGTACCCCTCCTTGCGTACCCTTTCAACCGGTACACGCGTGGCTCGGTTTTATTACGCTCGTACACGCGAAATCGTTATACAGGATGCAACTCTGATTAGTCGATATTACTAAACAACGCGCATTTGCACTTTCCGTTCTTCAGAAAAGTTATTTCTTCTCTCTGCTATCTAACCTAGCTCCTTCCTCGTCGTTACCACGGATGAAAGAGTATCGCCATCTTCCAGCGAGCTGTCCTCGGAGCCGCCTCGCGAGGACGCATTTGTCATTCACGAATAGGCGCTAGATCTTGGGTGGTCATCGAGCGGAGGGACGGACAGGCGTCGAAGCCTTTTGCCTCCGCTTATCTTCTTCGACAATGGGCCCAGCATCTCCGATTAGGCCGATAACTTCGGTCTGTCGAGTGCTCGTGACTCGTCGCGTTCGTGGACGGTGGGAAATCGTGGAATTTGTTCCTCGCTCATCCCCTCGATCCACCCTCGATCGAGACTTCACCGTGTTCCAACTATTTTCCACGAGATTTCTTCTATTCCTGGGACACCGGCTGCAAACCTCGCTCGACTTTCCGAGCATTTGTAGATCTCCAGGTGTCTTCGAACTGCGCAAACAGCGGTGTTCGCGTGACGGAGAGCTAACAATCGACAGCGCGACATCCACCCGGTTGCGTGTACCATACATCCTATTACGAAATCTCTGTCTACCCACCGCAGATAACGCGATAACGGCTCGCCGTGACAATAACCCGGCGAGATCCGCGTGTTTGCCCAACGTGCTCCAAATATCGACCACGAATCTCGAGCGAGAAAGAATAGGAGCCCCTAATCGCCGACCAACTGCTCGGATCGCTATCCAAACAAGATCCTCTCGTTTTAACAAGCCATTTAATCCAATTATCGCCAGTTGACAATTACAATTATCGGATGACGTTGCTCTCGAAGCGGAGATAAAGATATAGGTCGCCGAGCGAGGAATCGGAGCTTTTATCTCTCGCTCGCGTTGCTCCGCGAGGCTTCGACTCCTGGACGGGTACCTGGACGAGCGGAAGAGGGCCAGGTAAACGGTCCGGGGACGGCAGGTGCGTGTCGAACGCGCGTCCCGCGTCGTTCGCTCGCGAGAGGCGACGTTTCGCTAAGTGCTCGTTCGCGTGACATCGAGCTTAGGATAAACTTAGTAACGCGAAACTTAGAATGCCCGGCCGTCCTCTCTCGCAGAGGAGGCGCACGTGCATGCACGCCGCGCTGCTTGCTCCTCTCTGCTCCTCTGCTCCTTCGTCCCTTTCGGCCTGTTCCGATGCCCGGTCCGCCGCGCCGGTTGCAGATCGCGCGTGCGATTTCCCTTTTTCCACGCCGCTTTCGCGCGACCACCGCTGCCTACCAAGTTGCCGGCTCGTTTCATCGTCTCGCCGCGTCCAGTGAATCATAAGTCCCTGTTAATTGAGGATTTATAAGCGTCAGTCGCGAGAAGCGTTGACCTGGCATTGCATCTCCGATTGCCCGCGGCTGCGTTCCTAGAACCTCTCGTAATCTTCCTTGCGCGTAGTCTCTTTCCACGCTTCGCTTTTCTCTCGACTTTTCAGCGCGAAATTATTTTATTTCAATTCATGGAAGAAACGGACGTTGAAAATTTATTTCATTTCATCGAAGAGTTCTAGTCAGGGTACCTGTCAAAAATTCGCGGAGTCCACAGTTCGCGTCGAACTGTGTTTTATCTGTACTTTACCTGTAAATTATAGCCAACGCGAATATAGGATTCAGACAAAAATCGATTTTATGCAATAGCGTGATCGGTATAAATATTGGAGAATACCCAAAGATCTGCCACTGTGACAGCGGCGGTAGAATAACGAATAATTCACCGATGATCGCCAAACAGATTAACTGCGCGAAGTAACAAGCGCGAATTTGCTTCTGGTTTAAAAAGTTAAGCATCGATCATACGCTTTGGCACAAAAATTTGAAAAAATTCCAAAAGCAGAATTAATCGCTCTGGCCGGTGAATCGCTCGGATGATGTATGGAGTTCAAGTTCGCGAGAGTAATCTTCGAAACTATGCAACTATTTTTCTCGTCTCGCTTACCGGACAGACGGTGTAATACGCTTGACCAGACCACGTGGAGAAGTGTCTCTGATCCAATCCAGCATCGATTCTATACGTAACGTAGCCTCTTCCACGGGAAATTGCATTAGTTACCCCGAAGAGTGGGTGATTTTAAACAATCGTTGCACTGAAACGTCTTCGTCTTTCTGGACCAACTGCGTGATACACACAGTTGGCACTGCACAATTGTCGCGCGAAGATTTATATCACGATCGTTTAGCATCCGTCCACTTCAAAGCACTATCTTGGTCGAGCGTTTTCCGACGCGTTGGACGAAACTCTGAACGCGCGATTAACGCGAATCTCCGCGCGTTTAACCGGCTCTGTTCGGATCGACTGATTCATAGATCGAGAAATTGCAATGGGGAACCGCGAAGGCGTTCTCCATTTTCCTTTTTCTCTTGCTCCTTTTTTCATTCATGAACCTTCTACTCCGAGGAGTCTGGAGCCGCGTACAATGGGCGCGGGAAAATATGAATCGTTGCTAAGATAAACACGACCGAGGACGCCGGTGTGGATTCATAAATCTCGGATTCATTCACTGCTTCGCGCTCACCCATTCATCTTGCACGCGTTGTTCAGCTACTCTCGGTGATCGATCGTTGAAGCCTGGATCCCCTGCGTCCGGCTCCCTTGCGTCACGCGGCCATCTTTGTCGCGTTAGATCTCTGCGAATCTATTAGCACTGTGTACCGTTTCGTGTCTATAAACTAGTAGGAGAATCTTCGACTCGATAGAATATCCATAAATACGCTAGGTAATACGATAACGCAATTTTTAAGTGTAAATTGGAAAATATTTTCACGTATTTCGAAGAATATTCTGAAATATACCGACAATTCGAAATCGCAACGTCTCCGGAGGAATTTTCATCGATGACCTCGACCGTCTCGCTTAACCGAAATCAATTTTCACGAACGTTTTCCGTATATTCGCGAGGGAATCTTTTCGCGGAAGGCGGGAGATGCCAAAGAAGGTTCGGCGCGGAAGGAGAAGAAGAGAGCGAAACAGCGAACGAGATCATCGAGCGAAACCGCTCTGCGTGGATGTCTATATGGAAGTGTGACATCCCGATGGTTATTCCTGGCCGCTTCGGCGTCTGCCCTCTATTAACGTGCGCGCCTTCTCTTGCGCGACTTTCCCCTTTCTGCCCCTGCGCGAGGGGGACACCGTGGGGCGGCGGTGGACCGGGGGGCCGTGACGTTGGACAGGCCGAGAGGAGGCAAGAAGAAGCTTCTTGTCAGAAATAGTGGCAGTTCCCTGTCTCCGCGCCAGCCACCACCGATATCTATTCCGGCGCTGCAAAACAACATCTAGCCCTGTCCGACTAGCCAGCCCGGTATCTCTAGGCTGCTCGTGGCTCGCGAGACCGGCCACGTGGAAAAATATCCCCGATCCCTCCCACTCTCCGGGGATGTTAATTAACCGGGGTAGCGACAGACACTGTCGAGACAAGGAGCTTGCATTTTTCGCGCGAAAATATCCCGGATACTTTAGATCTCGCGATATCGGGCACTGTTAATTAACGCAATCGAGCAATGATCCGTAGGAGCAATGATCCCATCCAGATGCAATAATACGTCGATTACATGTCCATACTAATTCTCTTTGCAAGGATCCCTCGTAACGATAAACATGCTAATGTAGGGATACTTTTGATTGGAGAATATAAGGAATAAGAGAGGAGAGATGGGAAAGGAGACTTAGGAGTCAAGTCTAGAATAATAACTGCTCTATGATCATGCAACTAACACTCTCACATCGGCCCTTCTTCGAACTCCATAAAGGACTCTTTTAGCTCACTCTTTAGCTTAATAAATAACGTATTGGTATAAACCAACATCTCTACACTAATGAACCAGTCGTTGCAATTTCGCGATCAATTTTTCCATTTGAGAATGGGGATCCTTGCAAGATGGTGGACAGATCATAACATTCTGGAGTAGGATAATTTCCATGAATCGTATGTCAACGACGTGGTGTTAATTTTAGAGACACCGAAGGGGTGTCGAAGATTTTTTCGACTACAGTCGATTGGAAAATTCTCGCGCCATCGTGAAGGGGACAATGGCGTCGAACGTTGCGATTCGGTAACCTCGGGAGTGACGAGCAAATTGTTAATAATCGAAGCAGCGATTAAACGAGGCTATCGTGGACGGCGGAAAGGTAGCCAGGTGGGTTAATTCTTTGGAAATTTGCAGGCGATCGAGATAAAGCGGCTTCAATCAACAAGCTATTCGATTCCTCTTAATTACGGTTAATACGCGTACGTACAACGCGCGAGCGCGAGCAATTAAGTTGTTATCCGGCAACACGGGCGACGCAACGCCGGCCCGTTTTACGACGGCGGCGCTCGTAATTCAGTCGTTTCGTAGCATCTGATTTGCCAAGGTATTTCCCCTTTTACGCGTGCGGCACTCTGACGCCGCAGCTGGCCCCGCGTCCTCTAAAAAACCGTACGCTGAAAGCACGAGAAACTCTCTCTCCCTCTCCTTCCCTCCGACGATGCACCTTTCGGTTTCCGTGTGCGGGCGCGCAGCTGTAACCCGTTGAGAGAAAAGGTACCGTTTCGCAGGGAAAAATGACAGCCGATCCACGGCTCGATTCCCCTGTCGAGTCGTCAAACCTTTGTTCGATCCGTGGCAGCGTCTCGAAATTTTGTTCAAAAATTTCGTAAAAATTTAATTCCCAGAATTCTGCAGTCCCTTTCGACGAAATTCTTGAAATTTATCATAGTTCTAAGCGAAAAATCTTCGTCGTTTGTCAATGCCTTACTCGTGACAATTATCAACGAAATTGCAAATCGAGAGACATCGCAAAATCTCGAATAACTATCATTCGAAGTAGTCTCTAAGACGTCGAGGAGAATGCATCCCCTGTAAGCGAGGAGCAAACGACTTTGGAGTGGAAGCGGTGATCAGCGGGTCTTCGGGGCAACCCCCCATCGTTTGGGAAAACTGGAGGATCTGGCAGGGTGCAGCAGCTCGATGGTTCGATCGGCTGGAAGACAACGGTGCACGCCATTAGGCTTGCGAGGTCGAGGTCGGCCTCGGGTTGCTCTCCGCTCGGCGGAGGCACGAGCAGCGCGTGTAAAGAGAAACCAGCGCGGGGGAAACAATGTAGGTAACGCGGCGAAGGTTAGGGGCGTCGTAAATCAAGAGAACGAGCATCGACGCCCGTAAAGTCATCGGGCACGATCACTTCTATCGACGCTGGTGGGAGAAACGATTAGGCCGTGCGGCCACGAGGCGAGAGAGGAAGACCCAGAGGCCGAGCCTTCGTGTTCAAACATCCTCCTTTATTGCCCCTCTAAACCCGCCAGGACGATCCGTGGATCGGCCGAATGTAAATCTGATCATCGCTTCTGCCTCGCCTGTTACGCCTTTTCATTTATCGCCTCATCTCCGACCATCCTACTGGTCATCCAGCTGCACCAACGATGCCTTTCGGTAATCCAAGTAGAGCCATCTTCTTCGCGAAATGATTCCTTCATAAAGGATCTTCTTAGAAGAGAAATCGTGAATTTTTAGCTTTTTAATTATCATCTCAGCCTCTCTCGACTCGATCATCGCGGTTTCCGTAATTCTTCCGAGTTCCAACGAAGGAAGCTCGCAAAAGGACGCGAAAAGTGCGCTGTCCAGGTAGCAATTTCGCGCCATAACCCATCCCGATAACTGTCATCGTGGCACGGCGTATAACGCGTAAACAGCGTGGAATTAATCGCGCGGCGGCGCGGTCGCGCGTGCTCGCGAGGGTAGAGGAGGCACGCGGCGGGCCGACAGATACAAACGGGAACCTTGGTGCGCCAGAAATCGGCTCGTTTAATTTTATCGCCGGAAAAAGGGAGTTCCGCGGCTCCCGCGGCGAGATCTCTCGAAAACATCGTACGCCACCACGGGCACGGTAGTAAGTATGTTAATGACTCGTAGGCGACAGCCTTTAGATCTAGACGTCTCTCTGTGCCGTGCCTTTAAGCTCCCGCTACGCTGCCAGCGAATAGTTCAGCATCAATCCCGACGTCTTATTATAACGTTATTAAAATAACCGGCCCTCGCCAACTTAGTTCGCGATTCCCCTCACCTCTTCCTCTTAGGCGTCTCTTGGCTCATGCGACGCGCTCATCCCCGATTCGAACACGCTCCATTCGGCAGCCCCCTTTGAACGATTTCTGTCGTCGTTAATAGCCGAATTCCGCGTGAATCTCTCCTCTCGATCATCCTCTGGCCGATCTGCCGATCGATAGTATAATATTTTCCTTGTGTATCCCGAGATTAATTTCGGATAGAGTGACAGGTAGATCGGTTGCGTTGAGTAATAATCGTCTTGGTGCATCCACGTTGATTTATAGAATGGGCTAACGTGAGCGTGCGATGGTTGAAAAATATCGAGTCACTTTTGCATAAACATCCACCATTTGCTTTGTTAACCCTCTGCACTCGAGAGACACCTTTTAGTCGCCATTTGATAAAATTTTTTAAAAAGAACGATATTAATTAATATATCAAATTTGATATAATGCAACGCGTCAATTATTATACGATTTTTTATTATTATACGAGCAGAAAATTTTTCAAATCGCACCCTTCTTTAGTTAATAAATTGTCGAGCATCAAGGGTTAATGTAGTCTAAAAGAAGTTTCTACTTTGATACGGAACATGGTCGAATTTTTCTTTTTTCCTTTGGAAAATTTCGCGATCGATTATCCAATCGAGATTGCAGGTTCTGGAAAGAGCCTATTTCGCAGGCAGATCAAGATTTTCCGGGGAAGTGGCGTTAAAACGAAGTAAACGAGTCTGCCGTGGCCGCCCTCGAGAAAATCTCTCTTTTTCATTCAGAAGGCACAACCCCGTCCATCGGCGTGACTTTTTCTCCATTGAAAAATATTGCAAATTTCCTGCCCTTTCTCGCGGCACCCCGGCCGTGCAATCAACCACGAAAAGATAACTTCCCCTCCAGCCTGCCGGCAGCGTATTTTTATCGTGTTTACGAGTTCATCGACGTGTCACGTGTCGTTGACACATCATCGTTGTTTGCCTATTACCGAACCAGCAATTACGCCGGTTAACAACGCCAGGGATTTGTTTTTATCAAGCGTTCCGCGTATCAGATATCACGCGGTTTCTTTATCAGCTACGTAGCTGAAAAGGGTCTCCAACGCCTTTCGGGAAAAGCCCTTCGTAACAATGACGGTGTCGTTTTATCGATCGAGCGAGTCGTGTGGTGCGCCAGAAATCGGCTCGTTTAATTTTATCGCCGGAAAAAGGGAGTTCCGCGGCTCCCGCGGCGAGATCTCTCGAAAACATCGTACGCCACCACGGGCACGGTAGTAAGTATGTTAATGACTCGTAGGCGACAGCCTTTAGATCTAGACGTCTCTCTGTGCCGTGCCTTTAAGCTCCCGCTACGCTGCCAGCGAATAGTTCAGCATCAATCCCGACGTCTTATTATAACGTTATTAAAATAACCGGCCCTCGCCAACTTAGTTCGCGATTCCCCTCACCTCTTCCTCTTAGGCGTCTCTTGGCTCATGCGACGCGCTCATCCCCGATTCGAACACGCTCCATTCGGCAGCCCCCTTTGAACGATTTCTGTCGTCGTTAATAGCCGAATTCCGCGTGAATCTCTCCTCTCGATCATCCTCTGGCCGATCTGCCGATCGATAGTATAATATTTTCCTTGTGTATCCCGAGATTAATTTCGGATAGAGTGACAGGTAGATCGGTTGCGTTGAGTAATAATCGTCTTGGTGCATCCACGTTGATTTATAGAATGGGCTAACGTGAGCGTGCGATGGTTGAAAAATATCGAGTCACTTTTGCATAAACATCCACCATTTGCTTTGTTAACCCTCTGCACTCGAGAGACACCTTTTAGTCGCCATTTGATAAAATTTTTTAAAAAGAACGATATTAATTAATATATCAAATTTGATATAATGCAACGCGTCAATTATTATACGATTTTTTATTATTATACGAGCAGAAAATTTTTCAAATCGCACCCTTCTTTAGTTAATAAATTGTCGAGCATCAAGGG
This sequence comes from Eufriesea mexicana, assembly GCF_001483705.2. Lineage (NCBI taxonomy): Eukaryota > Metazoa > Arthropoda > Insecta > Hymenoptera > Apidae > Eufriesea > Eufriesea mexicana. The sequence goes on along the minus strand of NW_016910719.1, from coordinate 389,751 downwards.
TTAATGTAGTCTAAAAGAAGTTTCTACTTTGATACGGAACATGGTCGAATTTTTCTTTTTTCCTTTGGAAAATTTCGCGATCGATTATCCAATCGAGATTGCAGGTTCTGGAAAGAGCCTATTTCGCAGGCAGATCAAGATTTTCCGGGGAAGTGGCGTTAAAACGAAGTAAACGAGTCTGCCGTGGCCGCCCTCGAGAAAATCTCTCTTTTTCATTCAGAAGGCACAACCCCGTCCATCGGCGTGACTTTTTCTCCATTGAAAAATATTGCAAATTTCCTGCCCTTTCTCGCGGCACCCCGGCCGTGCAATCAACCACGAAAAGATAACTTCCCCTCCAGCCTGCCGGCAGCGTATTTTTATCGTGTTTACGAGTTCATCGACGTGTCACGTGTCGTTGACACATCATCGTTGTTTGCCTATTACCGAACCAGCAATTACGCCGGTTAACAACGCCAGGGATTTGTTTTTATCAAGCGTTCCGCGTATCAGATATCACGCGGTTTCTTTATCAGCTACGTAGCTGAAAAGGGTCTCCAACGCCTTTCGGGAAAAGCCCTTCGTAACAATGACGATGTCGTTTTATCGATCGAGCGAGTCGTGGATCGATGGAGTTCGATACGCATCGCGTTTCAAGGACGCGATAAAGTATCGCGATAAGAACTTTCATAGTTCCGATTTCATCGAAATTCCCTAGAACTCGATCCCATCGTTTGGATCGATGGAGTTCGATACGCATCGCGTTTCAAGGACGCGATAAAGTATCGCGATAAGAACTTCCATAGTTCCGATTTCATCGAAATTCCCTAGAGCTCGATCCCATCGTTCGCAAAATTGTCGAGACGCGAAATCGAATACAGTTCGGTTGCATAAAAATTCTCTGCACCTCGACTTATCATCCCTAAATTATTCACGCGAGATCAACGACGGCTGTTCCCTAGAAAATTCCCTAGATCTCGGTCTCGTCGTTACTAAATTGTCGAGGCACGAAATCGAATATAGTTCGGTTGCATAGAAATTCCTTGCACCTCGACTTATCGCCCTTAAATTATTCACGCGAGATCAACATCATTCTCTAGAAAATTCCCAAGAAAATTCCCCAGATCTCGTCTTATCGTCGGTAAATTATTAAATGGCAAACTCGAACAATTCCGAGTCCGCGAGAAATCGTAATCTCTCGTCGAATATTCCACCCCTTCGTCTTCCGGAGAAGTGGAGGTTCGCCACCCCCGAGATACTCGCCCCCCGAAAGTCAACACGCGATCGAGGAATTAATCGAAGAATTAAACGAACGTTTCTGTTTTACGTGACTCGTGTTTTCCTAAACGCCTCCACGCAGGCCAGAAAAATGGCGTTTCTTGAACGGCGGTTTCGTGCCCCTCGCTCCCCGCTCGCAAATCGTTTATCCCGCTCGTAGCGGGCCTTCTACACGCTGGATATTGTATTACAGGCTTGAATATTTAACAAGGCCGGGCGACACTCGGCATCGAGGGGCAGAAGAAGTCCTCGAAGTCCTGTCCCGCGCACACCCCACCCCCCGTGGGAGGTGTATAACCGCCGCCCCTAATTCTTTTCGCCTCGATTTTCCCGATAGCCGAGGGGCGAATTTTCTCTCCTGCTTTTCACGGGGACCCGCCGCGATAGCGGCCTCTTATCTGCTTGCTACGTGTCACCAGCTTTACATGCTTACAGGCGAGAGCTCTAACCGCCGCTTGAAAATCGTCGATACGAGTAAATTATTCAGCCAAGGCGTTTCTTTTAATGCGACCGCGTGTTTTGCGCCTGTTACCCTGGCGTCCGTCTTTAAAGTTTCAGTCGACACGTCGCTAGCGAGCCATTCCGTGAAATTTTCGTCGTGTAACTAGCCGTAGCACGGCTGTACATTTAATGGGCTGTTTTGACGACACCTGTCTTAGGGTAGATCCTACATCCTCGGACGAAATGACTCGTCCAACGTCGTACCGGCCTGACAATCGTGGGACGACTTACACGTTTACAGCTGCGTGCAATTGCAGTTCACCGGTCTCACTCGACGTTAACGAGAAATCCACGAATGAATCAGAACCGATTTCCTCGAACGCGATCGAATTTCGTTTAATCCGCGCTCTAATTCCACCACCTCGTTCACTCGACTGTTTTATTTAACGCGATATCGTTTCTTCCCCTTTTTCCTTCCTCTGCAACCGCGATATTTCACGATGGTAAGATAAACAGGGTAGAGAATTTCGGTGCGTTCTGCTAGAATATACGCTCTGTGGCCAACCGAGGGAGAAAAGAAGGAAGAACAGGGGTTGTAACTCCGGGAACCGAGGCGTATCAGCCACCACCCCCGTTCCCTGCATCAGCGAGCCCTTCGTGCAGCGCCATAAATCACCTCGACAAATTTAATTATCCTGCTGTCTGCGATAAAGCCCGGCGCGCATCCTCCTTGTTGTCTAACTTCACCTATCTCGCAAGCCCTTTAAGCTTCCGGCCGCCTCCGCCGACCCCCTTGCTCCACGTTCTTTGCGGAAAATCCGCGAAGGAGCCTGCTCGCTTCGCTCTCTCCGCGTTCCGAACCGTGAAACGCCTTTCGTAAATTGCAAGCCCCGGCTCCCGCTGTTTTTCTCTTTCGATACCGCGTTCATAAGGCCGGGGAATGGGAGATTCTTTGTGATTTGTGGCGCTTGTTTTGTTTCGGACCAACACGAATGAGATCATTTCGGGTTATCGGGGCTTTCGTGGATCTAGATGTTTGCCGGATGATTTACGACGAATGGCTGGACCTCGCGGGGAACCACGGAGTCCTCTAATTTTCCTCCACGCGATATTTTATTCCACCGGAATTAGATTCGCCCAGGCTTTCCCACCGGGCGACGTCGGCCCGGTCTACGAAGATGTTTAATACCTGAAAATATCGTAATCTCGAGCGTAAAATTAGAGAATTGCGTGACAAATTGTTACGTAAATCCCCCTGTAATACGCGTTTCGGTTCTACCGGCTAAATGCACGAACGGGCAACAGTTTAACCCGGGGCCATTATTGCCATTATTGTTTATAAGTTCTCCGGCTAATGAAACGTACGGGGTGGAACGTGATTTCCGGTTTCATCCCCCAGATTACACGGGGTCCCTCGTTTATTCGGGTATACCCCGAGATTATAACAACTTGTTGTCCCTTCGATTAATCGAAATTCACGTTTATCCCTTTCTTGTAGTACCCGCCCTATCTCCGCTTCTTACGGCGGGCTTATCCAGATCGTAGATACCGGCCCTGGAATTTACCTCGGTTCACCGCGATTGCCTTCTTCCTCTCAAAAATCCAACCACCGCCTCTCGTCTGTCCTTTGCAAATACTTTCCTCGCCGTTCTTCGGCAATCGCGTGATCGAAATTTCGTGAAAGGGGTCGAACTGAAATTCAATTTACCCCTTATCTCTTCCCCTATTTATGTAAGAAACTCCTCCGAGCAGCGATACCGAGAGTTCCATACCGAGTTTTCGAGCAAAGAGAAATACGTTCCCGATGAAAATATTTTTACACGCTTCTTGAACGACTAAAATTTATTTAAATAGATGTGAATATTCATCACGGAAAATATAAATAGGGAAATCGGGATTGGAAAAATTCGCCTTAGCAATTCGCCGTTTAGGTTGGCCCGCGAGCGGAGCAAGGATTACGAGCGTCCGAGGTTCGGCCGATTAATCGAAATTCACGTTTATCCGCGGGCTGGGGCATCCGCGGCTCACCTAACCTACCTTTCGTTGGAGAGCTTACCGAGATCACTATTAACTGGGCCGGGATAAAGCAGGGCCGGTCCGGGTTCTTATCTGTCCCCGCCGCCAGATAAATTTCGCAGGGCCCGCGGATTAGGTTCGTGCGGATAGTGCATTCCGTTATCGGCGCCGTTGCAGCGCCCTGCCACGCGCGTCCACCGTCTCGTTTCCGCGTTGCTGCTGCTCGCCGGACACGCGATTAGACGCCACTCTGTGTGGGTGAGTCACTGCTATCCTTTGTGTCCCATTCGCTCGCGTTTCACAGCATTTCAGAATTTTCCCTAATTTCGATGTCGATTCCTTTAATAAATTCATCGTGGATCGATCGCGAGACGGGAATCTCTGTGTCCTTCTTGGCCGTGGCTTTTAATACGATGAAAATGATTTTTCAACGGCACGGTAAATAAATTCGGTGCAGCGAATGCAGGTTTCTGCTAAGGATCTCGGGTTCCGCGAAGTCTCCGCGCGGAATTGACGACGAGAGAGCAGGACGCGAAGAATCGTGGCTAACGAAGCTTATCGCGGGAAGAAGGGAGAGAAGAAACGATCCCTACGGTTAGGGCATATCCAGAACTCTTTCACGCAGTTTTCCCCGCGGCCGGGACCGACTCGGCCGGTTCCTCCTCATTGAAATCGTAACCGCCTCCGCGGCGAGATTGGCATAAGGCAACTTGACCGAGCCGCTCCCTCATTGTCCCGGGCGCATTATAATACAATTTTCAGTAGTTGAAGCCGGGAGCTGAACCCGGTGCTCGTGAAAAAGGGAAGAAAGACGCGGAAGAAAAAGAGAGGGAGAGTAATATCGGCGTACGCACGCCGACCGCGCGTGTACCTGTGTGCGTGCGTGCAGGGGTATAAAGTGAACCGGTGGCAGCCAGCACAATGCGCCGTATCAAACAAAGCTGCTGCGCGCACGGGACTTCCATAGAAGTGTGGGTGGGTGCGCGAGGTGTAGTATTACTCATTCAAATGATCCTCTCCAGAACTAGCTCCCTCTCCCTCTCGCCCCGTCGTCTTTCGCCTCTTCCGTCCCACTCTCTCTCTCTCTCTCTCTCTCCTCGTCCGTCCTATTCCGGCTGGATTGCACCTCTCGCTCGCAGCGCAACCCTCTCACCCCCAGCCACGGCTCGTCACGATGCTTTTAATCCACGGCCAGGCATTCACATCTTCCTGTGCTCCAGTTAAATAAAGAGTCCTGCGCTCCGGGCCTGTTGCATGCGCAAACGCGCGCCACCGGGACCACGAAAGACGACGGAGAGAGAGACAGCCTCGCATGCATGCACGCACGCGTGTAAGGGCCACAGGTACGCCGATGGAGAAGGAGAGAGAGAGAGGCTGGCTAACAACCCCTTTTTGCCTAGATCCCGTTTCGGAGCTCGAGAGCTTCCTCCCGCGTCCATTGTGCCGACAACTTTTACCCCCGACCATCGCGGCCATTATTCGAGTCACATATCGAGGACGCCGCGGCACGACTGATTTTCGAGGCTACCCTTGTTCGCCAGACACGCGGCTGACGAGCATTCATGGAAGCGTGTTCCGCTCGCGATCTTGCGCGCGTTATTCCATCGGTCTTAATTGCTTGTCCCCGGTTTGGCAGAGAATTTTTAATTTCCACGAGGTGCAAGAGTTTCCAGGAATCGCGTGTACCTTCCCTCGTTCTCCATTGCACTCCGAGATCAACCTCCGTCGACTTCCGTCACACGCCACGGGGTTCCATTGACTACGGGTGTCTCGACCGGACACTGACTCCCTTCACCCCCGTGGATCGGTGGTCGCGACACCAAGCACGGCCAGGATCGAGCGTTTCGGCTTGCACGATGCCCGCTTTCCACCGCGTTGCATCCCTCGGCTAAGCATTCAACTCCTCCGCCGCGAGAAGCGACTCTAAACGGATTTCCCGGCGCACCGTTCTAATGCCATTGTGCGAAAATCGCTGCCCGCTTTGCCTGCGTCCGGCAGTAAAGTGTTTCCCGATTCCGCACCCCGCCCCGACGCACGATTGTCAACAGTTGCCCGGGAAACCGGGCCCGGTTTTGTCGTCGGAACGTCTTCCCTCGGCCTTTGTCATGCGGAAAATTCTAGGAAGGATTCGAAAGGAAAATAGATGGCCGAAGAATGGGCCCAGAGAACACCCCCGCTGCGAGTCCCATTGTTCGAATCCGCGCCAGGCCTCTCCGGTCTGTTTTCTACCATGCCTAAGCCGAGCTGCTTGCTTCTGGGTTACCGATTTCGGATGCTTTCTCGAAAGGATTTTCCGCAGGACCGACCATCCTCGAGCACTCTGCGTACCCTCTCGATGAAAGGACTTTGCTGTCTTTTCTTCCAAAACTGAAGGAATTAGAACGAGCTCCCTCTGCGGTGTCGCTGACTTTGCCTGGAAATTCCTCTTTCCTTTACTTTCTTCTCCATTCGCGTTAATAACGTACCTGATATTTCGAGTAATTTCTCTCTCTCTCTCTCTCTCTCTCTCTCTTCGTTCTTCCCTTTCCCGTTATACTTTAGAAATATATATACGGCCAATGATATCCGAAACAGAGCTGAGGAAACAATTTACGCAAACAGGGTATATAAAAGTGGAAGAGGGGAATCACCGTGCGAAAAATGTGGGATCCTGTTTTTCACGGTAGGACGATCGACGAGGACGCGAGGATGCGTGCACGAGATCGACGGTCGGTCCCGAGTTCGTAGCAGGCGGGATTATCCAACGCTCGCGATTATATACAGGGTGGTCCATTGTCAGGCGGAAATTACGGAAACGCAAATTGGCCGGTGTGACTGTGACGGGCGCAGACGTGGGCCACGTGCTGCCGTCGCGGCCGTTGCGGTTCTGTAATCAGTAATACCGGCGTTCGAAGGGGGTTGAGCAGGGGATGGCGAGATCGGGGCGGATTTCTGAGCCGTAAGCCCCGCTATTGAAACGATCAGCCCCGAAGGCTGTGTTCCGACCATGCATTTCGGCAATTACGCGTTAACGATGCGCGCCCCGATACGAAATTACATTACTCTCCGATCTTCCATAGTCTTCTTTCGCGCCATAGTTTTCGTCACGCGTCCGCTGACTTTGAGTTAGCCGGTCGCCATGTCGCTCGCCTAACCTCTTTAAGAACGAATTTATCAACGACAGAAAAATTTTTTTTTTCCTATTTCTCGAGAATACCGATGCACGTGTGTGTACGGTATGCGGTCATTGGGTGCTGAAATAAATGACACGCAATGGGATTTCGCGATGTGGAGAATAGTCATTCGTTACGTCTTTTAAAATGGCGTTCGAATTAACGCATTCGTCGCCGCGTTCTTTCGTTCGAGTTAAATTGAATTTTCAATTAGATTTTTCAAAGCTATTTAATGATATAATCATTGAAATATAAATGTAAGAAGGATATACGACATAAAAATATTAAAAATATACATCTTATACTATACTTTTTATCAATTTATATTTAGAATAAAATATTGCGTTATACCATATCGCATATAATATTCGTCACAATTTAAACATATTTGAAATAATTTTGAATAATTGGAAAAATAGGTCGTAGATTTTTTTAAATTTTTCGCAATTGTCTGTCAATAGGTTTACGAGTGGTAAAACTTTTCCAAGTCTGCAATTCTGTTCAAGCAAGTTTTCTCATAGTAATTCAAAACGATTACTGGCCATCCTGCTGCGCGGAAATGGAAAATCGTAAATAGGTTCGGTTAATCATCGGAATCATCAGTCCGATAGCGTTCCGGCGCTCTCGGGCCCCGCGAAAGAATAGGCACAGGCGCGTGTACGCGTGTCGGTCGGTGTATCTCGACAGATTAATAAATTCGACGAAAGTTTGGTCGACAGGAAAATTACCGGGTGTTTCATGGAATATTCAGTCACTTCGTTTTGCGATCGATTCTGAGAATGAATACTTAATCGAGCATTAAACGCGAAGCGTTAATCGTTTCGAGTTAGTTCCCTACTCGAAGACATCAATTATTTCGTTCATACAGGGGATTAGTCGCAAATCATTCCCACGAGTCAGATACCTATCTCCTTAATGGAATATTTCTATCTTCGATTTCTGTCGTTGCAAGGTGCACTTTTTGTGTTGGCCAAACGTCTAATCATCGCCGGCTGTTCTTATCGTCCGAACCTGTCTCTTTACACATTGGCCGTGCTTTATCTATCACGGGAAATATTTAACGTCGATTAGATTCGAATATTTTAATCGAACGTCTCGTTCCCGTGCATGCGACGCGTGTTTCAGGAGAACGTTAAGGCTGTTCGCAAAAGTCACCGACAGACAAGCGGGACGACGCGTGTTTCGGCGTCGCGAGCGTTTCTCTCACGCGGGGTGGTTCCATTGTCGTCGACCCACGGTTTTTTCAGGGCACCCAGCCCCTTCGACTTCACCCCCAGTCGGGGCCACCCCCGGTGTTTGCGGAGCCGACCGTGTAACGCGTATTCGCCGATCTCATTAGCCGGCGACTATGAATTTCGGAACGTCTGGTAATCGTTATTGCGTCGTTGCGGGTCAGCAGCGTCTTTCCGTGGAATTTCACGGATATTTCGCTTCCGGGTAAACTTTGAATAAATTTTGAATAAATTTTCGCGGGTATTTCTTACTAATTATGCCTCGACCGCGTTGACTAATTACACGTTCGTGGCAGGATTTTATCTCGCATCGAGTGGAGCGCGCGAGTCGACGTAGAATTAAAGAACCACGCGGAATCCACTAATTATCGCGTTAGCCCGCGATATCCATCGATCTCGAAATCCAGCCAGTCACGATCGAATAACTCGCCTTCGCCATTTCGTGTCCCATTAGCCATTGATCCGGGTATTACGCGGATTTTCGAGCGATTCGTAATTACGAACGTTCGAGATATTTCGACAGCCGTGGATTGCTAAAAATTTCGCGAGATCCGGCGACCACGTGACATCCCGAAAATCGATCGATCCCACGTATCACGACGGGGCATCTGCCGACAGTGCATCGCGTCGCGTGATTCCCTGCGAGATTTTCGCAAACTTAGCCGTGACCGATAAGCGAGGAAAGTCAGAGATATCGGAAGACGGCCTATCGTTATCGCTCGGTTATCTAATCGCCACTCGATAATCCGCGAGACGCTGACACCGTGACGAACGGGCCGAATGAAAGACCAAGGTCGCGGCGGAACGGGAAAAGGACGAAGGGAAATAAAAGGAAAACGAAAGGGAAAAAGGCGCGTTACGAGTCTAGGTATAACGTGGGTAACAGTCTGTAGTCTTTAATTGGTTAAGAGAGTCTGTGCTTCCTGCGAGACGAACGACTCGATCGTAACGTCGCGATTCGATCGATGACTCCAGCGACGGCAGCGTCGAAGCAGAGAGCGGCTATCACAGACGGCTGATTAATTCCGCAGATAATCGATCGGAATAGACGCGGATTCGAATCGAATCCCGTCGATCCGTGGCCGATTGTTTTCACGCTGACGCGCGTAACTTGCAGCCCGTTATCTTTGGAACTCTTCCTGGTTCGATTGCGACAGATACCGCTCGAGTTTCGAACGAAATTTTTCTCCATTCCATCATGCTTTTTATTTTTCCGTTCGCATTTTTCCATTTTTTTCCCTTTTTTTCCCGCATTTCGGACCTTTTTTCCCCGATGCTTGACGCAATGGCAGTTCGATGGATACGTCGATGGTAGATTTTATCTCGGAAAAATTCCTGCCAGCGAGATACAGCGTTTCGTTTTCGGAAGAGACGGATTTTAATGGAAACGGGGAGCAAGCGGGGGGCGCGTGGAAGGAGAAGCGGGATCGAGAGCGATCGAAGGAATAACGCGCGGTCGATCAATTAAGGACTCAACGACTTTCCAATCTATAAGCTTTCGAGATGTTATCTCCGCGACCGATTCGGTCGAGCGTTGGCCGGGCTTGGGAAAAAATCGCTCGAATTATAGCCCGACGCAGTGGCCGCGGAACGAGTTAGCGGGTTGTAACTGTATCAAGTTGGCCGTGACACGGTCGTGCATAAATCACTTCTGCGGCCTAAGAAGCGTCGCCGACAGAACGCATTCTCATGCGTGTTAAGAAACGAGCGCGCGCGTATACCGTACATTCGCGAACATGTGTTCACGCGTACCAATTTCCTATCCTCGAGATTCTACGATACTCGCATTCCGTCGCCGCATTTTCCATTTTCTACTTCTCGTTTCTAGTCGGAGAAAAATCGCGTGAAATTCACTTCGAAATCGATTTCGATCGGTTCCATGAGGAACCCCCTTGACGGAATCGGTGATATTTTCTCTTATCGGACGTGTGAAATTAGTACTTCTATATTCGCCATTGGGATTATGGGTAAAAAGAAATAACTATCGTTCTTCGTAATTATCTTTATTCCATTCTTAGGAAGGTATATCTTCTGTACTCTAACTGTGCGCAGGGAGAGACAAAAGGGTATGCAATTACAGCTCGTTCTGGTCCCCTAATTATCTCTTCGTCGCATAGTTCGAAGACATATCTATTTCTCCTAAGAGATTGATTTTCCTAAATACTTATTTTCAACGATATAAATATTTTGTTTGAATTCATTTAAAGTTTAATTTGGCAGTGAAGATTTGGTTTATCTCGGTGACGACCAACTTTGCAACTACTATGGTTAACAATAGATTTACTAAACCCGTCGATTTGACGGATGGGTTGCTCCAATTATACGATGGTAACAGATTCAGTTAACTTATATTAAGACTGTTAATATTGTAATTGTTTTTAAATTAAACTAATCGTTAAGAAAAGAAAAGACACGTGGTTTCCTTTACCTGTAAATTCGACAGGTGTCCGTAGAAATAGGTAAACAGATAGCGTCTGTAAACCTAGTGTTAATAGTAAATCTAGTAAACCATGGTCTTAACACGTTGACGACTTTGCGGATAGAAATGGAAAGCAATTTCTTGTACGTTTTATAACAGTGAACAAATTTATATATTTATGTAATAATATTTAAATATCGACATCAGTTGGCAATATAATATTTTAAACAAAAAGATTCGTGCTATCTAAAAAATTCTTCTCTATCTCTCGTTCTCTCTTACACTTATTAACCCTTTGCACTCGATAGGTGAAACTCAGTCACCATTTCATGAAATTTGGAAGATCGATATTAATTAATATATCAAATTTAATGTAATGTAACAGTGTGCGAGGTATCGAAATCACATAATTCTACGATTCTATTATTATTCAATTCCTTATTATTAACCAAAAAATCGTCGAGTACAAAGGGTTAACACGTGTTTACTCTTTGAAGATTCTTACATAATTGCTTCATTCTGGCACATTCTTCTAAACATTTTTTATCAACATTCGCAGTCGATTATGCTCTGAAATATTATATTTATATCGTACCAAATAATTTTTATTTATTCCACCTCAATACCATTCGCACATATAGAACCAACACTCGCACTCTCATAAAACCAATACTCACAGACCGATCATTGAAATGTCCGTGTTTGGTCCCCCGAATGTTCATGGAGATTTTCGTTTTTCTACACCTATGTACTTTATCTTACTTTGAACATAGGCGAATTAAATTGCGCGTACGTTTTAAATTGCCGGATAGAAATTTTGGAAACAAGTGTAAAGACACGAACGAGCAACGTTCGAGCGATTATAATCTCCGGTGGCCGAGGGTAAACGCCGACTCGTTTCGCGTCTGCCTGTGTACACGGAGGAAACTTCAACGACCCCCAAAGAGCCTTAAAATTACCCTGGAACTACTCTTGTGTACAAGTCGCTCACGCGACGACGGGGAACGCGACCAGGTTACCGTCCACGATTTCCATATCGGGTAATATTTCGGTAAATGAAATTCCAACGGAACCGAGGGGGGTGAGTGGCACGATAGGTCGCGACGGCGTGCACGCGAAGTGGAAGGAGAAGCTCTGTCTCTCCCGGCCTTTTACATTCACGGAAAATTTCAAGGCTGAATTTACGAGCGCGGACAGGGGCGGAGAGAGAGGGTGGCCGAAGTGGCTGGCCGGGGGTGGAAGGGCGACGGGAATCCAGGCCGTGTAAGCGAAGTGGCGGCGGAGAGGAGCGAGTACGAAGCTGATTCAATCATGATAATTCCTCGAATGAAATTTACCGCCGACCATCACGCACGTAGCCAGTAACGTAGCGGCAGCCCGGGCGCCGAGGGTGCTTTGGTAATCGGGGGATGCTCCGCCACCCCCCGGCGCTGCCAATCTAATAATACCAATTGACTCGAGCGGCCGGCGAATGCTCGATTTGCGGTCGTCCCTCGTCTTCTTCGCGGTCTACGCTCTTATCCTGTTAGCCGACGCTCTCGCTGCTCGAAAAGCGGACGGGGGCCCCGGATTTCTCGCGAGAGAGTCGAGTGCCACTTCCACGAAAAGGGGTTTCGTTCGAGTCGAACGCCTTCCTCGGGAAAATTCGATTTTCCGCACGCCAACAGGCTCGCGCGACTTCCGGGCGCCATGCTCGATTCAACGCGGCTTTCCAACCGGAAACGAGTTACGCGATGGCGCGTTTAACCCTTTGCGCTTCGAGCAATTTTTAATACGAGTCATTTTACCTTTCCTGCTAGCTTTTGTAGTACCATATTTACCATATTTGCAAGTAGCATTTCATTTTCATCGGTTCTTCTGCCAAAGGTATACCGGTATAATACCTGTCAGAAAACGCACGTAGTAATTCCTGTGCTTCGGGAATTTTATCTAACGATATTCGATATAAATCTGTTGAAATATATTCAATTCATACTTCGCGCCTTAGAGAGCCACAACGAGTTGTCAATCCTCGAAAGTAACTATATGTTATATTGCGAATGTTGGTTGAGTCTTGGTGAATACGGTGTACAGTACCCACGTGCAATAGAACTCTAATAAATATCGATATCAATCGTTATAAGTACACGGTTATGTTATTAAGAACCTTCCACCTCCTGCTATTATATTAACTCTTTGCACTCGACGACTTTTTGGCTAAAGAAGAGTAGGAGTTCGAAGATTTTCAGCTATAAAGTTGACGATACTTTTTTGAGCAGTAAATAAGAAATCGTGTAATAATTAATACATGGAATTACTTGATTTCGATATTTCGCACATCGCTACTTTATCTTAAATTTAACATATTAATTACCATCGAACTTCGAAATTTGATCGAATAACGACCAAAGGGCGCCTCTCAGTGCAAAGGGTTAACAAAATCCAGCGGATTCCTAGTGTCGTAGTATCAACTACACAACAGAGTGCAAAGGGTTAATGACGTCGGTAATCTCGGAAAAGGTACTCGGAGGAATTTGAATATTATTTAAATATAAGCTGCCATTTTACGCGAGAATAGAGTCGTTTGGATAGACTATAGCTTGGCAAATAGAGAAATCCGGAGGTGTCGGGAGAGAGCGACTGCCACGGGTTCCTGATTTGATCTGCTCCTAGAAACCGCGTCTTGTGCCCCTCTGCCTGCCTCGTTTATGCACCCTCAGTGCGTTCTCGACATGTTGCGCGCATTGTCGATAGTCAAATGCATAACAGGGTACGGTGTAAAGGCGGCACGCATGGATGGTCCAGGTCCCAGGCAATGCCAGATGGGTGACTGATGCGACCAGTAACCCCGCGTCAACGTGAAACGACGAGTCGAGTGACAGGCCAGACCGCCCGGGACCCGAGTCGTCGAGGGTCAAGTCGACGCGATATTACATTTCCTGCCGATTTATTCGAGACTAACGAAGTGCAGCCCCTGCCAAGGAGCGACGGGTGGGGCTCGTTCATTGCCAATCTTCACCGATCGGTTACCGACCGTGAAACAGGGGTTGCTAATCGCGTGGCAATTGTTTTCGTTGACGCGAGTTCGTCGGAATTCCCCGTTGCAAAGGTATTCCGTCGTGGTTAAGACGGAGCAGAAACGAAGCGGAACGCGAGCGTGCACATAAATCCGAATCGTTACGAAATCTCCATTCTCCGCGTTTCTACGTGCAACCGCACAAAGGTGGAACGTAAGCCAGTCGAGTGGTTACGTTCGATCAACGACGGTGTGTACGCGCAACAATGTCGGCAGAAGCGAGAGAGGACCCAGGAAGGCGACGCGTTACACGCTCGCTTCCGCGGTTCGTTTCACGGCCCGTTCCCGTTCCCTTCGAGTGTTGTCCGCAGCTGTCACGGAAAAGTCGGTTGCGCCGGCAAACATTCCTTTTTTCCGGGGGGCTCCTTTCATTGTTCGCGCCGGTGGATCGCGAGCGGCCAGAAGAAACGATTCCATTCTGGTCCACGTACGATCATCCCCGAGCGAGCGAGCAAGCAGACAGACTGAGAGGAAAAAGGCAAAGAGGGAAAGGGAAATAAGAACCAGTCCACCAT
>NW_016910719.1:332059-375426 GCF_001483705.2 Eufriesea mexicana | reverse complement strand
GGGAAAGAGAAATAAGAACCAGTCCACCATCCCCGACGTTACGATTCGACGAGGTAACACCTTCGATGTACACACGCGAGCGACAGAGGGTTGGAACGGGCTAGGGCAGAGGGACGAAGAGGAGAGAGCTTCACCCTCCTTTCCTTTGCGCTATGGGGCAGGTCTGTTCGATTCAACCGGAGGATCCTGCTATAGTTACCCGTCGTTTCTGCGGTGCCCCTAGCGCAGGACGCGAATAATGACGTAACAATGGCTGCCGTGAGCACACTACAAAAACAGCGGCCATTGTGTGCCGACGAGAGGAGCGTAGAGCTAGCGGTCCGCTCCTCTCACCGGGTAATGTGATTACACGAGCGTGCAAGCCGCGCGTCGCTCGGTGCTTCAGGCGATTGACAGTCATCCTCGTTAATGGTGTTTTTAAAAACAATATCCACGTGCCCCGACACACCGGTCGCCGCAGTCAAGGGTGCTCTTGGATAACTTATTCGCGCCTCCCTCCGCGATCCGGCGCCTACGGATTTTTCGCTGCTAAGGGGATTACGCCGGTTTTATGGGCTTTTACGTCCGTTTGTTGCTCCCGAATCGAGTTTGTCCGTTTTCTCCGTTTCCTCCCGTTTCCCCCCCGTTTCGTCCTTCGAAATATCGCGCGCACGCGGCATTCCGTCTCTCTCAAAGGATTACCTTTGAAAAATCGCGTCGTTTCGACTTTGCGTCTTGTTCGGGAATTAATTTCGGAGAACGATCGGCGAACTTGGGATAAATTCCACGGCAAACTCGAGTTAAGCGAATAACCGAAGTAAGTTTCTAACCAGCTTAGTCGTGAATTTCATTTCCATATCACCGGTTAGAAACTTGGTCGGAATTTCGTTAGAAAACGCGGCCGCACGAGCATCGGCATGGTTCGTGCTAAAATCTTGTTACATCGATCCCATCGACGTCGAGGTATCCCGAGTATCCCTTCCACCGGCGAGGATAGTGTCTCGAGCGACGTTCCCATATGAAATTCCGCCCGTACCCGTTTTTCACCTGTCGGCCGGTATCAAGGAAAGGAAAGTCGTCCTGTCGAGGTCGTGAGCGACTACTACGGCGATGGTGGTGGCTCGCTTTCCGAGATAATCGAGCGGGCCCCTAGCGGAACGCGGTGCATCGCGATTAATTACCTAACCAAAGCGGCGCGCCCCTTACGTCTTCATTATGTAGGCCAGCTCGTTGTAGGTGCCTTTCATGGCGTTCACTCTTATTCCGCGAATGGAGATCGACTGCGTTCGGAGCAATTTCCCCGTATTCCGATCACGTACACGCGTGGCGGCTTAGCCAGCTTGGAAAATCGCTAGCTTCGATAAGCCACGGCTCCAGGGATCCACCCGGCTTGGCCGTCCACGTGTTTTAATTACCCGCCGGGCTACTGGTTTAATTAACGCCTGTTTTTCTTTTTCTTCTCCGTCTTTTTTCCTCTCTTTTCCTTTCTTTCCCCCTTCTTTGCTTACGGTGAAATCAACGCCGCGAATGCCGCAGGTTTTTCGACCGATCGCTTCTGTCCTTGGCCAGCGATTTCGTATTCATCGGTGGTTCCCTTTCGCGACTTTCCAGGAATTTACGGGGTGTCGATTGCCCTCGATGACGATCGAGGATGGGGAACGTGCCGATTAATTCTAAACGTCTTTATCCTGGTTTATGCACACTCTCTATCCTTTCATCGGTAATAGTTGACGATTTGTCGTTTAACGTCATTGACAATCAAAGCGATTCAAAGGTGTCGTAGATTCATAGGTTAGAAAAACGAACACTGTGCTTCGGGTATTCGGTGAGATAGTAAATTTTAATTAAGAATAAAGAAAATAAGGGATACCATACAATTTATTACAATTTAGACTTGTAGGAGGGATATATTGCAATTTAGATTTGTAGAAATTACTATCGAGTTTATTTATTCTGGGATATATCTAGTCTGTATTACACTATTTTGGCTATTTTGTTCTTACTGAGCAACAAGTTCCCCTCTTCCGCCATACATATTGTAATAGATAGTAATTCCAGTAAGTCCAAACAGTAGGATGGTGACGCGAATCGGTATTTGGACAGAATACAAATGTATAAACTATATGTATATTCAACAACAATTTTAGTCCAATGTCTGAAAAAGGGTTTCACCCACCGAGAGTCAAGAAAGACGAAAAATCCCAGTTCGCTACAGCTCTCAATTGTTTCACATCGTTTTCAAAGCGTGGAAAACGCTTCAGGACAAAAAGACAACGTATAACGTCGTGCTTCAACAAAAGGTCGTGTCATTCTAAGGTTATCCAAGATCGTGGAATTCGTGTCATTAGCTTTCGAGGACATTCCAAGATCATGCAGGTTATATCATCGACGCTAAAAGCCGCGTGAACACGAAAAACCAGCAAGATCGTGTCAATGACGTGTCATATTATCGCGTGGTGACAAGAATCGCGTCGATCTGCAGTGTCGGTGTTCTTAGGTACACGAAGGTTATTTACGTTATGCAAATGACAACTGCAGTCTGATATAAAATACGTATTCCCGAAAGGATCGATAACGCGAGAGCCTTGTGGCTCGAATCTCGTGGCACCTCTGTGCCTGGAAGCCGAACGATCGAAAACCGCGACTCCGATACATATTTATGCGACTCGGCCGAGACGCGGCTGATCATACCAATTATCAGCTTCATCCTCAGACACGCCTTTCGATCGCGCAAATTCCGACAGGCTCGTTTGCAGACCGAAGTGCCATCGATTAACAGCGAACCCGCACTGCAGACACACTGGAACGTTTCTTGCTCGTGGTATCAGCCCGCTTTCCCCGTGACTCACGCAGCAGTATCCAGATCAGAGATTCCATCGGCAAATCATTCACGATGAACCATAGAAAATTCCATCTCACGCGATCGCTATTTCGTCGATCCAGTTTCATCGCTGGGGTAACAGCCTCGATCAACGCGATCCGTTTTCCCGTGATTTTCCGCGAGGCTCGGCTCGGTTCACGCTCGAGGAATCGTGGGCGATCCCGCCGTGGCAATTTCCCATGCATCTTACCCGTAATCTTCGTTCTGGCCGCCGCTCCTTTCCACCGAGATTCGCGTGGTTTGCGCGTCGCACTCGCGTGTGCGATCGGCCGGCTGCTGAACTCACCCGTGTCCCGCTTCTGCGCCGCTTTCTGCCCGCCAGCCGACAATCTCGCGTCCGTTCCCGTGATTCCAGGCCTGGCAACGCGTAATTTCGACCTCGATGTCGCGAGTTCCGCGACCGAGCCTCGTTCCAACGACCGCTGGAACGGTGTCTCGCGCGAGCTGCCTCTCGATGAGCTCGTCGCGCTCGATCCCTATCCTTTGACACCGTTTAGCAGTTTTCCAATTTTCCACCGGTTCCTCCGATTCGCCAATTTCTTTCAATTTCTCACGGTCCTCGTCCCCCCAGTTTCTTCCATTTATTTGGCTTTCGAAAAATCACGCGATTCATATCGAAATCGGAGAATCGGTGTTTTAAATATAATTCGTAATTTGTCGTTCGAGCGATTTGAATATGGAAACGGATTGGGATTCCTCGAGGAAGTGTTGGTATTTTGACGTTACGCGGCTCTTGGAGGAATAGTTGGTCGGGTCGAGGGCGAATCGAAGTACGATTCGATTGAAATTCGAACTCGTAAAGCCACCGCTTGTCAGGTCAAGGCAATGAATCCGCGATGCAGCGACGCATACAGACGTGTGACTAAATTCAGTCACGTATTTACACGCACTGTAAACTTCGGTGACGAACGGGGAAAGCTTTATTAAGACGAGACTCCCCTCTTCGTTACGAGGTATAAATCTCTCGGTAACGTCGCGGCTTTCTGTTGCTTGATTTGTGACCGTGGTTAGGTCATGATCGTTGTCTCCGCTGGCTTTTTAGCGGCTGCGGGCCCCGGCTTGGAATATCCCCGTGAAAAAAGCCCAATAAACGTTTCTTCCATCTTCTTCTTACAAACACCCTTCTCTATTTTCCTATTCCGGTAATAAGAACCTTAAATCATCTCGCTTTACTACATTTTTTACATCGCTATAAAATCACGATCTCTAGCCATTCACCTCTGTCTAACTCCAACAACGAGTATCCCGTTATCTCCGAGTCGATCCACCGCTGTTTAACTACCGAGAAATCAAACGATCTTCCACAAAGTCCCAAATTATCGTGGAAAAATAAAAATAAAAATAAAAATAAAATAAAATAAAATGAAATAAAAATAGAAAGGGAAAAAATTTAACGACTCCGGCTACCTGACTTTGCCAACGCGATTTCGATTGCACGATCGATCGGACGTCTGAAAGCTGCTCCTCGAGCTATAGGGGTCCATGCGCGGTTTCCTCGTTAGGGTCGAACCGCGGTTTTCTCTCGTACCGTAGATTACAGTGGTCGGCCACGGATGATATATTTTTCTTCGCGGCCCCGTATTGCCGTGTAAACCCAATAAAGAGGCACGAACGAGCGGCCACACACGACGACGAGCGCGGAGGATGCAGGAGGACGAGTGGGAACGGCGCGTTGGCCCGCGCGCGCGAAAGACGAAGACGAAACGGGATCGTTGCGGGCCGCGCGTTTCGTTTCGAACACGGACAATAAAAGGATTCCGGCGATCGGACGTGGAAGAACGTTTCCACGAGGCAGACCGACTGGCAAACAAACGAGGCCGGAATTTTCTCTTTTATAACCGGGCCAGATGCGGTTCACTTCGCGGAAGCCGCTGCTTATCGGCCGCTCCCGCTTCTTCTTCTTCCTTCTGGATCAACAAACGCGCCGCGTGTCGCCGCTTTTGCAGGCCCCCCTGGCGTTCCTCGATTTCTTTTTCGGTTACGCTAAAGGTCCGTCGCCGTTCCATTTTCGACCGATTCGCCGTTATTAACATGTACGCAGCTTACGTTTCCGCTCCCCGGATCGTCTTTGACTCTTCCATTTTCGACCTCTCGGTTTTTCCCTTTCCCGTCATTCGCCTCGCTTTCGCAAATTCCGTGGCTCTTCGAGGCGCTGGAGACATCGCCGAAACTTGGCAGCGGGTCTACCGACTAGCGGCGAGTAACGATATTTATATAATAGGCGATAAGAATTAAAGCGCCACGGTGAAAATAAGTACCCACGCGCAATCGAGTCTTTATACGAATAGCCGCGAACGTTGCCCGTGCCAAGATCAGCCGTATCTTCGGCCAATTGACAAATAAAAACCACGAAATCTGTAATTTTCACCGATTTAATAGTTAACTCGTTTGCATCGTGACTGGTCCGTATCAGCAGTTACTCATAATGGTAGTCAAGAAGATTTTCGCAACAGAAGTAAAACTCGTTAAGAATATAATGAACCGATGTAGGTGATATGCTCGAAAGAGGGATCAAACTGGTAATGGAAAAATGTCAGCTCGCTAATTATTCCGAGCTTGGATGCAAATGGGTTAATTTACCACCGAAATAGATACTAGTAGACGATAAACGGATCGACGAAGGACGAAATATCATTGCCGAGATCTCGTACAACTCTTCTCGTAAACGCGTAGTTAGGTACCTGAGACTACAGACTCTCAGAAATGAACCAAAAGAACGAGCAATTCTTCCGTGATAACCTCCATTTTCACCCGTTTCGTTTCGAACGAAACAGAACGCGAACCAACAGCGACCACCATCGAGCACGCGAGAGAGAAACGTTCGAATGGAAGCTTCCGGGAAGATCGGCGCGCAATTTCCCCGAATCCCATGGATGGAACGCGTCGCGTCCTCTCGTTCGACGCTCGCTGAACGAACGCCGTCCGCGGAAATTAAACGTAGATATTCATCTGGCGCGTTTAATATCGCGCAGCGTGGAGAGCAGGAAGTGCGAGACGGCGCGCGCGTTCCCGGCGATATCGCGCGTCGAGATTAACGAAAGCGTGTAACGAGCGGCGGATTTCACGCGCGTGCACCCCGTCGGATGAGACGCGTTCCCGTTCGGATATGGGCTAACCCGACGCGGTCTACCGGGCGGTAATAATAATAACACGCGAAGAGGAGAGCTGGCCGTGGCGGGTGGTCAGCCACGCGGCCACGATTCCTCACAATGGCCCCCCGGGCTGGGGGGCCGACTGTAAAATGCACAATATCGTCAAATTTCATTATCGAAGCAATAATGCGGCCTTAATTCGCCTCGGACCGGGGCCCGTTGCTCTCTTACCCCGTGTCGCGGTTCGCTGCTTCCGTTTCGCGTTCAATGGCACCCCGGGACGTCCCTAGGGACACGGAGCGGCTGGAAAAAAGGGCCACGACGCGTACCCCCCTTTCCGCTGATCTTTTTCGCCGCACTCGGTCTTCTCGATTAAGGGTTATCGAAGCGATGGTTCACGGGATACGCAGTTGCCAGAGGAAATTTGATTAATGGACCAGTGGACGGGGGTAAATGACGCTACGTTTAAATTTAGCGAGAATCCTATCCGACGTGCCGTGCTCGCGAGAGGTGGATAAAGTCCGCGAGGAGAATTTGGATCAGACGCGGGGGAACGATTAGGCAAATTATTTATCGCGTGTAAAAAATAATAGGTTCCTTCTTGGAGTACCGAGAAGCGCGCGGTAATTCGAGCCCACCGGTCGATCGCTGCGGATTTATTAGCCAGTTACGCACGATCTTGCACTTCAAAATCTGGCTAATGGACATCAATTACGGCCGGATTATCGTCGTTTCGGGCATCGGCTATCCGTCGGAAATAACGCGGTCGATTTGTATGCACGCTGGCTCGTTAGACGTTTCACGGAATCATTTAGTCGGTCGTGTATGTAGGTTAGAGACGTCGAAGACATAGTCCCGGACGGTCCATTGGCCGACCGGGTTAATTTCGCCCGTTGATTTCTCGGAATCGCTACCGACAACAAGAGCCAAGTCGAGGAAGCGTTCCTATCCTTCGTTTTCCCTATTCGACAAATCTCGCGGTTCACCGATTTAACCCCTTGCGACGCTCCTCTACTCCAGTATAAAATAATAGTCATATTGTGAACGACCGTTCTCAAAGTTTTCATTAAAAATTTACCTGTTAGGTCATTCGATCAATTGTGGTAGGTTTGACGTTGATCTTCCGAATTTTAAAATCCCCGAACCGATAATTCCTTCAAGGGAGGAGGAATAAACAATGGAGGGACACGTGGAAACTTTCTGAGGATACTTTTTCACGCAGTCCTCGAGTTAACTTCGCTCGTTGATTTCTCGGAATCGCTATCGATGAGAGCCAAGTCGAGGAAGCTATTCTTCATATTGGGATTATGGGTAAAAAGAAATAATTATCTTTATTCTATCCCAAGGAAGGTATATCTTAACCCTTTGCACTCAAGAGACGACTCACAGTCACCATTTCAGAAAATTTGGAAGATCGATATTAATATATCAAATTTAATGTAACGTAACAGTGCAAGGTATCGAAATCAAATAATTCTACAATCCTATTGTTATACAATTCTTTATTTACCGCTCCAAAAAGTATCGTCAGTTTTTTAATAGAGAATCTTTGATTATCCACTCTACTCTAACCAAAAAATCGTCGAGTGCAAAACTAGAGTAAAGATAAAGTGTATGCGATTGCAGCTCGTCTTGGTCCCCTAATTCTTACCTAACACGTGAAATAAACACTTCACGCCTTCTCGAAACCTCTTCGGCGAATAGTTCAAAGATATATTAATTATATTTTCGACACCTCGTTTTCCCTATCCGACAAATTAACTATCTACGCTCTTCTACTCTAACATAAAATAATAGTCATAATCTAACTGATCGTTCTCAAATTTTTCCTTAAAAATTTCGTATTAGGTCATTTAATCAATCGTGGTGGGTTTGACGTTGATCTTCGGAATTTAAAAATCGCGGAACCGATAATTTCTTTTAGGGAGTAGGGATAAACAATGGAGAGGCACGTGGAAACTTTCTAAGGGTGCTTTTTCACGCAGTGCTCGCAAAACAGAGGAACAGAAAGTCGTTCTCGGAAAGGTCGAGAATCCTCCGGGATTGGAACCTTTAGGGGGGAAGAAGGCATAGTCCGCAGTCAGCTGCTTCCTTTGCAAATCCAGCCCCGACGAGTTCACCCCGCGAGAGGGGTCGGGTCGTTTTGCCAGTTTTAAATCGATTTAGCCGAGTTTTTCCGGGCCAGGTAAAGCTCCTGGACGGTCGTTGGACCGTGCTGGTCGCGTTTATCTCGCCGCTGGGAGAAGCGGCTGAAAACGGCAACCGTGAAAGAGACCGCGCTGACCCCGTGTACTTCTGTACACAAACACGCTGTCCCGCGCTATCGCCGTAGAGATGTTTAATGTTTCGAACTGTTTGAGAATAATATTTACACGCAGCGCGCGCGCAGGACCTTGGATAGCTGCTTCCGGTTTATGCTCTCGAGCGCGTTCCAACGCGTTAGTTCGCCTGCGTTCTTATCGCGTCGACCACGTTTTCCTCGTAGTCATTGGTCACGCGCGCCAGTCTGTGCTATACCTTCCAGTGCTAATCGCGCGATAGTTTTGCCTCGATCGCGATTAAATCCGATTTCTGTCTCGTGCTCGATGTTAAATCTCCATCCGATACGAAGAGGCTGAATTTCCGACTACGATGAACAAGGTATTTATAAATTACGAGACACCACGTTAGATTTATTCGACCACTGCGTACACTCTGCGTTGCCAATCACGATCAGCAGGGTCTCGATGATCCTCCGTTAACTCGTAATTTAAGGAATCGAAATTTTAGACCGAAAATAACGTAGAATCGTATAGAAATCTAGCAATGTTTCGTCGAATATTCGAAACTCGCGTAGACCTCGCTGCCTCGAGGTGCAAAAGGTAGGAGGACGCGAATAAGGTGCCCCCTCTATGGCACTCGCAGGCTCGTTCACGATGAAATGTCAGGCGTGTTGGATGTGAAACGGAGTCCATCGATTCCACGAAAGTCTTGCCGATCGAAACGAACGCGGACGGAATATCAAGCGGCGTTCCCAACGACGCGTCGTCGGACCGAAAGGTACGCCACCTACGAGCAACCTTCACCTACGAAGCAGGCCGCACGCGAGGTAATGATCGCGCGGTGCAATTACCCGGCGTGACTTGCATTCTGCACCCTCCGCGTCACGATGACCCGCTACTCTCTCTTTCCTGGCTCGCCGACGTTACGACGACGGCCCTGCGACGAGCGTGAATTTCCACAGCCGACCGGGGACACCGATTTCCTAGCCGTCGATCGATCGACATTCTATTCTGGATCCACCGGCAAATTCGTGTCACGCGCATCAGCTGGCATCAATGGAGCACTCGCGCCATTTTATTATTCGCTTCTTATACCTTCGCGATCGGTTCACGGTGTCCCGTGAGCTAAATATACGCGACGGGGTGATTCATGGTCGATTCTTCTGACACGCTTATCACCGCGATCAGGATTGATCGTAAATTCCGTCCCCGCCGGTGTTGAAATTTGTCGAACGGAAAAATGCGCGGGGTTAACAAAAACGCGTTTGAATTTCCCGAATTGCTTCGTCTCGCGGCCCGTGTCGGATCACCGCAGGTGTACCGCGGGGTTCGTCCAGGGTACGTCCGAATTAGCCCCGATGATGAGCGTAGATCGGAAACAGCCGTCGCGCGACGCCGCAACGAGCAGACGAAGGATAGAAAAAAGGGGGAAAAGAAGGCAGAGGGGGGTAAAGGAGGCGCGCTTAAGAGGCGACATCGGGTGCTTACACCCGAGAAACGAGCCCTCATAAAGTTTATCGTCGTGGCAGAAACGAGAGGGCCCACGAACCTCGACGGAGAGACAGAGAGAGACTCTCTTTCCACGGAGGATTGTCAAAATAGCCGATCTTTATGTCGCTTTTATAGCCGCTCGCCTCGCGGTCGTTACGAGCGTGAAATCCAACCTCTTCCGGGGGACGACACAGTCTGCACGCGGTTCTTCGTGCACGCGGGGACGAATTTCGAAAAAGCCGTGACCGGCCCGCCATAACAGCGACGTCGCGAGGGCCTGTCTGTCAGTTTAGACGGCCCGGGGGTGTCCTGCGAAACACATGGCGAGCAAACGACCATCCGAGAGAAAGACTTTTACCCCACGGGGGGCCCACGTGGCTGTTCAGCAGCGCGAGTATCGGCCCGTCTCCGCCGTGGAGTGTTCGGTTACTCGGGGCCCTCTGGCCCCGGAGGGTTGGAAAATATTCCCGTGCCCTGCCCCAACGATACGGGGAAACTTCGGGAACCCGGCTTGCAGCTAATTAAGGCGATTCCTGGTAAAACTGTGACCCGGTGAGAGCGGTGTTAAGCTCTCGGGGTGAAACGGGATGGTTTCGAACGCAGAGTGGTTGCTGGGATATTTATTATCGCGAGCGTCGATCGGTTTGTCTTGACAGATGGCGAGCGGGTTTCGAACGCATTGTCTAGCTCGCTTGGATTTCGTTCGTGATCTGTAAGTGGCCTTCGGATTTTCTTTATTGTCGGAATGCGCGTATACGTTGCTCGTTTTCGCCTCCGTAGTTCGGGACAGTATCTGCTCGCTTATCTCCCCGGTCCGCTTCTTAGAATTCCCATAATGGAAGGGGCAGAACGAGCGCGAGAGAGATATAGGTATTCGATACGAGGGAACACGTGTATGCTCATCGATGACGAATTTATATGGAAGACACTTAATGAATCTCGTTCCAGGAATTAACAGGGATAACGGAGGACATTAATTAGGCAGAAAATCGGGTGTTTGCGTTTTCTTCTCCTTTTTGTATGTGTATGTCGATAATCAGAATTTCATTTCAATATTTAATTTTGCTACGTAATAACGTGAAGATGAAACAGGTGGGGTTGCTTCAGAGTGCAGTTCTTAATTCAATTTCTCCCCTTCGTCATATTCCTCGGGCCCGAAAAATGGTACGAAAATTATAGAATAGATTTGTATACTAGAAAATGTGGTGACTGAGACTCGTAATTAATTTTGGCACCCAAACTCGATGATTATTTGGAAGACATTTAATAAATTTCCTTCTAGGAATTAACTGGGATGGCGGTGGACATTAATTAGGCAGAAAACCAGATATTTGCGTTTTCTTTTCCTTTTTATATATTTATATCGATAATCAGAATTTCATTTTAATATTTAATTTTGCTGCGTAACAACCAGAAGATAAAACAGATGGGGTTGTTTCAGAGTGCAGTTCCTAATTCAATTTCGATCCTTCGCCATATTTTATGGGCCCCAAAAATGGTACGAAAATTACAAAATAGATTTGTGTAGTAGAAAATGTGGAAACTGAGACTCGAAATTAATTTTGGCACCCAAACTCGATGATTATATGGAAGACATTTAATGAATCTCGTTCTAGGAATTAACAGGGATGGTGGTGGATATTAATTAGGCAGAAAATCGTATGTTTGCGTTTTCTTTTCCTTCTAGTTTACGTATATCGATGATCAGAATTTAATTTCAATATTTAATTTTGCTTCAGAAAAATGAAAAGATAAAACAGGTAGAGTTACTTGAGAGTGCAGTTCCTAATTCAATGTTACTCCTCTGTCATATTCCACGGGGCCAAAAAATGGTAGGAAAATTACAAAATAGATTTGTGTAGTAGAAAATATAGGGCCTGAGACTCGTAATTAATTTTAGCACCTAGACCCTACGACGAGGGGTCAATCTCGAATCCTTTATAAGACAGTGGACACTTGTTCCTCGTCTTTTCAGTCCTCCATAATCCCGGTTCTGTGAATGGTACCAATGTGCTCACCTAATTCGAGCGTTTGCGTAGGCACTATTGTACATAATTCTGGGACAGGTTCCTGGATTCGAGAATAGAATTCGCGGAACCGAAATTTCCTTTCTTCCTCGAGGCACCCGAGCTTCGTACGTAACTCTGGCGAGCTCCAATTGTCCAATGATAAACGCGCGATTCGAGTGATTTCCATGGCTCGCAGACGCCCAATGACAGCACGAAAAACCTTTCGTCTCGCATGTTCCCAGACACACGGTGCCTTTTCTCGAACAAATGCCCGGGTCGAGCCGGGGAGGCGCGTGGCCAACCTGCAATTATTACGCGCGGCTCCTTTCAGGTGGCTGCAGGACTGGACCATAAAAAATTCTGTCTGCGGCGAGCGGTATCGGACGGTGGCCGGAAACGTTCTAATTTCCGACAAACAGCGCCACTTTTTCCCGCGACCCCTCCGCGCTCCTGGTATCGCCTCGTTGTGCCGGTTTTTGTCGTTCCGTCGACGACCTACTACCTGTTATTATCGCGTGTCGGTCCACCGGTGAGAACATAAAGCTGTCGACCAACACGGACGCCTCTGCTCTCTTCCCACCCCAAAAAGTATCAACACAGATGCTTTCGGTTTAAATGTTCCTACAGGGTGACGCAGTTATGCGGAGGGACCTTCGCAACCTCGCACGGATCAAAAATTTCTTGCTCCTCTATCTATCTAGGCAGGTCACCGCGTCATGTTAGGCAAAGATAGTTCGAGGGTGAAATTAGGTATTTCTAATCGTAGTAACTCCCAAGGCTTACTTCGTTTGAGGAGATATTATTTAATCCTAAATAATATCGAATATTTTCTACTATATTTTTGATAAACGCCATGGAGAGTCGCCCCTGGAGTTCGAAGGGAGAAGGGGCTTCAGGAAGAATTACGTAATTTTGATATAGGAAATTAATTTTTCGTTTCCAAGAATTATATTACAGCGATATAATCAACGGAAGTGGTATTAATTACGATACAGGTGTGCCGTTTATATATAGCTACTCTATAAAGAGGCAGAGGATCGAGTGCTTCGCGATAGGATTGGGAGCTATATAACTTAATATCTCGGCGAGGATGAGGATCGAACTGAAATCGGCACTTTCGCGACACTTTCTCCAGACGGTATCGCGTAAATTCCGCGCGTCATCGACGGCCGAGAGAGGCCCCTCGTGTTCGCATTCCACGGTTAATAACGACTCGCCGCTTTATCGCGGTTTCTCCTCGTAAAAGGCGGTACGCAGATTCGATGACCGACGACTTAATCGACGCATTAATCGACGCCTCGTCTCGGGTGGGACCGATAAAGGCGACGCGTCGGGACGGTGATTCGCGATCAGGTGGATCGCGGCAGGGTGGCCGGTGCCCCGTCCTCTTCGACAGCGACGGAAACGGTAAACGCAGCAGGCGGATAAAACCCGGGGAAGCTAGCGAGGAAAGGCAGGTGTTGTTGGCGACTCTCGTTTCTTCGGTATGAAATTATTCCGGTGGAGTATGGAGAGACCGTGTCGTTTCCCTTCATCGAAGCTGGTCAGCGTTTCCGGTGGCCCCTGCTTTTTCTTCGCGAGCTTCCGTCCTCCGCTGCTTCCCACGTGACACGCGTATGGCGCTGTGTTTGCGTAACGCGTCTTCCCTTTCGCGCGTTTGTTCAGCAGTCCCGACCGTGATATTTCACCCATACTTTCCACACGTTCTCGCGATATTTTTCCCTCGGAAATTTACGAACGTGGCTTCGAGTTCGTTTCTCGGAAGGGTGGGCAATGGGTTCGCGGAGATATCGGGCAGAGGCTTTTACAAATTAATTAACGAGCCTCCGCCTCGACAGCTGGAGTCGGGGTACGGGTAAAATCGTCGTTCCAGTCACCTTTTAAAGACACAGGGGGAGCGGGATCGTAGGTGGGGGTGCTACCGAACTTCCCCTTGGACCGTAAAGGTGCCTCGGGTCGCCTCCTTGGCGGTATCTCGTCGTTAAAGGCCGGCTCAATTACTTCGATGAATCTTCAATTAGAGGGTCCGCGGCAGTTTTACGTTTACAGCCGGACCCGGGGGTGGTTAATGCGCGGCCGATAATAAAGATGGCGATAGCGCGGCGTGGGTGAGGAATGGAAAACGCGATGGGGGCTGGAGATAGCGTAAAAATTCGCGAACGGGGGTACCGACCCAAGGGGGCTCGTTAACGCATCCGCTCGCGTTCGACGCGCGTATTTCGACCGACGAAATTTCGATCGTCGGGAAGCAAGCGTCCCCCTTCTGCACCCCTCGCTTATTCCCTCCCTCCAGCGGTTTCCGTCCCGATGGCCGAGGGACCGTGTACAGTGCACACCTTAACGATGTAATTATACATTCCGCGTTCGGTGGCCGTTCGCGGCTCGATCGTTCGGGGCTTAATTGTCGCGCGCATTAAACGCACCACAGTTTTTTGCGGATTCTTCAAATTTACGCCAGACCTTCCTCGCCGGTTCCATCTCCCTCGGTGCCTTTTGGTCGGGACAACCTTCGAGATCCAGCGATCCCTGGCCATATTCGTGTGTCGCCGCGGCTCGTTACCCGTGAGCGCGAGGAAGAAGGGGGCGCCACTCGAGGCGGATGAAGCAGGACCGTGGGTCTCTGGGCCTACGCTACGCGGTAATCGGGAATTAATTAAAGTTTATGTTACCGCTGTAAACGTTTATAACGGTCGGGGGAGGGGACAGGTGTTTTATTCCCGGCGAACAGGCACGCGCCGTCGTCGCTGTCGTCGTCCGAGGAGACTCGTTTATTACGCCGCCGTCTGGCCCGCGGAAGCGCTTTCCTTCCTTTCCGGCCTGCCCGTGAAATATTTAGAAAAATCGACCGACCGACGTCGCGTTTCGTCGCGAGCAACAGGTTGGCGGCGATATCGCGGCCTGGCCGCCGCGACGCGGTTAAATTTATAAAGGGAAACCGCTTCGTCGATTTGGAAGGCGCGGCCACCTCGTTCGCCGATTCGATCCGGCCCGAGGCGGAAGCTACGCAATTTGTCGCGGGAAAAAATTCGAATAATCCAGAGTGTATGCCCCCCGTATCGATTATCCCCAGTGGAAGCTTTTTGTCAACGTTAGGCGAATTTTTTTAATCGAAATACCTTCATCCGACATCTATTTTCGAAAACATAGGATATCACCGAGAGTACGATGATTCGACATCGCGAAATCCGTAAACTATAATTGACTTCTCCCCAATTTTGGACGGTAATTAAAAAATTCGCGACTGTGCGATTACAATTACATCGCATCTGCGAGCATTGGAAAATGGAAAATGGAAGATTTTCTGGAAACGCAAGAAACGCGTTAAATATCGCGTCTAGTGATACACGAGCAAGGGTGCATCGTGTAAATTTCCGGATAACACGCAGCATCCGGGTTATCGCGGGCGAGTAATTCCCCGCTGGAGGCGAGCGAGAAGCGCGGTAGCGCGACACGACGCGAGGCGCCTCGAGACCATGTTACGACGCGACCATAAACGTTCCCCGGCTAATATTGAATTATGATACCGGCGGCGTAGGTACACTCAATAAAATATTAAATTCCGCCAGATAAGCGGGCACCGGCTCGTTTATCTAACCTCTCCCATTAAAATCCAGTTCCCGAACTCTCTCCGACGATACCCGATAAGAATATTTAATTGTGCCGCGTGGTCGGGCCGAAAAACTCCGCGATAATTAGAGAACAACGGCGTGTGTCGTCCGGCCACGTGGCTCGTTTACATACGCCTGGATCAGCGCGAGCTCGCTACCAGCTCGCGAAGCTTGCGCAATCTCTTATCTTGCCGCGAATACCGGTTGCGACAGCTTATAATCCGAAGATACATAGTCTCTTCGGCCAAGCTTCGACTTCCCTTCCTCTCCAGTGGCCTAACGAGCGCGCGCACCTTCCGCGGCACCTGGTCGGAACGAGAAAGACGCGAACTTTCGTCGATATCCTTCCCATCCCGAAAATCCTCGCTGCCCTAATCGCGTATCTCGTATGAATACGCGAACGCTCGAAAACTCTCGTATTTCCCGAGCCAACTCTCGAGCCTTTTCAAACACGGAGTTTCCGAGTTACGGTTTCGCGATTTCGCGGGGTTCGACCGGTATTTGAACAGGGGGCTGCTAATGGTCGAGAAAATGGAAGCATCGATCCGGAGAAAGTAAACGGCGCGGACATTCCGAAAACGGTGAACGCGAAGATGCCGAAGAAAGTCGGTTCACGGGAGGAGGAAGAGGAGGAATGGAAGCGGCCACGAGAGGGAGAAAGAGGAACGGGTTGGCGAGTCGCGAGAGCGTAACTGGTATTCTCGGTTAAGTGGGAATGGGCGATGGTTCGTTAGGCAGAGCAGTTTTTCAGGGCTGACTCGAAGGAGTTTTTCGAGGCAGCTGCAGGGCGAGAAGGAAGACGACGCGAAAGGGGCACCTCCTGCACGCCGATCCTCTTCCTCTCGCCCTCTCGCTTCTTTCCCTTTCCCTTTTCTCCAGTCAGTCCAGAGGGTCGACATATGGACGCACACGAAGGACGCCTCCTCCGGCGCACGCGAAAAAGGCCTTCGTGAGTCGTCTTCGAGATTCGCTTCAGCCTCGTTAAAGCGGCCAGAAACTTTGCATACCGCACACACCGTGCGCTTCTTCCACATTCCTCTTCTTCGCCGACTTCTTTGTCGCGGTCTGCTCGCCTTTCTCCCCGCTCCTGGATAGCTCCGTCCTCCGCGCTGCCAGGAATTTCTATGGCCAATGAGAATCCGCGGTGAACGGCTTCGAACCCTTTGGTTCCGGTTTCTCCGCGATTTTCCCTCAGCTTGCCGGAGTGATCCCTCGTGTTTCCAGGGACCTCGCGGAAGCGCGAGCTAGCGAGATCGGAGGGTGGGACTTTTGATATAGCGAGTGCCTAGACGCGGTCTCCTCGTTCCTACGCGTATGTAAATTAATCTAATGAACATAGCCAACAGGTTTGCATCGATGAAATCGTACCTGGGCTATTAACTGGTTATTTAATAATTAGAGCAATTTTCATAAATCGACGTTAATGACTAGACTATCGATAGATTGTAATTCACGCGACAGCCCGAAGATATATTGGAAAAATATTCATGCGCGTTATCTCGCGTATCGTTCGTAGATGCACCACTTTCGTGCACTGTCATCGTGCCTTTGCGCGCTTCTCGTTTCCACTTCGGACAGCTCGCCGTTTAATATTTAACGCGCGAGAAAGAACGGGAAAAACAGACATCTTTCGTTTGGAAAATTCTCCGCTGTCCTATCGCTTTGCTAGCTCGTTTCCTGTCACCAGCGGCAGCAACAGTGCCATTATGCACGGAGACTATTTCCTGCGAAAGAAAGACACACGGAGGTCGTAGGACCGTGGAAGAATCCAGGAAGTGACAGTGTTCCGCGAAAGAAAAGCACCCCGGCTACGAACGCGCGTTTTCAAGCGACTCAATGCCGGGAAAAATGATGGAAAGCCACCGAGGCGCGCAGTTAGGTCGCGTAGCATCGGCGATTTGCATAGGCTAATGAATATGTTAAATCAATTTCACAAAACAGGCAGAGTCCAAGCACTGGTCGCGCGCTCGCGCTCCGCAGCCACGGAGGCCTGTTATTATTGTAATTGCTCCGCGTGTAAAACCGCCTGTGGAAAATCAGCCTAATGTGACGTGTGCGGGCGGCTCTGCCAGCGCGTGAGCGGTGCCCGCTTTGACGCGCGCGAGCGCGCGTGTCACTTGCACGCATCCGCGTTTCGATACTCGCCAGCGCCTTTCCTCTCGCCGTTCGAACCCCGCTTTGCGCGGTAGTTTCGATCGATGCTTTGACTTGCTAATTCCCTCGTCGATTGTTAACCCTTTTGGACGTCGTAAATCTAGCCGACAATTCGAGTCCCGTCTATAAGGAAACAGCCGAAGATTTATAAGGAGAGGGAGAGAGCGTAGAATTTGTCAAAAGTACACTTTGCTGATCAAATTTTCCCTCTCCTATAGCGCATCCGTTGTAATTTTTACTCTCCACGAGTATTACGCGGTCAGTCCTCCGAGTCTCCAGACCTACCCTTTAAAATACTCCACGAAGGGTTTGATTCGGAGGGTAACGAGGGTTAACGAGCAAGTTTTGAAATGGGAACGCAGAAATTGACGAGTGGGAAAAATTATTTGCTCGGAACCATTCGTTTCCCGAATGTGGGGGATTTAACCCTTAACTCGGGAGGTAGTCTTCAGTCACCATTTCCTAAAATTTGCTAAAGATCGGTATTAATTAATATATCAAATTTAACACTTGGTTTATGGACGCTATCTGTGTAACTATTTCAAATATACATCTGTCAAATTGACACGTGCAACGTTGGCAACGTGCCTTTTTTTTAACGATTAATTTAATTTAAAAACAATTATATATTTTATTAACAGTCTTAATATAAGTTAACTAAATCTGTTACCATCGTATAATTGCAGCAACCCTTCCGTCAAATTGACAGGTTCCGTAAATCTAGCGTTAATGTAATGTAAGTGTGCGAAGTATCCAAGTCAAATAATTCTACGATTCTATTGTTATACAATTTCTTATTTACTGCTCAAAAAAGTGTCGTCAGTTTTTTAGTAGAGAATCTTTGAATTTCTGCTCTTCTCTAGCCAAAAAATCGTCGAGAAATTTCACCGTGGCTAGGATCGAGGGTACCGTATGGACAGTCTAATAGTTTAATGCTAGTTGCGACATAATATCGCGAGATTTTTATAAATATTTTGCATGCACGCTGGGTTCTCTGTCGCTGAGAACTCTTGCCACGATTTTGAATCTCTTGCACGTTCTTGGAAACCTTGTATATGGAAAGCTGGCTCGGATCCGTGTGCCTGGAAATGGCACGATTTTGTAACGCGTGGCGGAATGATCTCGTTAGATTTTTATTGCACTCGAAATCCAACGCTATGCGACTTTGATGGATATTTGTAGTTCGCTTGTCAGGTACTGAGATCGCACGGAAGATTTCTCGGTCGTGATTTTAAGTCGCGAAAATCGCTGGAAGAATATCAGAGTAACTAAGTGGTCGCGAAGTTACTCTTGTCCGAGAGCCGCGAGCGCTGTCGTAATTAACGCTGGAATTGCCTAGTCAAAATGACTGGTTTCAGGCTTTTTCTTTCCGCGGTTATTGAAAACTGCTTTTCGGGAAATTAACGTTGACTTTTATTGAGACCGAAGCGTCGTTAAATATAGGCCATTTATCTTTATTACGCTACTGGAGTTAATTATTCCCGTCATTTTTCTATTTACGTTCTTATTATTTTTATCATTTATTTTTCACAGACACGCTACTTCGATTAATATTATTTATGTCACATTTATATTTATACTCCTATCGCTTTTGCTATTTTAATATATGTACCTTTCGTGTTCCACGTTGGAGGTCGATAATTACGTTCGATATTATTAATATCCGTTTTATCTTTGAGCACATCCTGTTTGCTTCTCGCTGAAACCTCAATTTGCGAATTTTTCTATATTCCTTATCTACCGCGATGGATATACATCGAAATCGAAATTAAAGATAAAATCGGAAACATTACCTTTTTCCTTAATTTCCGTCGATGAGCACACGTCCTTGGTCGAAGATACGGGTACTCTTCTGTACCTTGGATTTGACGGTTGAAACGCACGATACCGTTCACCGATCGCGAATCCATACCGATCATACACAGATGGAAAACGCGATAAAGACTAATGGAGCGATCGGATTAGGAAAGAGACGAATCAGAGAGAACGGGCCGCGTTTTCAGAGGCGGTTGCGTGATTCAGCCGGATCGATGGAACGCAAGCCCGATCCGACGATGGCTAGCTCGTTTGCTCGCGAGCATTTATTAAATCGCGCCGTTGGGAGAGGGAATCGTAAACGATTCTTCGCCGCGGTTTACGAGACTTTCTAAGAAAAGGTACGGGCATTAGAAACCGTCTGGCCGAGTTTACGAGCCCTTTACGAACGATCCGAGTTACGAAATAAGAGATCGTTCGCTCTCGCGCTCGTCTGATCCACGATGACGGGGAACAAATGGTTAACAACGCGATCGCCGGTACTCGCGATCGTTGTCCGTGGTCCGCGGAAAGAGTCCACGGTCGCGATTTCAGTCATTCCGACACCTTTCCAGCGTCTCGTTCCGAGCTGAAATTTTGCCCATTTCCCTCTCCGTGTATTTATCGAATCGTTGATGCAACTGGATCACGGGGCTCGATTAATCTATCGCAGCGAGAGAATAGAAACGGTTCCGTCCATTATTCCAACAGCGTTGTATTCGATACTTTTCTCGCGTAGGTGATAAATTATTAACGCGAAACTCGACTATTTAACTATGGAGGTATCCGGTGCAGGGGAATTTAAAATAATTCGCGGTAACGATACACGCGAATGAAAAAGTAAGAAGGATCGGCGAGGAAGAAAAAGGAAGGAGGGAAAAAGGAAAAGGGTAGCGGATGCGCTGGAAGATCGGCTGAAGCTCGGGTCCTAGAATAGACACCGTGTAGTCGCTGCACGTGTCGAGAGCATTACGCAGGCCGTAGCGTGTCATTATATCGTCATTAAATCGGTGTGCAGTCCTGATGCGTCTTTTCGGTAACGACCTGGCTCGTTCCTAGCCGAAGGGAAAACCGCGGTTACGGAAGTGGCGCTGGCGAATACCGGTCGCGCGCGCGCGCGCGCGTGCACAGTCGCTTCGAGTCGATTGAGGTTAATGCAAGAATTAAGGAAAACGCTCGGTCTCGGGTTAGCTCGCCTGGGTGGCAACGGCTGAAATAAAAGCGGCGTCGCTCCTTTAACGAAATAACAACGCATTCGACTCGGTCTGGTCGCGCGAGAAATTTTACGTGACACTTTCTTTTTATGACGTTTTAATGGCTGCTAACTTCCACCGCGCCGTTACGTTTTCGTTGTTTGTTTTCTACTTGTTATACCGGGCCCTCGTAATTCTCCTTCCAGTCGCCCGGTTCTACGCTTTATTACACCCAGCCAGCGGAATATCCTTCCTCTCGGACGTGAGTCGAGGAAACCGAAACGCGGATCTACCGCGAACACCTAGCCAGATCTCCGCGAGACTGACGTGTGTATGCGTTAGGAAAGATGGACTAATGGGACTAACCGATGGTAACTAAAGGACAGGTCGAAGAACGCGTATCGGTGCACCGGTGTGACCTCGCGTTATCGCGAACGATACCGATCTCTCGCCGAGGTCGAGTGCTCGAGACGACTAGGAGGAAGATAAAAATGTCGTCGGCCGCGCGATTTCCAGCGGAGCCTGCCGGTTTCCCCCGTATCCAGGGGCGGCTCTCGCGCTTTGATTCTTTTTAATTGCGCGCGCCCGGTTGATCGAGAGCGGCGAAATAACGTTCACCGGGCGCCTTAATGAGAGGGAATGCTAAAACGGCCGCGGACCCGGGGCCATTTAGCGGCCAAAAATTGCGGAATACCCCGACGAGAACGGCGACTGCAGGGGGACCTCCTCTCGCGCGAATCGCGCTCCAAAGATACGTTCGAACGACGTTAATGTTTTGCCCCTTCTGCGTCTCTCTTCCTCTTTCTCTCTCTCTCTCCCTTTCTCTCTTGGAAGCTTCGACTTCCAGTCTTCTCGTCCTCCCCGTTTACCTTCGCCGTGTAGCGACGTTTAAATTGGGGGGTTGGGGGATCGGGACGTCGGGAGGGTACCGGTGATAAGCGCTTAAAGAAGTTCCAGAACCGGCGTATCTTCCTCGGGATATTAACGTCTCCGTGACCGCCCACGTACCGTGGCCATCTCGAGTATTCGTTATCGTTCCTGTTTTATATTTCGGTTAAACGCGACCGAAGATACTCGATCAGCGGAACACGCGAAACGCTTTAACAGTATATTCGATTACATCGATCCCTGGATCCGGCCGATGCCACGGGGATTAAAACGAAAAGGAAGCTGTCCGCGGATAAAGAGTCGTTCCTCGTGTCGCCTTTCAATCTCCATCCACGACCTCCCGACGTCCCCGCGCGCGCGCGCGGGTCAATAAAATCATCGTCACCGAGCGTTTACACGCGTCTAACCCAGTGACCGACAGAGCCAACAGCTCCGACAGCTTAGAGCGTGTGAGAGGTGGCGGGTGAGCGTGTTCGTGGCAGCAACGAGAGCCGAGACGGAATTAGGGGACGCGTAGACGGTTGGGCGGATGCGTCGAGTAACGTGCTTCCGGTTATCGAACGCCGTCGTCTGAAGGTTGACGGGAATTTCGGAGTTCCGCTGCGCTGTGTCGGACTTCGCAGACTCCTCTGGCCGGCACCTGGACGGCATTCGCTGGCTGTGGTGGCTCTCGACGCCTCTGGGAAACGCGTTACCCGGTGTGTCCTGGACGAGGTCCTGATTAAACAGAACCGCCGACGGAAACATCTGTCGACGAGGGGCGCGCTCGGCTGATCCTCGGAACGGCCGGCGATGGAACGAGGAGAATTTTTATTCGTCGATCGCTCGCTCGTCGCTGAAACGCGTAAAGGAATGTCGGATTCGACGGAAGTTTACGAGGCAATGGAGGTTAGGAGAGAAGAGAAAAAGGAAGACGGAGGAAAAGGTAGCGCGAGAGGGCCACGGCGAAGGAACGCGAATCGAGGAGCGGCGAGACGGCAATAAAGCAACGCGCGCGGTTTATCAAGCCGAGTGTTTGCTCAATAATAAAAGCCACCGGTTGCGGTGTCGTAACGCGGCGAGCCGAATTATCGGCGTGTCGTAACAATTGCTGCGGGCTGATCCCGTGGAATTTTACCGCGGTGCATCTCTATCGGCGCGTTTGTTCGCGACCAGGGGGGCAATCGTGGCGAAGGATTCGCGAAATCGGGGCCCATCGTCGTAAATCATCCACGGAAATTTCGCGCGAGCACGATATTCTTACCTGTCTGCGATCTTCGTTCCCTCCAGCGCCATTTTCGTCCGAGATTTCGACGCGTCGATACCGATTATTCCGTAAAATCGATCGATCGATTCGTTCGTCCAGCAGAGGTGGTTTTAATTATTTCTAATTCGTCGGAAAACGAGCGTGATTTGAAATTGCGTCTGCATAGGGAACAGGAATTCTAATTACGGATGGCAAAAAGGCACGGGGATATATCGAACGAGAGTGCTATTTCGTGCAACGTGTTCGAATCCATTTCCGGTTCGCGTGAAACGGCCGGCCAGAAATCAGCGCGAGGCATCGTCGCCCAATAAAAGCCACGACGGCCCGTTGGTAATCCATAAAATCGACGTTACATCGTTCCTAAGGCGAGGTTAGTTCACCGATAGAGAGCCCCTTGTTCCGCGGCTTTACGTCGTTGTAAACACGAGAGGCGGCCTCCCTCTGCCTTCCTTTCTCCCTCTCACCGCCTTTCTCTCTCTCTGCTTCTCTCTTCTCGGCCGAATACACATTTAATTAGAGCCGCGTCCGACCGTAGACATAATCGTAATATGATAATTATACGGTGGATCCGTGTCGCTACCGTAAACCATGAAGCGGGCATAAAACACGATGATCCCTGACGATGTGGAGTCTCACGCGAAACGCTTCTGCCTGCGTTCCCGATCCTCCGCGATGAACCTCACCGCGATCGCGATCACGACGAACGCAGTTTTTCCGCGTTGCATCCTTTCGCGTGGTCAGCTGTTTCATTGATTCTTCCCCCATTCCGTTTTTCTCGCATCCGTCTTACGATCCGGAGCATTCCTTTCTTTGCCGACGATTCTCAAGTTCGCGCCGAGTTAACCGGTTTCCACGGATCGCCTGTGACGGAACATCCTCGAAACCTGGACGTCTATCTCGCGGAGAAGGAAGGAGAAACGCGCAGCGCGATCGGTGAGGCCGAGTGGTGGGGACAAGTGCCTCGAGCCACGATTGATTTCACGCGGGCTCTAGCGCGACTGACTTTTAAATTCCTCGCGTATTACTCATTGTCCGATAGGAAGAAAGGGAAAGAAGTAAAAACGGATGTTCGATTTCTCGAGTAATGGTCTTCCTTCAGCGACGTGTAACTCGATGAACATTCCTGCGACGATGCACAGCCGGGCGTATTAGAGGAATAGAAACGTCTCCTTGGTAACACTGGCGAGAATTTTTTCCCGATTGTCGGACAGGCACCGTAGTACTCCGTTTCACGCGCAGAGACGCTTCTTCTTGCCTCGGGATCGTCGGATCTGATCTTTACGTCGACTCCGATGTACGATCGCTGGCCACGGTCTGGCAATTACGATGGTCCGATATCTAGTCAAGGTGGTCGAATATCTTCTTTTCCTCTTAGTTCTCCTCCCGACGAAACGCGATTGGTGGAACCCTCGCTGATAGATCGGAGTGTCTCCACTGAAAATCGACCAATTATATATCTCTGCGAGAAGAAAATCGGGATAATTTGATCACGATGTCTCCGTATAGTCGTATAATTGCACCGATTGCTCCCGACTACGACGGGGTCAGGTGAAACCCAACAATCCGTCGCGGCGCGTATTTCTATAAAGGGAGAGGATTTAGAAAGCGTGACAGAGCCGTTCGACCCGCGCGATTTTCGTCTCGAGCGACGTCGGTTCGCGACATTGGTTCGCGACACTCGCCGCGAGTGTAAGTTCGTCGAACGCGGAAAAGAAACGTGGATATTAGCCGGCTGACGACTGGGCCCGCGAGTGAGCCGGGTCGGTCGGACGTGAAATCGAATTAACGCTCGCGACTATGCACCTGTTAGCGATGTTTACCTGGTCTGCGGCTTTCCTGCCGCCGCGAGAGAGCGGCCCTGCTCGAAAGATACGCGAACACGCGCGGTGGTCAGCGTAATAATAGCGTGGCATGCGAGAGAGCGCGCGTTGCGTGCGCCCAGTGACAGACGTAAGCGCAGGAGGCGCGCGAGAAAGCGGCAAACCCTGCCACTCTCTCCTTCGCTCCACTGTGCTCGCTTCTTTCTTTGAAAAAAACCCTTCCTGCGCAGCATTCCGGCCACTTTTTACTCTCTGCATCGCGTCTCCGCCATGAACGGAAGTTCGGAGCAACCGCTGATCTATACGCGGCTCGCTCGCCAAATTCGGCTCCTCGAGTATTCGCTGAGTACTCCAAGAACTTTCGCGAATTTTCGCCTATCTCTCCGGTACTGAGAACACCTGTTCCTCGAAACTCGCGACGTACGCGAAACGCCATTCAAATTTTAACCCTCATCGATCGCTAGCTTCTTATCCGCGATTCTCGTTACATTGTACTTAATTTCGGTAAATATGCGAATGATTTCCGTCTTGTCATCTCCCACGTGACGCGCGACCGCGGAGACGAAGTACCGTTGTCACCTGAGAGGTGACTCACGACCGATAAGGGTTAATCGCGAAGGACTCGATGAACTTCGAGTCGAAATGATTCTTCCACGAATTCTAGTTCGGGGTGGTGGTCGAAATTGGCGAAAGCGGGGGTTGTAAAGCGGACCGAGAGTCCAGTCTGACATTCGGCGCGCTGGCAGACGAGGAAATCTTGGCGCTATTCCGACGAAGGTCGGGGAGCAGCACGGTCTCAATTACCGGAGGCGAAACCGGAAGCAGCGGCGGACCTGTTATACCGCGACGGTCCATTCATTCGTCCCGTTGCGACACGAACGCGAAACCCTCGGCTGCTTGTTCCTCGTCTAATGCTCTGCTCGCCTCGAGAACTCGACCGCTCAATTACGGCCTTTATTATTAGCGTGCTACTCCAGTCGCCGCTCATTATGCGCCGCTCTTCTCTGATAACGAAACGCACGGCCGGCCAATAATGACCGTTTATCTCGACACGCGGCCTCACTTCTGTTTCCATCGACTCGGACCAATGGAAACGCGATCGCTGCCCGGAAACGGGGCATTGAACGGATCCGAGTGAATTTTTATCCCGACGTCGCTTCATCGGATCGAGATTGCTTTGGGTAAATTGTTCCGCATGATGCGGCTGTAGCGCATGTTGACTTTCGATTTCGCAACAGTCCAACGTGACGGAGATTATAAGCTCTTCTGCGAGGTTAGCGCAGTGGTATTGCAGATTTTATTTCTTTCTTCGTTTGGTCTTTGGCAAATTTATTTCGCTCGAGATTAACGACGGTATGTCTCACACCGTAAGTCTGATTTAATGGCCATAGCTAAATACAGTGAAAATTATAGGAATCTTGTCGCAGTTTCTCTTTCTTTAGACGATGAGGCTTCGAGGAAACTGACTTGATCGAAGGATCCATATCGATACCGCGTTCGAGGATGCGGTGTTTCTTATAATCGAAACTCGTTTTTCCCGTTCAAATCGCGAATCGAGTATTTTCATATTTTTCTGTATAATCCTCGTCGAGACTTACAAGCAGAGTGCGAATCTTTCGAGTCATTGATTTAGTTGAAACTTTGCAGGTTTGCAGATGTAGTTATCTGGTTCAAGGAAATGTACCATTATAAGGGTAACTACGCAATAGTTTTTGAGATATTTATGACTAATCTTTTGAACACTATGAACACGTATATGCGTTCGGTAAAATCGTTCACCATGGGATATGAACGCATATATGAGTTTTAACGCAACCATTTAATTTTAGCTACGAACGCATGTTTGGGTTCCCACACAATCATCCAATCTCAACTATAGACGTACATATGTGATTGATGTTTAGTACAGACTTAACATCGCACAACTCAGCGCTCAAAGGGTTGAAGCTATTATTCTTAACTAGAGATTTCTTCCCAATTGTATCGATAATTATCAAGCGGCATTGCGACTTAACTCCAACATTCGAAAATTGCCACCAGCGTAGGAATTTTCGGATATCGCGATTAGGCTACAATGGCGCTTGAAACAAATTCTAAATAAATCTGTAATTAAGGCAGTAATAAAACTCTAATAACAAATATCTCGAAAACTATCGAGTAGCTGCCCTTATAATTTATTTTCTTGAACTGGATGACTAAATTTACAAATCTGCAAAGTTTCAACCAAATCGATGTGCCGAAGGACTTGCACTCTCGTCGTCAGTTAGCTCTGTGCATTCGTAAAAGGCCTACGTGTCTCGGAAAATGATCATCGAAGGAACCCAATCGCTAAAGCACACCTCACGGCGTCACCCGCGTCGAACACCCACCATTTTCCCGGTAAGAGCATTACCAGTTCAGGAAAGACCTGGCTTCCTCAAAAAGTGTTCCTACACGCGATGAGAATCTATATTTGATCACTCGTGGGAGATAGAACGCGCGGAACTCTCGACTGGAATCGAGCTGACGCATCCTTCCATCCGCCTCGAA
Source organism: Eufriesea mexicana (assembly GCF_001483705.2). Taxonomy (NCBI): domain Eukaryota; kingdom Metazoa; phylum Arthropoda; class Insecta; order Hymenoptera; family Apidae; genus Eufriesea; species Eufriesea mexicana. The sequence continues at coordinate 348,481 of NW_016910719.1, read as the reverse complement.
GACTCGCGTCTGCTCGGGCAGGCTTTCATAACAATTTGCATCGCGAGCCGTTCGTTCTCTCTTGCTCTCGTTAAATATGAATGCATTTTACGCGTTACGGATCCATATCCCGCGAAAAGGGGACCGCACGGTGCGCTCTGCGCGAGTGTGTGCGCGCGTGTGTGCGATCCCTTGGTGATGCGCGATCAAGGGAGAGCACGTGACACGGGTGTGGCAACCGGTGAATATATCCCGGACGCGGACGAAACCGACTGACAGACGGCGAACCGCATGTCATGGCCTCTCCGGTCCGCCTTATCGCGCCTCTGTATCAGATCCACCCTCGCCTAGGGGTTGCGGCGCCGGTGACGTCGCCACTGAGCTCGTGGTTTCTGCAAATATTCCTATTCGATCGCTCCATCGATCCCGTAACCGCTGGTCTCGCGGGTTCTTCCTCGTTTCAGACCATCGCTTCTTCGAAAATCGTAGAAACCGCGAAAGAGGCGCTAAAAATTTTCCATCTGCCAACAAAGTATAGACAGATGGGTACAAGAATTAAGAACGGGGGATGATTGGAAAATAGGTAACAGGTTACCGGTTGTTTCGGCTATTTTATTGCCCAGGTCTTTAATTGCGACTCCTTTTGACGCAGTTTGATTTAGCGCAGTTTTCCCAGGGACAATTTCCCGCCTGGAAAAGTGGCATTTTCATGGTCTGCCGAATTTCGGGATACTTTTACCCTCGTCCGATCACGTGTCTACCGTATGCGTGTATCAGCGTGTGTCACGGCGATGTCTGTGTGAATGCGTTAACATATGCGAACAGAGTGGTCGCTATCAAGGCTTCGTCCGTCCGGCTCGTCTCTCTCTGGCTCTCTTCGCTCTCTGTCCATCAGTGGTTCTCACGAACCGAGCTCTAGCCGTTCGTTCGCTGTAAAACAAACTCACGGCGCGAACAATGCTTCCAAGGTACCCTCTTGTTGCCACGAAACGTTACGATTCGCCTGGATTAATTCCTCGCCGCGTTTGCTCGCGGATTCCTCTCGGAACTGCGTTCGGTTTTAGAGAGGAGCGAAGAAGCTACCCACTGGGAGAGCGTTAACACTCCAAACAACCGTCTATACCAATCTTCCCCGCCGAGAACATTATCCTCAGATTTCACTCTAATGCAAGAGTGGCGCATTACCGAGCGAGCAGGTGCGACTCGTCGCTCGGACCCAGCTAACCCACCGCGTGTCAGTCCATCGGACGCTTTCCACCGTGCGAAACGCCGCAGCGTTGGCGAACGTGCGACATAATTTTCGATAACAGATAAACGATCGGCAGGGAGAAACGCCGGTCGCGGTGTTATCGGCCGGAAAGACAAAGCCTGGCGTTGCACCGCGCGTCTTTAACGATCTCGAGCTGCACCGCTCGTGAGCCCTCGATTATTTTTCGCTAATGAACGTATATAATAGCGGCTGGCTGGGTGTCACTGTCCACGCTTAATGCGATCGCAGCTCGCGATAAGATGCTCGCCTCTCGGCAATCGTTAGCGACTATGCTCGCCCGTACGCACGCGCCCCGGACTTAGCGCGCGCGCACGCGCACGATAAGGATTCGCGCGCCCTCTACCGATCCCGATTGGTCGATGGATATTCGATTTGCATTGTAAATCCGCCAACCGTATCGATGTGTCCTCCTTTCGGTCGCGGAGGAGAACCGGGCGAGCAAGGTGGAACGAAGGGGTTGACGATGGCGTTGAGAGGTTGGATAACGTTTGAAGTTGTTTCGAGAGACGGCCGAGTCTGTGAGCCGTTGGAATAATATTGTCGTTGATGATATCGTGGTTTTATCGCGAAGAAAGGGGATCGGGTAATGGTAACAGTGTTCGAGTTGGGCGTTCGAGTGGGTCGCTGAATCGAGGAGAACGGTACGAGGAAGATCGGGAGTGGCGCAGGGCTTGTCGGGACACGGGGAAATAGGAAGATTCCGATCGCGGAGGATCATCCGCGACCACCTGGTTGGCTCGATCCGTGACTCGTCGATCGCGAGGGACAGGAGAGGAACGGAAATCGCGAAGGACGCGGAGAAAGAGCTGGGTGACGAGAGAAAGAGGGAGAGGAAGGTGACCGCCTTATCCCGAGGGAGGCGAACGCAACACGGGAAACCAATTAGCCGAGGAACGCCGCCACCGTGCCGCTAGATACGAGTCCAGGCTGTTTCGTAGCGCATTCGCTCGGGTCTGCCCGGTTCGACCGCGTTGTTACCAGCGGTCTGGTTCCTGTTATCGTTACCTGCGAGCCCCGTAGACGAAGCGTCGATCGACGTCGCTTAAAATCCTCTGCCTTCTGCAGGCGAGACGACTCTGCCGTGCCCGGTGTCGAGATACCGAGCTCATGCGGGTCGATCAGTTACGTTTCCTTCTTTGCCGCCTCTTTCTCCCCCTTTTTCTTCTCTCTCTCTCTCTCTCTCTCTCTCTCTCTCTCTCTTCGCGATATAGACGTTTCCAAGTGTCGTGCTTGACGGGGTAATAGCGAAAGGTATTATCTTCGATGAGATTCTTTTTTCCAAGCTCGACCATGTGGGCCGATCGCGCGTGAGACAGAGCCGAGTCATCTGGAATATTTCGTCTGGCAATTGGTCCCCTTTAATCCTGCTGTCAATGGTCCGGCAAGGATAGACGAGATATCGCGAGTGTCGATGCTTTGGTTATTTTTGCATGGAAATGTTCGCGCTGCTCCGACCAGTTCGTAGCCTTGGTCCGGCTGAGAACAGCGACAGGAACAAAGGCAGGATATCGTAAGTCGCGAAACTCGAATTGGAAAGAAACGACGGAGCCGAGGATCACCGGGGGACGCCGGTTTTTCGCCGGTCGTCGCGGTTTTTTGAAGCAGCACGATCATTTGGGAGTCTAATTTATACGGCGGCTAAATTAAAACGAATGCGTCGGCTGGACGCATCTGCAAATCTCTGCGGGTCCCGGGCCTCGGCGAGAAGGAGCGTCTCGCATGCGAGGAAAAAGAGGAAGAGACGCGGCGATCCCAGGGGAAACGAGAGAGAGGCGACTATATTGTGATTAGGGAGGAATGTTGATTAGATCCATCAGCTGGTCGAGTGTTGGCCCTCCTTCCTTCGCTGAACCTTCTTGAAACTCTCGTCCGACTCGGACGAGAGTCTACTTCGACTCTGTGGGCCCCTGTTCGCTGGGCCTCGTGTGAACCTCGTTGCTCCGGGAATTTTTCTCCGTACGAAATCTCGCTCGTAGCTTCTTTGTACGTTGTTCCACGTTACCGTTCGTTGGCTCACGAAGTTTTCGAGTCGTTCCATGAATTCCAACTCTGCTCGTCAACGCGAGGTATCGTGACGACGTTTTCGCTCGAACCGAGTAATTTTCGCTCTTACTTTTATTGTCCCACATGTTTCGAATAAAAATTGCAGTACGACGATATAATTTAATATTCCGTCGGGTGTGTTAGAAGGTAAAGTAATTGCAAAGATGGTATCGAATGGGACATTAGATGGGACTTATCCTTTATACAGAGGAGAGACTAGAGACCTTGATTAAATTAATAATGCGGGTCCTCCACGAGCTTGTAATTTAAAGCAAAAGCTGAAACGAGCAATTTGCTTCGATGAAAACGTATTTATCAATGGGACGCTTTAACGACTCGAGATTAAAGATTAAGAGGCTAATTATTCAACAATACCGTATGATAATTTCTCGTAATGCGTGAATTATACAACGCGAATTACACAATTAAACGTAGTTTACGACTATCGGGTGAATCGGGTAAAATTTCTAAATTGCCGTAGCTCTTTGTTTCTTCCCATCGGTTCGATCGATTTGTATCGTCGATCTTCGCGTCGATCCCGTATTCCACGGCGGTAGGTAGTCGAAACACGGCGCCACGTCGTTCCCTGACGAACAAAGGCGAAACACGCGAGCGTTATACAACACACCTGAACACGAAACGCCGTTGCGTACGAGCACGATGCAGGCTGTCAATACGTAATTGCTCTGGCGTTTATCACACTTTGCGCCTTCCCTCGCTGCTCGATCGGCCACACGATCGTGTCATCGATACGTCGACGCGACTACGAAAACTTCGAAATTCCTGCTTTCTCCCAAGAATCCAGCCCTGACTGACTGACCCCCCATCGTCACCCCCGCGTTTCTTATCCGCGAGTGGAGTCAGCGTTTCGGCGGTGGGCGTGGAGCGAAGCGCAGGTTCGCGTAGGTTTCCACGCGATAGGTGTGAAATTAACTCGATGCAATAAACGTCATCGACAAGCTGCTCGTTTTGAAATAATTGAACTCCGGATCGACGTGCACGTGTCCGTTTTATTATTTATAATCGTGGCCACGATCGGGCCGATAAAATGGCGTTGATGGATCGTAATGGCGAGTACCGGCCAAACGGTCTATCATATCGTTCCCGAAGAAAATTAATATTTTCGCGGTTTTCGGTGATTCATCGGGCACCACGCGTCGCGCGGCAATCGATCGAGATAGCGCGCGTTCGCGTCACGAGATCTTCCACCTCGCCTAACCGAGTCTCTCACCTGATTTATCTTATTTGCTTCCCTGTCCTCCACCCGTTACGTCAACCGAACGTCACAGATAAGAATTCCCGGAAACATCGTTGCTCCGAGACCACGTGATCGCGCATCCGGTTATCTCTCGGCGAGTTTCTCCGCTCGACCGGAAGCGCCGGTGACGACGAGTCGTTAGAGGCCTGGCGCGAAAACGCGGCAGGCCATGAAAATCCGATGTTCCGGTCGCGATCGCGGCGACTTCCGCGCCAAAGCCGGCCGGAATTCCATTACCGAGGAAAATGTAAATATAATTGTAGCGTGCTGACATAACGGTAAGATAATCCGTCGAGCGGAGGCGCTGGCTTCGCAATAAATCGTAATTTATGATCGCCGCGGACGGCCGCCGGTATCGTCGAGAAATTCAAGACCGCGAGACCGAACTGGCAGCCCGGCACTCTCCTCCCTCTCTCTCTCTCTCTTTCTCTCCTCTCCTCCTGGCCTATCTTTGTCTCTCGCGTTGAACTGGCCGACGATCATTCCGCGTCGCGCCCTCGACACTCGCTATCGTGGCCGGCCTCTGCGCCTGTTTCTCCGCCTCCTCTTCGGCCAGTCGAGAAACGACCTAGACAGGCCGACATCGAGCTCCGAGCCTCGATGAATCTTGGCCTCGCTCGATGGCCACGCTCGAAGCTTCAAGCTCGCGCTTTCTCGCTTCCACGATCCGCGCTCGCGCCGCCTCTCCGTCCCTCTTCGGCCGACGAACGCGCCAGCCATCCTCGTCCATCTTTCGTCTCTCGGATCCATCCGTCTCTTTCGTAGTTTCATACGTACTTTCCTCCTCCTCGCTCCCGTTCTTTTCGTCTCTTTGTCCCTGTCCCGTCTTCGGCACTCGCGCGACGCCTGCTCGCTTTTCTCCGGAGCACCAATAAATTAATTGCGGAGATTTACGTATCTCGCCCGTAAACCAGTCAGCGAGAGTAACGCTCGGCCGCTAATTACATAATTATACGGCATTATGTTACGACGACCAATTAATACGTGGGTACAATGACTCGGAGGCGCGCGCGGGCGCGCTCGCGCTCTCGAGAGAGCTCGCAGCGCGAAGTACGAGCGCGTAAGTCATCGGCTCGCGATCTCCGCGCCGATAACCGCGCATCGCGCGTCGCCACTTCGACCATCGGGCTTTATAATTTATCGTCCGCGTGCGTTCACACCGTTCCCGCGGTTTGCCGCCGAGCATTGTTCCCCTCTTGCTGCAGGCCCGAGCGCCTCGAGCTCCTCTCACGCTCGTCCATCGAAAATCCTTCGATTTGACACGCCGAATCCCGATCCGTAGGGACAAACGCGCAGACGGAGTTTATTCCGACGGATAATCCTTGTTTTATCGCCACTCGCGGCACACAGTTCGCGAATTTCCGCGGCAATTGAATTAGTCGTCGATACTTGGCTCTTTTGTTAAACGGATTATTTTTCTCGATTTTTCCATGCCAGCCTACGCGATCGCGTTCAGTGAAGACATTATACCACGTCGAGTAGTCGTATTAAAATTCAACATGCTCCCGCAAATTGTCGAAGAATGCCATTCACCGATCGCTCGAAGCAATCGCGGTGGTTGACAGATCATCGATCAATTAGCGGTACTTGATCGTCCCGCAGCCTCCTCGCGTTGCTGCTCGTCTACGCAGTAAATCCTTATCCACGTTTCGTGACACGATCTTGCGCAACCTCGTGTTCTCGCGTGCTCCCGACGTGGTTTTTCCCCTTTCCGTTCTCGCCGTTTCACGCGTCGATCCGCGGTCTCTCGCGGATTTGCAGGATCGGCACAAGCAACGTGCTCGTTGATCCGCGTTCCCGCGGCTCGAAGACGGTGTATTTCCATGGACGGTCGAGAAATCGGCGAGCAGAAGTCACGCGTTGTCCCTTTCACCGAAACTCGTGATCGTCACCCAAGCGTCAGCCCGGTTTCGTCACCGATCACGCGTCCCGCCGTCATCGCTAGGCCCGCCGCTTTTCCGGCGTCGTGCACGCCTCCTGACCCCGCGTTTTCCCTCGTGTATGCGGAAAGGGGACAGGAGGGTGGACGTGGGCCACCGGAGCGGGGGTGGAATATGAGATGCGGGCAAACTGATTTATTTAAGGGGCAGACCAGACATCCGGTTTGTCGAATTACGCTTTAAGAGCGCCTGTAGACGGAGTGGCAGATAAAAACAGAGAGATGAGTAGATGAAAGAGAGAGAGAGAGAGGGCGAGAGGGAGCGAGGGGGGACCGGGGAACGAGGTGGAACGAGACCGCGTAGCCCGTCGACCCGTTAACCGTTTATCATTGCATCGACACAAGTCACGCAGCCGGACCCTTGCCTGTCCATTTAAAAAACGAAAAAGACCGGCGGGACTTTAGTAGGAAGTGACGTCACCGCCAAGATCCACCTTCAAGCGGTGTCGTCCGATGACGCGAAATGCGCTTCGTTCCCGAGGACGTTTCGAATATTTCTCGCTCGTCTGGAGGAGAAAAAGCGTAGGAAAATAAAGGAATCCGGGGAGAAAGAAAAGCGAGGATCGAACTGGACGCTGGTTGGAATTTCGAAGACCTCCGTGAGCTTTCGTTTAATACGATGCACGGTGTTTCTTTTTCATCGCGGGGTACAGTCGCGGGGAAGAACGCGAGATTTAATCGATTCGTCGGCACGTTCGGATTAGACTCTCCGATCCGTACGATCGCGGCCGACAAGATGATCTTCGCCTCGTAGGTGACAATGACAAGCATCGCCCTTTGTTTCGTACTTGCTGCTAGTAGGAAGCAATCCAGCGACAACCGATGCATTATTAATGTCCCCCCTCGCTTGTTGCCGCTCTTGTACTCGCTCGCGCGACGTATATATCCTCTGCGTGTCCGGGACGGTCGATCGCGCGGGCCCCTTCTAATGAAAATTAAGACGTCCCGGACGAGAATTACGCGAGATTAATTGGAACGTGTGTAACCGCGTCTATTTAATTCTCTTTAGCGTTAAATCTAAATCAACCTTTATCCGACGTTTATCTAACGGGCACGTCACCGAGCTAATCGTCTTTGTCCGTAACCTAAGCTAAAATCATCTCCGCTCCGCTGTGTCATTCGCGTAAACTCGCTCTTTCCTCGTCCCCTGGTCCACCCACGCGAAGCCATAACCTCCACGCGAGGGACGCATATACCTGTCCGTAGGAGAAGGAAAGCAGGATAACGCGATTATTCCTGCGTCAAAGTGAGGCAGTTTAAATCAGAGATTTCCATTCGACAGAAAATTCCGTTGCGTCGCCTCGCGCGGAATTTCAATGATTCCGTCGCCGTATCTCCAAGGCGAATCGTGTGTCGGCGACCGTCGCTTCCCGACCGTTCTCGTGCCTCCGTCGTCGTGGTCGTCGTGGTCGACGCGTGCACGCGTCCCCGTCCGCAGGAAGGTCCTATAGATTTGACCGTGTAACGATTTTAACCAGATACGAGAACGGGCAATCGTGAGAGGGGGACCGAGTCGGTACATTATCGCGAAGATGACGCCTATGACAGCATGTGGGAGTAGCTGTCACTCATTGTTGCCCCGGCAGACGTGATATATCCAGACATTTCGCTTCGTGATACCGGTCTGCCTGGAATTCTTATCCTACGACCTCGGGCCACGATCGATACCGTTGCTTTTCGCGTAAACAAATCTGCCGGAGGCGAACGATCTTGGATGATCCGGCTATTCCCTCGCGCCGAATTCCCCGATAAACCGTGTACACCGATGGAAATTTTCAAACGCCGTTATATTTTCGGACGGTGCATCGTTCTTCATTGTCCCGGCATTACCGTGCAAACGAATTCGTATTGGCGGCAGGGTGTCCGATCGGTGTTTGTTAGAGGTAGGCTACGAAGAATCCAGCGGTATTATTATTTTGCCTGCGTTCGTTGTGTCGCTGATCGAAGGAAAGTTCCACTACACGATTAGGAAACGAAGCACTCGAGTCGGATGATCGTTCTTTCGAGTCTCTCTCGTTAGCCTATCTCCGCTACAGCTTATCTCCGCGAACGAATAAAGTACGAAATGGGAAACGAAGCATACCGGGTAGCGAGATATTCGCGAAAACGAAACATCGTTCACTGAAATCACTGGATCAGGATCGAGCCCCGTTTCCATCCGCTTGCGCCGCACTCTCGCTGGAAAGAAGGTCGCGAGAGGATTTGCATCGCGCGAATGTAATTTCTCGGAATAAAGAATCGCGAAGCCTCTGCGAGGCACGAACGATCGTAATCCCCGATCCGAAACGGAACAATTAGGCCCCGTTCACGGGAACGTGGGCCCCTAGTCGCGTATTCCTCTCACGGGGGCCACACGGCAATTTGCCGTGCGTATTTTCCCGAACGGGCAGGTTCGCGGCTCCGTGATTATCACACGGCTACACCCGCGGAATAAGCGAGCGTACGGCCGGGAATATTCAGCGGTTGGCGCGCGGTCGATTCGTAGGACGCGCGCGTCGTCGAATCGTTTATGCCGTGGGCATTTTCGAGGAGTTGGTACGTGTGCTCCGCCTTTAATCGAGATCGAAATCGGCCGCAAGCGGCCTCGTCAATGGTATTCCGTGGACGGGCAACGGTATTGCGCGCGTACGCCTCGAAACAACCCCCTCCGGCCCCTGGTGGACGTGACGCGTGTGTGCTTGGAGCAAAAGCGAAGAAAAGACCCCTTTCGAACGATCGTGTCGCGCGATCCTCGTGCTCGTTTCGTGCGTCCCGCGACACGAGCAAAGCGTATAAGCACCGTGTTTGCAGCCTATCGTTTTACCGTACCCGTTCTTACCTTCGTTGCAGAGGCCACCCTCCTCGTCGCTCTCGTACCCCGGTGCGGGTGGCAACGACGACGCACGCAGCCCCGGAAGCGGGGGCACGCCAGGACCCCTCAGCCAACAAGCACCCGCCAGTCTCGACTCCTCGGATCCCGGTAAGTCTACACCGTTTCTTCTTTTTCTTCTTTTCTTCCTTCATTCTTCGAGAGAACGTCGCTGCTTTTCGCCTTATCGAGGCAGACTCGATTTCGAGATTAGATTCGTATCGTGAAAGATCGTTATATGGAACATGTTTATTTCAAAAAGTGAAAAAATGCTTCTTTCTCTCTTGTTGCGGAATTTCAATTTTACAAGCCGGTGCAACTTTTCATACGAAAGCTCGCGATACTAACGATTCTTTGGTAATTGCTATCGACCATAGCTGATAATTAACTCGCTATCGGATGAATATTCCCCCAAGTGGTATAAAAAATTGCCGGTGAATTCGCTATGAAACCTTTCGAGCCATTCGACGGAAGATCCAAATTCAATTTCGTCGGGAATCGAATTACCATAAATTATCTGTTCCCATCGTCGTTAGATGTAACCTGCCACCATCCGTGTTTACTCGATTTCGAACCTCGAGACACCGTTAATAGTTAACGACATTTTTCCAAATTCGACTTAGGTGGGCGAAAGAAACATTTCCTGTTAGTCTACGAGATCGAAAAGCGAGAATCGACGAATTTTCACCATTGCTCGAATCCATTTGCAACAACCTCTCTTCCCGCGCTTCGTGTCGAAGTTAATCGAATCGAATCCATTGCTCGAATCCATTTGCAACAACCTCTCTTCCCGCGCTTCGTGTCGAAGTTAATCGAATCATTTTTCCCGTTTCTATCAGTCCGTGTTATCGTCGAAATTAAGCAGCGGGAAAACAGCTCGTGGAATGAGATACGAATTGAATCTGTTCGTGTTTGTAATTTTGGAACGCGTTTGGTGGTAAATAAAATACGACGAAATTATTCGCCTAATCAACGAGCCTCGACAGATTTCTCATCGATAGCGCGACGTTTATCGAATGTTCATCGACGAACCCGAAGATCCACGCGGTGGAGGGCGACGGATCGTGAGAAGCTTTCGAATGGATCGATCGACGCGGCTCGATGGACGAAACGCGAAGTGGGTCTGCTCGTGGACTCGACAGAGGGGAGGCGCAACGTTCTTCTGGGCTTGGCGCGCTAATGACAATATCACGCGACGAGCAACGGCTTGATGACAATCAAGACGCGACTCGTCGGGACCCCACGGACCTCCTGCACGCCCTTCAAATTTTACCAACACCGACGCGTCAACGCTATCAAAGCCGCGGCAACGCCAGCGTCGGGGCTAATGAGCAACCCGTCGCATTGGCGTAGTACTTCCCTTCTTTATTTTTCCTTTTTATTTTTATTTTTTAACGAACTCGTTACGCGTTCCCATCTACAGAATCACCGATAGGTTATTCGAATAAATTTACCACGGTTACACGCTTGATTACGCGAGTCGTGTCCGGCGGGGGGGTTGAAATTTAGTCTCCGCGAGTTATCGAATCTGCGAATATATATAGGACTTCTCCCTTCCCTCTACGATTTATGGAATCGTAATTGCGAAACGCGAAGAATTTCCAGTGGAAGATTCGATTAAACTCGTTCCATTATGTGCTCGATTACATAAGTCGTGTCTCGGGGGTTGAACGCTAGAATTAATCAATTGATCCGTAGGTTATCGAAGATATTCCTTATTCCTCGAATCTTTTAACAGGCACAATTGTCGCCATAAATCTTTCCGTCCTTCTTTCGCGACTTATACATTCGTAATGTGAAAATACGTAAAATGTTAGAAACTTCCATCTTCCCGATCGGTTCGCTTAAATATTCGATCACGCGAGTTGATGGGCAAAAACTCGATTCTGTCGAAGATATTCCACGTTCCCTGAATCTTTCAGTACCCGTAATTATCACGACTACCGACTCCGATCCATTCTTCCGAACTTCGTTAACTCATCGACCTGCTACTCGCTACACTCGGATAATTCTCCGTTATTAATCTCGTTCCTTGAAAAATTACCTGGCAAAGTTACCGCAGCGAGTACCGAAGAGCGCACGGGACGTGCCAACCCCGCGAATCACCCCGTTCTTACGCTTCGAGATCGTCGAGTAAATTTCGAGGAGGAAAAGCGAGAAAGCCTGGCGGACAAAGCAGGAATAGAAGCATTCCGCGGTGAAAGAGGCGCGCCAATGGTTAGCGGCGGTCGGGTTCAGTCAGTCACCGAAGGGTACACAAGTTCACGACACCATCCCATAAAGATTCATTAAGGTCCGCCGTCTCTATATTCGCTGTGTCGCGGCAGCGTTATAGAGCCGCGTGGCGTGCCAGTTCGCTCCGGTTGCGTGTGTATCCTATAGGTGTACGACTCCTCGTGCTCGTCCTCTCGCGTTTCTGCGTGCGCGTGTACACGCCACAGTCAAAACGGTTGATCAATAACAATCAAAAGCGCGCGCCGTGCCTCCACCCCGGTCGTAGGGACTTGGGGGAAAACGGTGTCGCGAGTTCCTCGAGTCCGCGTCTCAACGTCCTCCGTTGGCCCCCTTATGGCGTCGACAAGGTGATCACCATGGACTGTACAGACAATCATCGTCGTCTCTATCGCTCGTTCAAAATTTTCCTATATTTTTTATTGCACTTTCGCTTTCGACGTTGCTCGCAATCGCGCGTCGATGTTTCGACAGCGATCTGACGGGGATCTATTATTCCCGCGATCCAGATGATCGTCGCGAGTCGAAAAGGCACGTGGGATTATAACGAGAAGCGACGATGTTATATTTGCTATTTAGACAATGTTTCAGGGACTACTTTCGGACCTCGATAGCTATTAGATCGCTACGTTATTTGGAAGGTGAGCTTCCGCCGCACTTTCCGGATATGTATAATTACGTTATGCTAATTAAAGTTAAAATCATCATCGGCGAAAGGATTTCGTCTGGATTAGACATATCGACAACGAAAATTAGGTTTGGTCGGTGTCGGGTACAAACCGTGACAGTGATAATCGACGACTACTCGATGAATTCTCCAAGTATGAAATATAGAACCGTATGATCGAAGCGTGTTAATAATATACGCTTCCTTCGCGAACCCTGACCTATCAAACCGCTCCGTTAATAATTCTCCCGGTCTGTATTCTCCGATATCAACCGGTAATAACGAATAAACCGGTGTTAAATATACAAAAACCTATGTAACGAGCTAGGAAGATTTTCATCGGCGAATCATGGGCATACTCGCTGCAGTACTTCGATCAGACTCCATAGTCTGGAGATCAGGACGAGTCTCTGATATCCATGGAATAACGCGGATGGGTGGAAAAAACGGCTGTATCACGGGAGTATTTTTACGTTCACCGATGATGTCACGGATTCTTCTCGCTAAAGCGGCCGCGATTGCCGGTCGCGTATTTGTCATCGGCTTTTAAAATTCATCGCATGAGAAACGTCGGCCGGTTCGTGACTAGATTTCGATCGGGCTCGTTCGCGTTCGCGACTTGTGCCCGCGCGTTCCGTATTAATTAAGCGACGTTAAACGGTAACGCAACACCCTCGAAACAAACGTCGTGGCGTTTCACCGCGATCGGCACGGAAGCGTTCCTTATCCGGGTCCGTATCGCGGCGCGAGCCCGCTGGCAAATATAGCGATCGCTATCGGGTCGCGACAATGAAATCACCGCGACGCTGGTGTGCAGCAACGTCGAACAACGTCGAACAGCGACGAACAGCGTCGAACGGCGTCGAACGACGCGGAAACTGCAACGAATCTTTCCTCGATCCGCGCGATGTTTCCACGATCGGCAAGCGGATATCGATCCGGCGACGAGATAAGTCGCTAGGGGAATTCTAAACGCGATGAATCGCGGGAAGAACACAGCCGCGACCTCGAGCAAGACGACAGGAATTTTCACGCGTAGCGTAAAAGTAGAAACGCAGCTCGCTGCAACGCTTCGTGTCTTCGACTTTCACTCGCGATTCGTCTCGAGTCGGATCGCGTGTCGAGAAGAGGAAGTCGTTCGCTCGTCGATGGCTTTGCTGGAATCCACTAAATAGGGGGTCGACACCGTGATTTCCGAGAGATTAGCGAACGATCGAGCATCCCTTAAACGCGATCCGCTCGAGGAAACGTCGAGCAAAGGACGTTGATTTTCCTTCGCTGATCGCTCGCAGCGTTTTCAGTGTCGCTGAGAACCCCTGCTAAACGTTGTTCAGCGAATCGATTCCCCTCGGTAAACGAGGTAGCTGGCCGCATGCTATTCTCTCGTTAATCCTCAATTACAATATTGTTTATACCAGAAACGAGCTGGGGAATCGCGTTTCTGGAAAATCAGCCGCCTTAAATCGCGCGTGCACGCAGACAGAGAGGAACCTTTTTACACACCGACTCTTCCCCCAGCCTCGGCCACGTGACACGGTTACGGGGATTTTTTCGCGACAGCACCGGACACCTTCGGGCTCGCCCACGCGATCCGGAGGATCGTTTAGGCCTGCAACCAGCGTCGGAGACACGAGTCCGTTCCGGTTACCTAACAGAACCCAGATAGCATCGTCGTCTCATCGAAGTTGTCACCGTCGGACAAGGCATTTGTTCGGCGCCCATCGGGGTTTTTCTCGGTCGTTTCAGCCCCCCGTCTGTATCGGCCCTTTTCGTCGTTTCCCTCTGGTCCCGTGGGCTCGTTAACGTGCCGGCTTGTTTGCCGTCAGATATCATCTTCGACGGCCTGGCTCCTCCGTTGCGTTGGCCTTGTCCGCGTCCGTGGAACCTTCGGCTGGACCTAATTTCCGTCCAAGGCAGACCGAATCGCTGCATCTATCCCTCCCCGGTGTACTCCTCGTTTGTCCGTCGCTATTCGTCTAGCCAGAGATACCGAGCCAACTCTCGGTTAAACGGTATTCGTCGTTTGCTCCACGGGACCATCGATTTAATTTTATGCCTCGTTTCCTCGTTTCCTCGTTTCCCCGTTTCTCTCTTCTTCGTTATTATCTCGCGGACGAAACCGCGAGGCACGGTTAATTTCCAGCGCTTGCAGCGCTTATCGATCGATAGGGTATACTTTTTACACGGGATAAGATACGATGCCGATCGAGACCACGGAGGATCTCTCTAAACAGAGGTTCCGGATTTCTTCTTTTTTCCCCATCTTTTTCTGCCGCTTTTTTCATTTTTACGTAACGAAGCCGCGGCGATTAAAAGCGAAGGATTTCTGTGTGGTTCGACGCGACTATCTCGACAGAGCGCGCGTATCGATACGCGTCGTCGGGGCGGAATATTTTTCCAGGACACGATGGAAACGCATGTCACCGTCACGTGGGAAGAGCGCAGCCCGGGCATTAACATATCGTGTCGCAATCGCTCGCGGATAAACACGTTCGTTCTCCCGTCGAGGCTAGAGGAGATTCTATCTCGTCTAGCTGGTCGATCGCGATACGTCCTCGATGAACAAAGCGTTCCTCCGAGCCCAGGAATGGCCGTTCGTTTCTTGCTTTGTTGCTCGTCGTGAGAACCCGTCGATGTTCGCAATAAAGCTTCGGAATGCTTCCAACTATTTATATTCCGCCGATGTAATCCGACTCGTAGTCACCGCTAGGTGGTGGCTGGCCGATAGATCTGCCGTGACTGCAACGTCTCGCGATCGCCAGGAATCGTAGAAATTCGGAGGATTTCGCTCGTCGTTCACCTGGACGGTGCTTCTTCCGAGCTATCTCTCGAAACTTCCATTCGAATAGCCCGTTTTCTCCACTCGAAAGCGACTTAGAAGGGGTTCGTTAGCTTAACAAGACGTCGATCTACGATCTAAAGCAGCGAACCGACGCAGACCTCGAAACGATCTCCTCGCAGGCTCTATCGATCCCTCTATCTGCTATGCGCGCGCCACCATCCGGGGCCCGATGGAAAGAGAAGAGGGACCCCTCTCCGCCTCCGCGTCCATCGTTTTTTCCTACGATCCTCGGACTTTAAAGAGTTAGATCGACCCTCTCGATTCGGCAGGAACGAGTCCTGTCAACGAAGGGCCGTCCTCGTCGTCCGGCTCTCCTCTTCCACCTTCCCTTCCACCTCTCTGCCAACTCGGCAGAGTCTCTTCTGGTAACAACCTTCCTCGAGTTGCCGGACTTTTCGTGCTTCTCGAGAGATCCTTAATCGACGGTTCGTCGACTCTCTGGTCTCCCCTTTCTTCCTCCGCTTCGACCTCCCCACGTTGTCGTCTTCGTCGTCGTCGTCGTCGTCGTCTTCGTCGTCCTCGTCGTCCTCGTCGTCGTCCTCGTCGTTGTCGTCGTCGTCGTCGTCGTCGAAAGAGGGAAAAAGTCTGGGGACCAGATATCCTCCGGTTTCTGACAACTATCTGGTCGAACGGTTGAAGAGAACCGTGCCGGGAGAAAGAAATAAATGAAGAGAGGATCGAGGAAGAGTGGCGAGAGATACAAGAGAACGGGGAGAAGGGCAGGGGGGTTGGGGCGGCGAGGGGTGGGAGCGTGTTAAAGCGTGTACGGGGACCAAAGATCACGGAGAATTCCTGGAAATCGGTGCACGTGGGAGAGGGAGGCAGAGAGAAGGAGGAAGATAGAAGTAATGAGGCTGATTCTCTGTTTTCTGTGTTTTCAGCGAGCGGCGGTATCGGCCGGTTATCGGGCCGTGCCTTCTTCTTTCTTCTTTTTTCTTTCTTTCTGCCTGCCTTTCCTTCTTTCCTTCTTCCTCTCTCTCCGTCCCTCTCCGGCCGCCGTCTCACCGCCATCTACCGCCCCCGTGTCCCCCGATCGGTTCGCCACGAGGTCCCTCTTTCTCCCTTTCGAGTTTCCCTCTCGAGGCATAATGAGGCCTTCATGTCGTGAACTTCTGCGCCTTGTACCCCTTTTTCTTGCTGGCCGTCAGCTCTCCATGTGTCCTGCGTAAAACCTCGTCGAACACGGGCCCCGGATACCGCGTCCTGCGCTCCCTTTCCACGCGTCTCTGTTAGCCCCACGGTGCTTAGAAACCGTCTCTCCTAGGCGAATCCGCGGCTTGTACTCTCGTCTATACACGCGTGCGTCTACATGCTCGAGAGAAAGTAACCCTTTGTGCAGGAATG
>NW_016910719.1:323488-331962 GCF_001483705.2 Eufriesea mexicana | reverse complement strand
GAATGCCGCGATGTACGCGGTATAATATTCTTATCTCGAACGCGTATCACGCGGCGAAAAATAATTCAACGTCATTTTCATCCTCGTTCTCGCTATCTTTCCTTCTTCCAAGAATAATCTCCCGACTTATTATTTCCAATTTGTCTCACGCTTCTGTCGCTGCTTTTCGAAGTAAACGTCGCGGTGTATCGCGATCTACGCTTCTCTTCTCCTCTTTGCGGTTCCACTCGAACGTTCCGCTGTTCGCAGTTTCGAATTCGTATCGCGGCTAAAGCGAAAAAGCGCGGACGATAAGCGAGGATGAGGACACGTGGCGAGCGCAGATGCAAACGGAACGCGTGCAAAGTTTACGATTCGGACGGCGAGAACGAAGCGGCGGACCGGGGCGTCACGACGACGACGACGACGACGACGACGACGACTACGACGACATTGAAGTTAATCGGCGCTTTAATGAATAATAAAGTCGCGCGCTCCAGCGTCGGCCTGGCCGCTTGCCGATGGCTCGCGGGTGCGGTTCGATAGCCGGGACATGACAGCCGGTGGAACTCATTAATATTACTGTTTACTATGCCTCTTAATCGCGGATTTTTTCCCGCCGCGCCCCACCCTCGCGGCTCTCGCGCCGACTGTCAGGGTTCATTGATTTGAATAATTCCCGCTTATCGCGCTTCCTCGGTCGCTTCTCGGTAAAGCGTCGGCCCGCGGGCTGCAAAAATCCGCTTATCGAACGCGCGAATCGCTGGCCGCGAATTCTTCGGTAAGTGGACTCGAGATTGCCGCGCCGCGAGTGTGGCACGTCAGCCCGGAGAGGAGTCGATGCCTCTCCTACCCGCTCGCGATCGTTAATTCCGTCGTTAACCGTGATCATTTCCTCGCAGAAATAGCATCGCCGTGCATCACGCGCGGTTCGCTCCTTTGCGAAAATCCCGCGCGATAACGTAATATCCAGCGACACGGCGAAAAGTCATCGGTGGACGCGCGGCCGGCGATAAATCTCGCGGGGCACCGCGTTCCACGGATCCGGATTGTCCGGATGGATGCGCGCGATAGCGCGATCCCCGCGGTTCGACTAATAAAAACGCAGCGACGGATGAAAAAGTGACGAGGGCGCGCGAGAGGATCGCAGGTGAAACCGGCGATGGCCGAGCCCGGTCGCTCGATAATACGGCCATCGATAGCCCGGCTAGATTTGGCAATCGCGCGTAATTGCATCGATATTTCACATAAGCGGCTTAATTGATTTTTCTCTCGCTGCCCGGTCGCTCGCCCCGCGCCGTGAGAGGGAAGGAGAGGCCGCGAGAGAGCCGTATTTACGACTATTTTTAAATCAGCCGGAATATACGGACGTTTATTAGGATGCCGATGAAACGGGCCGCGTGAAGGTAAATATTCGGAAATTTGCTGCGAGCGAACGCGTGCGATAAATAATGCAGCCCGCGTGTATTTAGTTTTGCGTTAATTATCGCCGTCGTTACCTGCACGCTCGCGCCGGGCTCACGCGCGAGACCCGCACGCGTTCCCGCCGCGGACGCGCCGCGTACCGAAGAACCTCGATTAGTCGTTCGATCAGTCCGCGAGATATCGGTTTTATTAGCAGGAATTTACGAAGAGGATGCGACGATGCGATCGCGTTGCAGACCTTACGCGGTGTGTATTCGTACGGTGGGAAGGATGTCGGGCGATGGGGTTTTGGCGCAGCCGATGATCGCATGCAGAAGATTTCTCCCCGTTTCTTGCGGTTTCGGCTCATCACGCGAGATTTTAGGCTCCCGCTGCGTCCCGTTCGTGATTCGGCAATCGTTTTCTCTTCCTCGGAAATTGATATTTCGATATTCTCTTTGATAATTTAAAGGAACCTCGCTGAATCCTCGAGCCACCGGGGAAATCGGAGCGACTCGTTCGGGATTTCTTATTTTTGCAGTTGCTGAAAATATCCAACTGCTTCTGGCAAAATTAATATTGATTCTTGTTAAAATAGACTCTCATTCATTGTAACGAACGATTTAATATCAATCGAGCACGCTATATTTAGGTCGCCATTACAGGTCAACAGTTCCAATATTGACGAGAGAAATTTATTTATCGAATATCTTGTTTCCATTCGTTTCATCTCCGCGAACAATAGAGTCGGTTCAATCCACTGAAAATAGTACACGTTTCGTTATCTGTTACTGTGTCTATTATCGCTCGATATTCGATACTAACGTCCATCTATTAATACCGATGTACCAGTATCGAATTAAAGTTTCCCGTTCGAGGTATATCTCGTGGATTATATTATGGATAGAAACGAAGCGTATCGGGAGCCATTTTGTCGATCTCGAGGATAATGTTTGAAAAGTCAGGATCGCGGAGATCTTTTGACAACCACTGTGAACCGTTGCGATCACGGCTCGGTTTCGAGGAGATCGTCGACAACGGGAGCACGGGATCGAGAAGGACGCTGGGATCGGGCTAAAATGTCGAGCAAGGTCGCGTGCTCGTTCGCGGAACACCGTCCAATTTCGTGTTTGCCGATTTTTGTCCGCTTTGTTGCGGATCCACGCTTCCGAGAAAGGAAGACCCCGGTGTCCCTCGGCGCGTGTAGCGTTGATTAACACACAATGTGACAGCCCCCCGGGAAAAAGAGCACGGATCGCGCATGTGTTATCGATTCATTGGCGAACATCCCCGACGACACTTGCACCTGTACGTCCCGCGACACCGGCGTCGGCCGCCTTTGATCACGATCCACGTCTGTTCGCGGTCGCGACGCGCTCCTCGGGCCGTTCCTCGTCGTTAGAAAGTATAATACTCGAGCAAAACGCGGCAAATAATGAAGCCGGTTTTTCTTCGCGCCGGCACTCGATTTCTCGTGGAAGTTTCCACCTGGAGCCCGCTTTTTTCCCACGTTTTTTCCATTTCTCACGGGGACACTCGTGTCACGGTACTCTTCCACCGGGTTCCAACGCTTTTTTCCCGTCCCCGTGGATACGGCGGGGTAAAAACTTGGAAACGAGAAGGTTCTTCGAGATCGAAAGAATTCGATCGGATCAAGAGTTCACGCGTTATCACCTCGTTCCGAGATCCGTCTCAATAACCTCCTTAATCTTTCGACCGAGGACCCAACTTACCGAAAACGCATCTTCCTAACGCATCACGGCGTGTCAACTCGACGTGTCCACGTGGGAAACGCGAGAACGCGCGATTTGTCTCGCGTGTCGTTATTGAGGAACGTTTTTCGAGAGTAAAAGGACATTTCAGACGAAATATATTCGCCAATGGCAGTGAAAGGTTTTTAATACGAGAATAATGAAAAAGATCCCTCGATAATTATTCGTCGATATAATAACTTTGTCCGACCAAACGAAGAAATCCTTTTTCCATGAAAGCATGAAACCGTGAAACGTCATCTAGGTGAATCTTCCGTTCGCCGGTGGCACGATCCTGCTCGTGCTACGACGTAGCGATGGATCAAGGCCTGGGGCCATTTTTCACCGCGACAAAGCGTTTTCTAATGACGCCGGATTAGCCTTGGCGACGGCGATCGGGCAGAATCACGCGATCCTCGCGGCTGGAAAGCCGGCGACGAGCGATCTGTCTCCGTAATTTATTCCGTCGCGGTTGAGCACCTCTGACCGACAGCTGTTCCAACCACCTAAGATAACCTAACTCGCCTCTCTGCTCTCGCCTCTCTGCTCGCGTGCGTGCGTATTAACGTAGCAGTTTGGATTTTTTTAAGTCGTCAATGCCCGAATGGCCGCCGCTGCGCCGCCACCGCCACCGCCGCCGCCGCCGCGGCCTAGCTCCCTTTGATTGTCTTCTCGGAAGCACCGAGATTCTTTCTTCCTGTCAGCCGGTTAGCAGATCGGTCACGAATTACCGTGAAAGTCTACCCGCTCTTTCGGGCAGAGTTCCCCGAAACGTGGAGCACGAGATCGTAGGAAACCGGGAACGTATGGCCGGGTTTGGTCCCTTTGTGAATGGAGGAAGCGCGAGGAATTTCGGCGATCAGGCTCTGAGGAAAATTCGGAGGGGTTTTTCTTTCACGAGAGAATCGCGGAGCTATTCTCGGGGTCGATGACTCGTTTTCCAGAAGCCGCGTAATTGCCGTTTAATTTTAATGGAGCAAAGGGATCGAGGAGCAACCTGAATGATTGCTCCTTCGTTTTTAATCTCGTCGAGAATCCTCGCGGCTGACGGATAGGTCGCTGTAACTTGGTCAGGACTGTTGTTACTTGTCACGGTTGATTCGCATAATGCGACAAGTAACGGAGCGACGTTTATTCGAGCGTTTAAGCGTGCTGTCGCGAAGCATCGTCTTCTTTCACCGTTTTTAATCCCGAGGAAAGGTGTCCGATGACAATTACCTTGGCAGCGACGCGAACTCTTGGAATAAAGTTGTTCGACGTTTCTGTAATCGCGACAGTTCTTAAACCTTGAAGTTTCGCTCGCTCACGACTCGGAAGGATAAAAAGATTGTAAAAGAAACGGTGTATACCTCGGTTTCATCTGGTCTATTTCCTCGCGCGAAGATCGCGTTTCCTACGCGGCGCGCGATCGACGTCGAAGATGAGTTTTGCCCGTTTTATCGTATGCTAATGAGCGGAGTGCACAGTGACGCAGATGCGGTCGCTATTAATATAATTAGCATAGCCAGTACCCGCGACCGGGGTTATGCAATATTTTTTCCCTCCAACACGAGGCGGAGGAAACGCGAACGCTGTCTCGCGTGCACGCGAGTTTTATATGGTAATTAGGAAATCGATTGCGAACGCTCGAGCGTGATTGCGATCGCGGTGGTCTCGAATCGGCCGCCTTACGCTCGGCCGGCTGGCTCCGACGCTAATTAGAGTCGAAATCGGAAAATTGACCGTCAGCGTTATCTCTCTTCGTTGAAACGATCCACGTTTCCCAACCTCTGCTTCTCTCCTACGCTTTGTTCCTCGAAACCGAGGAAATTCTTTCTTTCATCGGTGGGGGTATGTTTGGTAATCAATCGCGAACCTCGGAACGTATCTTGGAAATGCTAGACACTAAAACGATTACTTGGCTGCGAGAGTGATGTCGAAATCTCGGTTAAACGAAGCTCTTGATCGCGCATGATCTTGGAAATGACGGAATCGTGGATTTTTTGAACCAAGACATTTTTTGGAGGCAAGAAATCCACAGACGTGTATACCACGTCGTTGGCGATTCTGGCATGAAAGCGTTGCGACGTGCGTGGCACGTCTTTCCAAGCTAAGTGTTTCTCTTCTACAAACAATATTCCCGCATAAGAATAATCATCGTTTGATCACAGTTTTACGTAGCTCACGTAGTACGAAGTATAAGTATCACATTTTCGATCATTTTTATTAATATAACCAGTATAAACATATCGCGATTACGGTCCAAGAAACTATCCCGTGTCCAGTTTCTACCTTATTGCTCCAGCTTACATAGAGCACACGACACCAACTAGTATAGAATATAACAAAAAGTTATACCCGATATCGCGGCGAGCTGATAATTTTACATAAATGAAAAGGGATCGGAACCTACCGAATTGCTATAGCCATTTCAATTTGTATTGGTTTTTGATTAGAATTCTCGCAAGTATTTCTTACGGTACTAAGAATAAGGCGCCATCGCATACGCAACGATATGTCGTCGTCCGGCATTGAAAGGGTTAACCTTAAATCTACGATATTCGAATATAAGACAATGGAAAATGCGATTAGAAGACGAACATCTCCTCGCTTTTCGTCCATCGAGGACGAAAATCGTCGTAAAAGAGGAAATCGCGATATTGCGTTATTTATTTGCGAAAAGAGAAGGCTCGCATGAGTCGAGTAACATCTCGTGGCAGGAACGGAACTCTCTCTATTTTCGACGAGGTTCCAGGATCAAGATCATACTCGAGGCTGCAGCCTCTGGATCGCCAAAGTTTAAGCTCGATGAGGCACCTTTGAACTTCTCGCACGTTGCTCGGTATCTCGGCTAAATAAACAAGTTATACCCTCCGATCCGCTCCGGCCTCCTCTCCCTTTTTCACACGCCTCGCGTCGATATTCTCGCGGGCAAACATGCAGGCGTGGCACGAAACGCGATGAAACGCGAGCGACAATGGATGCTGTTGCAATTGCAGCGACGATAACGCCGGCTGGACCGTGTCAACGCTCTCTCGTCTCGTTACACAAGAGGGAACAGGCCGACTGGGACTTTGATTTAACGATTTCTTGCGGTGTGCTCCTTCCACGCGCCCCGTTCCACTGCCACGAATCGTCACGGATACTTAAGACGCCGCTCATAAATCGCGCCGGGTCCTCGAGGGAGTCCTCGCGACACCTCGTCCAAACGTATTCTTCTGGAGTTTATGTCCGTGGTGGCAGTAAAATCTTATCCTCTCGAGATAGCGGCGTCCTCGCGAGCGTCGTCGCTCGATATCCACCGATTTCTTCTTTTCTTCCGGAAAAATACGCCGTCGCTTCGATCCGGGAACCGGCATTCTCGCCCCCCTACTCGACGACGCTGCTTTCTCGTCCTCGACGTCGCGTCCACCGAATGCCGATGCATCCACGCTCGTGTCTCTCTCCTCTCTTCCAGACCACGCGTATCGAGCCGTGTTTTTAACTAACAAATCGACTAAATTCGACTCCACAAATCACCAATTTTATCTTTCTACTCCGACTTATCACTCATTCGTTTACCAACGTCGGTCTTAGAAACGCAGATAACCCACCCTTAGGAGATAACAGCCACCGAGTTCGTTTAAAAAAATCTCCCTCGAATCTCGATCTCGATCTTCCGCCACCCGGAATCCTCGACTCCGGCGACGTTGGTCGCGCTGATAAAGGAAAAAGGAAGGAAAACGAACGGCGAAAAGTCGATTCGGACAAACCACCGCCACCCCGAAGGTTTGCCTGGGTTCAGCGAGGCCCGTGGCCGATTTCCGCCAAACCCCGAAGGAACCGGCTCTCGAGGCGTAAACAGCATTTCGTTCTAAGAGAGTCTGAGTCGCTCTAAGCTTTTCCGCAAGGATTCACCGGGTGGGCAGGCTTGAGTGGCCACCCCTTTTACCGTCGTTCTTTCTCCACCGGTCTCGCGTGTCTTCCATCCCTTCTGTCGTTTCTCTCTCTCTCTCTCTCTCCCTTCGTCCAACAGGGTTCCCCAACGCGGAAAGAGCCCTATCTATGCTTCCATCTTGTCTGCATTCCTTGGGGTATTACTCGGACGGGCGTAGCACGATTTTCCTCGAAGCTTCTTCGCGAAGTCGACGCTTCTTCCCTCCTCTCTCGCCGACGTCTCACCCTCTCTCTCTCTCTCTCTCTCTCTCTTTCTCTTTCGTCGTGGAGCCGCGGCTGGCCCGCAAACTCGTTCAAATCCCGATGCGGCCCCGGGAACAGCGCAAACCCATTACGGATTCATCGTGCGCCATTAGCTAATTCTTCCCTGCTCCTAACGTCTTCCTTTCCGCGCTCCCTTTTACCGTCCCGCCGTCCCGTTGCGGTTTCACCGCCGTCTTACCCCGTGTTTCCTCGTCTCTCCACCCCCCGCCGCGTTCCCTTATCCTCCGCTCGCTCCCGGAGGAGCTCTTCGTCAGCTTCCAGGGCCCCTTTCAGCGAGTCCTCGAACTTGCGGCGGTTCTCGAAACGCGAGAATGATGCGACGATTTGAATGTAACCAGGTTTTCCTTCCGAGGGAATTCGCAGGTTCTGCAAGGAATCCAAGAGCGACGTATCTAACACGGAATCGTAGTCCGCATTCGAATCCTCGCGCGTAAGATCGACGGAAGAGAATTTTTAATTAATTTCCGTAATTAAATTACCGGATAGCGTTACGCAAGATTCGCGCGATCTCGAATGATTCTAAACGCACGGCCACCTGTGGCCCAGGCTTCGACGACGCGATAACGAAGCTTCGTTCGGATCGAGCGGAATAGAACGGAATGGAAAGGAAAGGTTTATCGCGAGAGCTGCGAGAGAGGCGGAGAAAATGGAGGGAAAACGAGAAAATAAGGGAACGAACGCGAGGGGAAAAAAGCGGCACGGACTCGTAAAGATGCGCGACGCGGCGCGAGTAAACTCGACTCGTCTGGAGACGCACGCTTTAGCATTCGCCGGAACGAGCGAGGACGTGCCAGATTTTCCATCGTGTGTACGGCCATCGAACAAAATTGCTTCGCCGTGGAGGAAAGATCGGCACCGGGAGGATCGCGGGGCGAGGGGTGGAAACAGGAACGCGCAGGGGCGAGGGGACCAGCGGAAGGGTGAGGCGGCCCCGCGCGCGATGGAACGAAAGTGCAGTCACCCGGAATAAACGAGGAGGAGACCCGAAGTTGTTGGTCGAAGTTCAGCGAACGAGCGAGAGAGAGAGAGAGAGAGAGCGAGGGAGAGAGCGAGGCGGTCGAGGGGTTGGGAATGAGTTTGCGTCGCGGCGGTGATGAAACTTTGCCGTGACGAGAAAGAGGGGTTGTCACGCCGTTCGCCTCTAAAACCCACCCCTTCGAC
>NW_016910719.1:294815-323390 GCF_001483705.2 Eufriesea mexicana | reverse complement strand
CTGCTTCCGCGAGGCGTTTCTGCCTTTAAACGAACGACCAGCTCCACGCTGCTCTCGATTTTTCCTTCGAATCGGTCCAGGCACTCGGTGTTTGCTCTCTCATTCGCGGATCGATGTCCTTCGAGTGCGTTCCTCGACCGCTTTCCACGGAAAATTGGTAATCGAGGGGAGCCTCGAGGGTGAGTCTCCCGGTCTGTTCTACTTTTCTCCTTTGTGCTTGGAAATTGGAACGCTTTGGATTCATGATCTTCGTGGTTCGTTCACGGCTTTCGAGTATTCCTCTCCGACTAATTTCATTTTCCGCGCATTCCCTGACGTATGTCGAATTCCTCGAGCCATCCAATCGCTGCTTTCCCTTTGTTCCTTCGAGTAGCGACGATTTTTGGAAATTGCCGCGTTTCCACCGTTTATTTAATATCAAACCTCTCGAAGCTCGGTCGACGAGATCGAGGCGGACTTCAACTCGCGGAGACGGAAGGAAAGCGAGAGGGTACGGAAACTGCTTGGATCGAATAGGTGATCGAATAGAGTCGTAGGATCGCGAACAAAGTTCTCCGCGTCGCTGACGTATCGAAGGGCTTTACGAGGGACCACACATCGCGGCCAAAGGGCGAAGATACCCCGTGATCGTGGTGCGAGCGTATAAAGACGAGTATGACATATTTTCGCGAAGCTCGTGCGCGTGTGCACGCTCGAGCTGCGAGTACGCGTCTACGAGCGTCTAAATATAGAGCGTGACTCACGACGACGCGCGGCACCGAGAGGAGCGAAGAGGAAAGGAGTCGTGCAAAAATACAGAGACCGGAGTGTCGTCCTCTTCGCCTCGTCACGAGGAACTCGCGCGCGTAACCTCGAAGCGTCGTCCCCGCATTTTCTGCGTTCACCTTCGTCGCGCTTTCCGCGTACTTGCGCGCTTTCCGCTTGCGACAGCTCTTCTAATCTTTCCTTTGGATCCCGGCCTGAAAATCGTTGCGTCGAATTCTCGCGTTTTCATACTCGAAATTTCCCCGTTGCACATATTTCGACACGGAATCGACTTAAAATCGATCTTCGATCGTTTCATAACGCGGCGCGAGTTGATAAATGGGGTATCAAAATTTCGCCATTTACAACGAAGTTATGAAAATTCATTTCAAGCGGTACATACATAATTGCGCGTTTTTTTTTTTTCCTTTTTTGTCGGGTATCGCAGGTGCAAATGACTTGCGTTATGCATAAGCTGTATACGTGACACGAGTATCCGAGATCGAGAACTTGAAAATTCGAAGAAAATAGCATGGAATATATAAAAATGGTAATACTCGCAGATCACGCTGCTTTATTCGTGCGTCATTCATCCACCGGAATCGGTATTGCCCGTTTCGTAGCAAGTCGTTCGACCCGAGGTCAGGTCGTTAAATGCCCACTCCGCATCTTCTATGCATCGCGCGTTATCTTTTCATCTCGCGAAGAAATAAAAACATTTTAACCTAAACGCCGTTCCTCCGAGTACAACGTTGCAATAAAATACACATACGCAGGAGCCAGAAAAATCTTACCTACGTCCACATTATCGAGTGACACTCTCCGAGGATGACGCGCAATTTGTTTCCACGTGAAGAGGTTAAAAAATTGCAGCAAAAGCGTTCTTGTCTAAATATTACGCACCGAATCTCGCGAAGCGAGTGATCGTGGAGTAAAAAGTCGTCTTGGACGAGTGCCCTCTCGATAAGCCCTTTTAATAACCGTGAAGGAGTCTCCAGTTGCACCCTCGCGCGGACTGGCTGAATCGAAAGGCTCTCGAAGCGGTATCGTTCGTCAGGCCGGAATTCGTAACCCAATTCCCAAAGGCAAGAGCTCTCCGGTCGCGTCCTCTCCTCTTGGATGGCGTCCTCCTATCCTCGAAGCCGAACGACGACGAAACGAGATCCACCGATAGGCCGGTGTATCGTATGGCAGAGTATCGCGATGCGCAACGGGGACAAAACGAGGAGGCGAGCGCGTCGCGAGGGACGCGGTTCGACACTCGAAACGTGGTCGCGAAGAGGCGGAGGAACGGGTTCGGCGCGACCACGTGGGGCGGTGGAGGGTGGACGGAAACCGCAGAACGATTGAATTCTTCGGGATAAAACGCGACGTGACGCGAACGTAGGAAAATAAAGGATCGTACGCACTGCGTAGGTAAACGCCGCCGGGGGCGGCGAGGGGGTCGGCCAGGGGGCGGCAAGGGGTGGCCGCCGTTCCTTTTTCCCGCTCGCTGCGCCGAACAGACTTCATTCTTGGTTTACAAGCGTGCGGTCTACAAAGAGGTTGCCACGTTGTTAAAATAACCGCAGAGCTCGCCGCTCGCAGCCGCGCGTTTCGAGCGCGTGCGTGTTCCCGTGCGTGTGTGAGAACACGCGCGAGCGCGCGATCACGCTTCGCTCGGTGCGCGCAAATAGAAGCGTGCTCGCGGACGAACACGCGACGCGTGCTTGGACACGAAGAGGGTGCTGACGCGAACCACCCTCTTCAATGCCGCGAACGTTTTGCGGTTTTACTCGTGATTCCAACGGTGGCGAAGGTAATCTCGGAGTACGCGTGTAATTCGCGAGGCAATCATTGTCGAAGACTCGTAGGGGCTTTTGGAATTTTTCTATACGGTGATACGCGATGTTTTCCTATAACATTTTTTTTTTCCTTTTTTTTTTTTAAATTCGACGTGTTTCTGTGCGCGATTTCGGTTTCTTGGACGGGAAAATTTTACCGGTAACGCTCGGTTTCCTCGGCTTTCGGTCCGAAGAGCATTATATTGCGCGATCTCCATATTAATATTAATTTGCATACGCTCGATCGTCCGAATCTCCGCAACGAGGCTGCATTCCGTCTGATAAATCTCGTTAGCTCGAACGTATGGAGTAGCGAATGCGTTGGAAGTAGAACAGGCCGATAAACGCTTGTAATTTCCTGGCGCGTTACAAGCAGCGCTCGTAATGCCGCGGCAATGGAAAGTGCAGCGATCAAAGTTTCGAAATACCTCTCGGTAACGCGTCGGGTGCCGACGTACCAGACGCGAATAGATAAGCGTGGAAGGGTCATTTCCCCGGAGGGGCGTGCTCATCACAGGTCCGCGAAAACAAATTGCTCGCGTTTCGAAATACGGAAGGCGAAACGATAACCGAAAGACAAAGTTCACCCGCGCCTCCTCCTGAGATAACATCCGGCATCGACCCAAGATAAGTCGTCGAACTCTCGTACGAGCCACGACGCGGCGTCCGCTCGTACGAGAAGAGGAGCCGTCTCGTCCTGCCCGTTGTATCTTATAAACCATCGATTTTACGAGGAAGCAGTTTACACTCGGCCAGGAGAAAAAAGGGGTACCGTTCTTCCCCCGGGTTCGCCCCGTGTCTCGAAAAGAACGCGCGTCGAAATTGCGCCGGGGAAACAACAAAAACCGCTTTCGACCAAGCCTTATCGGCCAGATAAAAGATTCAATTACTCGAGAAAGTGGACGTGTACGGGTGAGATCACGGAGTATCTGCTGATTTGTAAAATATTCTTTATAACTGTAAACACATGTCCACGGTTATGACCCGGCTGTTATCGGACTACGAATATTCTACCGAATTCTTAGGCAGTTTTCATAATTCCGTTTGTGACCGAGAACAAGGAGCCCGAGGCTCGTTCCGATTCACAGTTACACGAGGAAGTTAAACTTGGAACAGCGTCGAGTACTGAATGATTCAAGATACCGGGAGACACCCATAAGTACCAGACAAAAGAATTACCATTTCTCCTCTGTCGAGTCGGGACACGTGACACTTGCGAGACTAAAAAGCTATACTTTCGTACCTCGGCACCGCAGGGGTACCCTAAAGCAAACATTTTTTCGCGATTTACACCACCGTAGTAGCATCGGATTAGAAATATTCCACGTTCACGGTGATGAGAATCGGTGATCTAACGGAAGATCTGTACAAATCTGCTCGAAAATCGTCTCGTAACGAAACGCTCGCCTATGCCGAACAAACCACCCCTGTGTGCACCTGAAGCAGACTCTGTTGCAACGAATAGCAACGCGGTCTTCGCGAGCTCACAGTTCTTCGTTCATCGGCACGCAACAGCCCTAAATACTCGCATGCTCTCGATCGGAGCGATTCCCCGAAGGAGAACAGTGGGTTTTCCAACGACTCGCGACGCCTGTGGCTCGGGCGCAACGCAAGAAACTCCGAAAACCGCAAAGTACGGTCGTAAATCGGAGATGGGGGGCCTCGTGCGCGTTTTCAGCAAGGGGCGCGAGAGACGAGGATCGGCTCCTATATACGCGTGGAATAACGACGGGTGGAAGCGCGAAGGAAGACGAAGACAGAGAGCCAGGGTGTTCCTCGTGGGCTGATATTTTTTGCCCGGCGTCCCTCGTCGGCGTCGCGACTTTTATTGCGTGTACGGCGTAAACGCGACGTCAAGAGGCGAGCGTGGCTTTATCTCGTTAGGGCCGCGCGGTTAAACTCGAACCAGTGGAAGCCTAACGAGTCGATACACCATCTGGACTGTCGTTCGCGCGTTTCGGAGAGGACCGTGCGTGGTGGCCTCCTTTGTCCGCGGACACTTTCCGCTGCCCCCCGCCATTTTCGCTCGCGTCTCGCCCCTTGCGGTTCCCGTCGCTCGATTCGCGGACAGCGTCGGGGCCCCGCGAGCACCGATAAACGATACTCGGCTACGACGAATCGGTGTTAGCCGATTGTCGTTGCTACCCGTTAGATAAAAATTACACCCGTGGTCCCTACGTCCGCGCAGACGAGATTCCCTCTCGCTTGCGGTGCAGAGGGGTGGTGCTTTGCGGTCGAGGAAAAGAACATCACGCGCCGAACGAGGTATTCCTTGGAATTGTACGCTGGCTCGTTTCTGGAACAGATGTTACGGGTGTGTGGCTGCTCCCATAAACACGCTCTTTGGGAAGGAACTGGCCTCTTTCGGTCCTGCTTGCGGCTAAACTTCACCCTTTATGGTTTCTTTAACCGAGTCGGTCGAATTTCCATGAGAACACGTAACGAAGAATCGGGAATATTTTTATATTCGCGATTATCTCGCCGACGGATTTGAATTTGGAAAAAATTGGGGTACCATTATCTCCTGACTATCCTTAATTCGAGTAATTCAAAGACGATGTAAATATCGATAAATCCGAGACGTCAGTTTTGAGTTTGACACTGGAAGGTGCAAAACAGAGAAATGTAACTACCCCGTGGCATCGTCATAATTTACCCCAACATCGAGCTCCTAGCCGAGATAGGAAGAGAGACTGGCAGACGTTTATCGATTACACGGGGACTTATTGCCCCCGGACGAGGCCTGGTCCCGAAAAAGGAGAACGCGAAGAATGCCTCCGAACTCGGTAATAATGAAACTCACTGATGTGTATGATTGAAAACGCCGGGGACCCGGTGAAATGGCTGAGCGAGGGTCGACGACGAGGAAGGGACGTGGCGCGCCATTACCGTCCCGTAATGCCGTTACGTAATTGCGTTTTTCTCCGCGCTTATCGCGCCATTTTTCGCGAGTTCACCGAACGCTTTTTGCTCGAATAAACAGCCTCCTGTATCGCGACGGGTTAACAGAGTCTCTCGACAGGTTGTCTCGAACTCGAATACCCGGACACGCTCGATTTCTGCCGTTTCAAATTTTCAACCCTCGGCTCGTATCTTTTACCCATAGGTGACCACGAATAACTTTTGTCGAGATTAATTTATTTTAGACTATACGGGATCTATCAACGACTCTCGTCGTTCGAAATATAGAGAACAGTGTAGAGTGAAATATCGTAAAATAGCATAGAATGAAATATTGTAAAGTAATTAGATTCCATCGTCCAAACTGTTCCAATGTTAGTGCTCATTTTTCTAGAGTTGACTTTACTCTTTTGGAAATTCTTTACGACTGTCCTCTTCTTCTGTATGACTCTGACTCTTTCACTCCTCCAGTCTCGTGTTTTTCGCCCACACATGCTACACGCTCACATCGCTAGAACGTAGAGTTTACTTTACTATTTAGTTTTTACTACAACAATATATTCTTACTTTTTGGTGGGGTGAAAATGACCATTGGTCCTTAGTCAAGGTGGGAACGAGTAAGTTGTTTTGCACTCCGACGTTGGCCTGCCTTTATCAGCTAGGTCCTTTTAACCCTTTGAATACGTCAATCGTACCAAACGATAGGAATCCATTTGCGATGCAATAAACTGAGAACGGTGAAATTTGTCGTTAGGTGTGCATTTCTGAGAAATTATTGCGTATTTAAGTAATAATCGAAACGCTATATTCCACTGTGTTAACCATTTGCACTCGAGAGGTGCCTCTCAGTCGCCATTTAATCAGATTCTGAAGATGGATGTTAATTAATATATCAAATTTACAATTACCCAACGATGCGTGGAATATGGAAGTAAAATAATTCTGTCTTAATTTTCATACGATTTCTTATTTACCGTTTTCGAAATATCGTCGACTTTATGGCACAAACTTTTCGATTTACCATTTTTCTGTAACGAAAAAATCGCCGAGTGCAAAGGGTTAAAGCAACATTGCTTATTTCTTCGTATCTTGCATTAAGTGGTTACTGTACGTACTTAAAATTTAGCAGGAAACAAAATTTTTGAGTACACTGTCACGAGCGCAAGATTTCCAAGCGCCCTTAGACGTCCACAGCAGTCAAAGGGTTAATGACTATGAATCAACGGGGGCCATTGGTGATCCAACATTGGCCTCGTTGTTGAAAATCGGAAGACGGATAAAATTGGCACGTACTTACTGCGAGTTTCCATTTCGAAAGTGTCGCGCGGGGATCACCGAATCCGCGCGTCATCCGCTTCTTATTCGAGCGTAATTTTTTCCCCCGTACTGGCGCAAGGAAGAAACGGCGGACGCGTTTCGCGGAGTACGTTCCCCGGTCGATATAGGAAAGAAGCCGGACGAAAGTGTTCCCGTGCGAAAGAGAATTTCATTAGTCACCGGGCTTTTTCGTCGGGCTTGTTTCGTCGAGCGATTTAACGCGCGGCGGGAAAAAAGCAGAGACGTCGGCGGTGGTCACGGCTCGTTTCCCTCGATTGATTCGTGACAAGGCGCGAACGAACGGGCCGCTAAACGCCTTCGCGCGGTTCGCGCGAGTAAACGCCGTTTTACGTCGTTTCGTCTCGGAATATCAAACCTTTCGCGCTTTTACGCGCCGTTTAATATTTCGCCGCTTTTTCGCCGCGGCTCGATCGCGCTTCTCCCAACTCCGCGTCGCGCTCCTTTCTCTGCTGCTCCGTGACAAAAGCGATTACCCGACGTCGAGAAATCGAGCAACACCTACTTGCGTCGGTCGAAATTCGAAATCTTAATCGTCTTTGATATATGCGACTCGTCGAGGGTCCCCGTGGGCCCGAGTGGAGCCGAGAATCGAGGGTGCCCAGTGGGACGAAGCGTATTCACGGAGGATCATCACCGATCGACCGGTGTTCAACGAGAAATCAAGGGTCGAAGAAGGACCGCTCTGGTTTCCGTGGTCTACTCGAGCAGACGGGGTATCGTGGGTGGTCGAGGCGTAAAAATGGCGGACGATACCCCTGTGACTCGTGACGGATTCCCGCGACTGCGATCCGTCACATGCAGATCCCATTCTACTCTAGCCACGGTCGCTTCTTACACAACGTCGATCTCGATACAATAAAGGGGCAGAGGGGACTCACCACCCAGTCGGTTTCTGGCCACGCATCAGTGCTCTCTTTAAAGCGACCTGCTTCTTCTCTACGCTCTCTTGTCTGGCCTTTTTTCGCCGTTCTTCCTCCCCCTTTCGCTGTCGCGGTGAATGGCTCAGTGTCGAGGGTCCACGGCGCGGGGCAGGAGGGTAGCCAAAGGGGGTTGGCGATACCGGGGGCGCTAGACTCCGGGTCTGGCTACGAACGTTGCATTGTGTCACTTCTTCCTTCGTTTCTGATTTTGCGGTCGGCTTGCGTGGCGAATCCGCAAAAACTCTCTGACCCCCTCGTTCCATCTTGTCCCTGTCTGCCTCCGAAATCCGTCCTCTCTGTCGCTCGTCCCTCGGCAGTTCTCTCGTCGTGGCTCGTTTTCCTCTTATTTCAAAGCTCCTCCTCCGACTCGCGAGAATCGTCCTCGCTTCTAGTGTGAGAAAGTCCAGTGCCTACAGACTCGACCGCTGCCTCGTCGATAGCCGAAAGATTTATCGTAGCAAAATGTTGTCGGAATCGTTGCTCGTAAAATCGATTGGATACAGTCGACGTTTGACGAAATTGCGCGAAGAGATGCTCGCTCGTGGTACTTTTCATTAATCATCGGACAATGGGCTCGGACAGCTCCTTCTCTTCCCCCGCTTTCGCGAAACACTCGGCCAAGCGGATCAACGAGCGAATCATCCGATTACCGGTTACTTGTTCATCGGAAACCCGAGATCGGATCGGTCTATTGCGTAATTATCCGCCGAGTCCTCGGGGATTCCGTAAGATCCAGGTGATCGCGTGACAGTCTGTCGTCGATCCGACGATCTCTCACCTGGTGATGCTACTCGTACGATGGAACAGGGAATGAAAGGGAGACGAAACGAGGGCAAAGGGAGCGGGCAACGATGTTTGTTGTGTCGAGTAATCGAGCGTTGCTCGAGTGGATCTCGCCAGGTTTGCCTTCGTTGAGAAAACAAACTACGAATCTGGTCCGGGCACGGTGTTTCTCTCTCTCCGGGTTGTTGGGGGAGAGGCCCCTCGACCCCGAAGGGGACAACGGGCGCGCGGGATCACAACGGGCTCGTGATTGGGTCCATTGAGGGTTTTCAAACGCGCAGACGATCCCTGTCCCTCTGCCGATCGTGGGAGACAGCCTTCGCGCTGTCACGAAATTCCTTCGTTCCTCCGTCTGGGAACTATTTCTCGCGCTGAAAGCGTCCTCGAGGACCGACAGCCCTATTTATCTTCACCCCATCGTTTTCGTGAAGATGATCGCGGTTTTCATGGTAATTCGGAGACAGAGAAAGATAAGGAAAATGGGAAAATTTTAATCGCGCTATCGATTCCAGCGGGAGAAGAAAATGATTAACGTAATTCCTACATCGCGATGAAAACGATATTAGAGGTATGCGTTTGCGTTGTCCGGGACACGTGTTTATCCGGTAATTATTGAATGAACGCCGTGCTCGTAAATATTCATCGGGATATTCGCTAAAATAATGCGACCTGACACGTCGATGCCTTCACGGAAAAAAATAGCGTGCATCCTAATCGCGATCGCGTTCATTACCAACGCTAATCGCGTTTTTCCCGCGCTTCGGTAATTCATAATGGATACCCCTGAGCTATCGTTGATGGACACGTCTGTCACGGCCGCCATTACGCGCCTCTTCTCCGCATCAGCTCACAGCTCGTGCGATAATCTCCGAATAAATTTCGTCGGGCATACATAGTCGCTCGTGTTTCTCACGTGTCCCGTGCGAAACTGATCTTTGATCGACGCCCCGACGTGAAAAAGTCTTAAAATGAATTCAAATGTCTCGCAAGATTCAAGTACACTCGCCGCCGCTATCCGCTCAGCCTGTTTTTACCCGAGTCACGTTTCCAGGCAGATAAACGCCGAGCTTGCCTCGATGCTCGAATCGCCAATTGACAACGCAGTTATTAACGTGGAAATATGAATTTTCTCTTTGGGTTGCGGATAAGATAACATTTTGAGACACAGTTTGATTTATCGATTATCGTCTGCATACGATTAGCCGTCATTTGCATCGCCTTTCGATCAGTAAAATTCATTATCGGCGTAAATATGCTTCGTCCGAAAGGTTTGCACGTTTGAAACAGTGTTTTGTTGTTCCGGACATTTAACTCTTTGGAGCACGCTGGGATCAAAAGTGTCCCATCCTTTTGATGCATGTTGGGATATTTTTAGTCCCACCTGGAAATATCGCAATAGCTCCTTGCGCATAGGTTTATATTTCGTCTTATTTACGTAAAGCAATTGGTAATACCTTCGACAAACGTTACAAATGTATTCGTTCGTGTTGGCAACGTTCAACGTGCTAGTACAGGTTCATCGATCGTTACAAGCGGAAAGTCTATCGCGACGATCATTTCAATTTGTTTCATTTAAAACGCAATAAAATTTCTATGCAACATGGATCTATTTTATTACCTGAAATCCTGTGCCGCGAAGAGTTACAGGTACAGCGAAGAAAATTAATTCGACCAGCTAAATTACTCCGAGTATCGTGTACACTTTCCCGCCACGTCGTATGTACATACGGTTTTTCAAACCCGGATGGATCGATGATCACGCGTGACGCAAATGGTACCCCATCGATACGAAATCGAATTTCTTTTCTTCGTTAGCCCATCGCCAACACTGAGCACCCTCCGTCCCGGTAATTCCCATCCCCGGCTCGAATCACCCCACGCCACGACCACTTAACATCCCTTAAAATACACCCGACCAGAGACTCGTGTGATTCCACGCGACAGACTCGCTGGAGCTTACCGCGCAGGCAGAAAATCCTGAGCGCGTCGCAGGGTCTCGGCTCGATTTCAGGGAAGCGTGGCCTCGCAACCCTCTCTCACCCTGAAACGGCGCGATAAGAATGAAACGGCGGGGCTCACAATGAAGGTGTCGTTGCAGGAAATTATACAGCAGTTAGACGAGCGGCCTCTCTCTCTCTCTCTCTCTCTCTTCGTTTCTGGTCGCGAGCAATTGTCTCCTAGGTCGGTATTGTCTTGAACGGAACTCAGCCCCCCTCTCTCTCTCCCGCCCGCTTTCCCTCCTTCTCGCCTCTTCGCTCTCCCCGGGGGCCTAACGAACCGCTTGTCTGACACCGAGCGGCACAATGAGAGATCTAATCGCGGGTAAAGTACTTAATATCTTAAGGTCGGACGAGAGACCCCCGGGGGTGGCCGAGCGGGGGCGATGTCGATGCGGGAAGGGGGCGTGCTCTTGTGCCGCGCGAAGATTCGCCTCGGTTATTCCGCGCAAGCCGCGGTATCTGATGAAGAGGACACCTTCGAGTGACAGCCGGGAACTCCGGGGAACTCGCAGGTGTCTGCCACTCGGCAGCAGATAACCGTGACCTTGATCTGCCGGCGCGAGACTCCAGCACCGAAATGAATTTTCGGATGGGGTGCCTTCCGCGAGAGATAATCGGGTAACGGAGAACTGTTCCGTTTAGGGGTCTTTTGGTAAGACTTTATATACTCCGTTATCGCGAAAATACGATTCAATAGAGTCAACTTATTCTCGATGCACGCGATATAGAGCGATATGATCGAGCCGAGTCGTTAAAACGGTCGATGCACGGTGTTTCCTCTTTCTCCTCGTTCTCTCTTTTCCATATTTGGCACAGTTTATGCTACCCCACGAAAAGCACGAGGCAATTCCGACGAGGGGTGCAAAAATCCTCCGTCCCTTTAATCAAGGTTGAAAGAGTCGTCCGTTCCGCGAGAGTACACGCGTGTGTAGCCAGATAGGGTAACCGTCGGATAGAGGCGTTGGAACAATAGCTAAGGCCCACTTAGCGGCGAAAACCGGAAGAAACGGCGAATCAAGCGTCATTGGCAAACACGTCGCGGTAATTAAGCGATGCGAGGCAGAAAGGGAAAAAAGAGCGCGCGCAGCCCCGAAGACCGCGAGTCATCGACCACGACCTGGCGCAAGAAGCGGAACCGCGGCGTAAAAAGGCGCCCGGATGATCCCTCTGATTACGCGTAGATTGCAATCACGGGCCGCGAATTCATCGACAAAGAGCGCTTAATGATCGCGCAATAAAGGGCCTTTTTTCACGCGGTTAATTACTCGCCGCGTCCTTTTTCGCCGTTGCCCTTTCACGAGCGCCGCCGCTTTCTGGAAAGCAGGCAGATGCGTTGCGCGCGAGGCGAAGCGAGCAGCAGGCCACGCAGGAAAACGGTGACTCGTAATATCGGGACCAACGGTGAAGCGCGAAGGAGCGGAGATGAAAAAGAAGAAGGAGAAGGAAGCGAAGGATAGGCGGAGGAGGAGGGGGTGGCGGAGGATGAGGAAAGTAGTTTCGTCGAGTCCTTCGGCGGTGTACACCTGCCGCCTGGCAAATGAACCCTTTGTCTCTACTCGCCAAGTCATTAGGTGTACGCCGGAGGCAGTCGCGGCTTTAACTAGTTGACTAACCGAGAGTAATAAAAAGCGAAATAGCGGGAGTAAAACAAATCGCGGACGTTGCGCGGCGGTAACGATGATCTCGTTGCTGACGCGCGGACCTAATCGAAATGGTTGCCCTTCGCCGCTCGGGGGCGGCGTATTACCCCCGGGGTCGAGCGGCTACCGAACGCTATCCAGTCCGTATTTTTAGACTACCCTAAGTCCCGGCGCGCCTTCGTCGAAGTTAGGGACTTGTTTATCCGGCGAAATCGATCACTCGTTTCAGCTCGTATTGATCTCGAGACGGAGCCTCGGTCAGGATCAAAGTTGCGCGATGTTTGGTTGCGCGATGGATCGCAGCTGTTCCGCGCGCGGGCTTCTCTCGCGTCATCGAGTTGGTTACATTTTCCGCCGCTTCCTTCCGCTGCGCGGTGTACGCGTGGGTAATTGGTGGATCGTGACTAAGTACGATTCCACCGTGCGAATTAATTAGCGGACGCAGGAAAAGCGCGGGTAATGGAGTGGATTTTTGCCGCAGCGTTCGAATCGTCTGCGATATATTCGCGCGGTAACTCCGCGAGTAATCGCGGATGTCGATAGCAAAGAAAGAAGTTTGATCGATGAAGCGGCCAGAAAAATTTCACGCCGATAATTAAAGAACTTGCGCGTTGGGAAAGCCGGGCTGGAGAAGGGGCGGAGAGAAATATATCGCGAATGGAGCCGAAAATCCATCCCCGTCTCTTATCGCGGTAACCAGCAGCAGCAGGAGGGAAAAAAGCGTTTGCCGTAAGAACCGGGTACGAGGTCGTTCCGATGGAATAACCGCTTGTAGTTGGCCTCGTATGCCTAATATCGTAACCATAATGATACGGCAGCGCGAGAGAGCTACGAGTTCACCGCAGGAAAGAAGAGGCGGAGGAAACGACGCGCTCGCGAGGGCGGTGATGGGGGAAGGAAGATGGCGAGGAGAAGGGGCGTGTGCACGTGGACGTATGCAAAAGCGCGTGGAAAAAACGGAGAGGTGTCTGGCTGGTCGTACGCGTATATGCAAAATTCTGGCCGGCTTTCGGCCGCTCTTTCCGCCGCGCTTTCGGCCGCTCTCTCGTCCGGCCTGCGCTCGTTCCTCTTTTCACCGCGTCCTAGAGCCGGCCGCTGTCTCGCCCCTGCGTGTCCCCCCGAATCTCTCCTTTTTTCTTCCACGCCTCTCTCCGCATTTGCAATTCAACGAATACTCCGCGACTCGCACGCGTACGGGCCGATCCTGTCGCGATCCGTGCGCGAGAAACACGCGCTAACGTCGCCTCTGCCCCCCGACCCGGAGACGTCGCATAATGAATAATAATCGCGACGTAACGTCGCGCGATGGAAAGTGGCACGCCACGGGGGATGCACCGCGTGCTCCCATTGTTCTTCCGAGACGCCTAT
This sequence comes from Eufriesea mexicana, assembly GCF_001483705.2. NCBI lineage: Eukaryota > Metazoa > Arthropoda > Insecta > Hymenoptera > Apidae > Eufriesea > Eufriesea mexicana. The sequence continues at coordinate 309,873 of NW_016910719.1, read as the reverse complement.
CGAGGCGCCGTCGACTCGCAATTTCTTTCGGTTTCCGCGCCGCGATCGCGCCGCCACTCCGCCATCTGCCTTCCGTCTCTTCCAACGAGCCCGCTTTTATTGCTTTCTTTTTTAATATGCCACGAAGACGGAGACACCCACCGCGATGATATGAAATTGAACCTTAAATATTCTATGGAGTGGCAACGTCGCGAGAACGGGGAACGCGACGTGTCCCTCTCCCGCTTCCTTTGATACAGTTATATAAAGCATCGTTACGGGCACGAACGACGACTTTATATTGCCATCTTCGCGGCGAGTCATCCTCCCCACTGAGAATCCTAACTTTATTAACGGTCACAGGACCCACCACGCTCCCCCCCCGTCCAGTCCCGGGGTAACGCGCTTTCCTGCTCGGTTGCTTCGCCACAGGGGGATGATCTTTTTTAAAACTTTAAACGTCTTCGTTTGCCGTTAGTTTCCTCGTCGTTAGCGATACGAGGATTTCTCGAGGAAATGAATCCCGATGGGAAAAACGATACGCGACGTAGACGTAGAGGGTACGTATGGACGAGAGAGAGATTTAAGTCGGTCCACGAAGTCGATTAACGCGACGCGTTACGGAGGAAGCGAACCCCATCGAGGGGGTGGCTCGCGAGATCCTCAATTTCGCAGGGCGCGATTAAAGGCTACCCACGGGGGTGGAGGTTGGAAAAAAATTCCCCCACAGGCCTCCTCTGCCATTCATCGGGTCTGTTTACACGGGGGCGCGGCACCGAGTAATTTCTTTATTTCTTTCTCCGGCAGGAGTGCAAGGGCGTGGAACCCTCTTCGTTCCGTCTTGCCTTCGCGCCACCATTTGTTTTTATCAGAGACTCCCGGGGGACGTTAACAGCCACCTGCCGGTATGTCGGCCTGCTCTCCGTCTTCTTTCCATCCCCGGCCTCGTTTTCAGAGGGACTCGCGGTGGAGCACACGCGGTCTAGCCCGCTCCTTGGGGGACCGGCTGGAGGAAAAGCTTCGGGAAAAGCTCCGGGAAAAGCCTTTCGTTCGAGAGACGAGGACGAAGGGAGAAATGGCACGCGTGTCACACGTCGCGCTACCCATGATTACGTTATTTTCTCGCGACTCGCATTTATTATTCACGCTCGCGACACCCTCGCGCTGCTCTCCTGCTTCGTAAGTTTTCGAGGTCTTGGAATGGGAACGCCGAGTTCCGCGTTCCAGCGTCCTTCTATTCCCCTTTTCTCGGTTGCTGGAACGAAAGGCGGAAGCGAATAATCGATGGAAATACGGGCTATTCTCGTTTCTTCCTCGCGACATCGTCCAGTGACCCAAAGCTGGGCGCGCGGTAGGATCGTTGAGACAGTTGCCGTAATCGTCTATCCGCAAACATTTCGAGCGAGATGATCGAAGGCAAAGCTCGACGCATTTGGCCTGCGCCCAGGAACAACTAAGCGAGCTGCCGATCGCGTTTACCAGGCCAAAAACGCGTGAAGTTCCGACTCGTGAATTTCCCGGCTGGAGCGTTGCCTGGGACGAGTTATCGGCGAGGAAGCGCTCTGTTTAAAGCGAGAGATTAAAATCTCCCTCGCAGCTTCGTCGATGCGTTACGGAGAGGTCTCGTTGCAGCGAAGATACGACGGGGTGGCCGGGCGTAGTCAAGGTCCATTAGGAAACCCCCAGGGCATAGCGGTTCGTCGAGCTCTCTGCTCCTCTTTCTTTTCGCGCGCAAGAAGACGGAGAGGGAAGAGAGCACGGCTCCCTCTATCTCGAGAAGTGTCACCCATGATGAATAGTTGGCATGAACAAAAAGAATGCTAACCGCGTCCCTCCGCCCGCGCCGCGCCGACGAAACCACCCTCGGCAACCCCCCCTGGTTCGTTTCGAGAGCGAGCTCTCGTTCCGGTCCTCTCTGTCGATTTTCCGGAAAGGAGACCGCGCTACCAGCAGGCGAAACGAAGCGAGAACGATACCATCTTAATTAAAAGTTGCCAATTCATTTCGACCGACCCCCTCTCCGCCCCCGGAGTCGACTTTCCGCCGGCCAACGCGGGACATCCTTCTGGAGACTGCTTTTGTCTCGCTCCGAGGGGCTTTGGAAGGGGAGCAAAAAACTCGGAACACGTCGGGAGATGATAATAAGAAGTTTTCGTCCGCGAAGGAAATTAAGTAAAAGCGGCCACCCTCTTTTTCAGCTCCGTCCACCGGCAAACCGTCGCTCCACCCCCACCTTTTGTCTTTCCCCGGCTCGCTCTCGCCTCGTTTAAAACCTCGCGTACACGATGGGGCTGAACCCGTGGCAAGGGTTTTTAATCGCGACAGCTCGCCGGTATCGGCTAGCGATAAAGAAGCACGCGGTCTTAATGGGCAACCGACTCTTCCGTGCTCGCGTTATCGTTTGGGGTTGCGAGAAAGTCTGGCCGGGTTGGGTGGAATTATCCGTTCGTCGAGACGAGAATCTTCTGGTTGTCCTTCGAGTCGGGTCTTAGGGGAACCAATTATTCCGAGATTTGTACGCTTCCGCTTCGCGTTCTGCTTCGGGACGGTTCCTGAGAGACTCTCGCAGCGATTTGGGGGGAAATTTTAATACTCGGAGTACCATATTCGTTTCTATTTATACCACCGATGTCTGCGATGTTCCTAACTCAACAGGGGCAACCACGTCGGTACCAGCGTCCGAAAGAAAACCTCAAACGTTGCAATCGTTGCAAATCTCGCAATCAGCAGTGCAATCGTAAAGGTTGCTTTCTATGGGCCACGGTGCACGGGTCGAAATAGCGGCGTGGAAACGATCGGGATCGTCGTGACGAATCGTACGTGTTCGTTGATGGCCCGTTGCGCCACCGAATGCTAATTAGTTCATTCACGGACTTTGGCCCGTGAGCCGAAGACCGAGCGAGTCGCAAAGGGCAGCCGCGATTCGCCACGGTTTACACGCGAGGATCGAACCGTTCTGCCGCACGGTGGCGCGTGAATAATTAAGGAATAGCTCAGGCCCAACCCTGTGCCCCATTCCCATCCCCCACCTAGCTCTCGCGCCTTTTCTAATTCCACCCCCTCCCCTCTTTCCTTTTGTCCCCCAGTCGCTGCTTTACCTGCTCTAATTACGAATTTTTCGCCGATGTCCGCCGCCGGGTAATTTAGCCTCCCAATTTATATAAAATATCGCGCGGCTAATGAAGCAATTTGAGGCTGTCTGCGCGCCTAACGTATGGAGTCCGGCTCTCTTCGTTGTAATGGAGAGAAGGCGGGGGTGGCAGTCGGTGGGTGGAAAGGGCTTTACTTACAGAGATACCCCATTACCGCGGCTGGCATTAACTTTCCCGCTGCGTTTCCCGGTTCCGATGAAAATCTCCAGTAGACGCTCGCCGCAATGCGATCCTTTCCCTTTCGCCACGACTTTGCTTCCGGCGCGTAAACGGATCGGTGCTCTTTATCGCGAGTCCTATAATTCCATTCTAATCGCGTGTTAATTTTTTTTCCATTTCATTCACTGTCATTCATCGTTCTCGCCACTTGCTCGCCACGTGGTCGACGCGGAAGGTAATTAAATCCGTGGTAACAAAAATTGGGGTGAATTACCTGAAATTTTCGTGCCACGAATTCGAGTTAACGTTTGCTCTTCCGGTTCGAAAGAGAGTCGTTTTCACGAGGAAATCGCGAGCGAGATTTTTCCTCCGCGTGTCTGTGCTGCGTTTTTTTTTTCCAAACGCAGCATCTCGCCGAGTTCCGTCGGCTCGTCTAGACGATGCGGGTCACTTAATCGAGAGCGAAGCTAGGCCGCTATTCGTGCGCGTGACAGCGTGAATTATTTATGCACGCGTGAACCACGTGCCGTCATTGACGCGGCGGCCGTCACGCCGACAGGCCGCGAAGGAGCCGTTCAAAACGACGAGAGGTGCTCGGCGCCTCCTGCTCGTGACGTTTTCATACCTTCGAGTGCGTGGAATAAAAAATAGTCTTATCGCGAAAATCCCGCGTGCTCTGCTATCGCGGATTCATTACGTCGCGTCTAACGCCACCGGCGTTCCATTATCCCCCTTCGACTCGCGTATTTTCATTTACAACCGGCAGGATCTCGCGAGATCGGTGGAAATCGATAAGGATTTCCTGTAATTCTTCGCGCACCGCGATGATGAAATTACGCGCGCGATGGACGGTTCGGTACCTCGAGATAAATATAATTCGCGACCCCGACGAGCTTAAAGATCTAATTCCTCTTCGCGCTGCGATCCCCTGGAATTGCAGAGCGATTGTTGCTGGAACAACGCGCCACGAGCGTTTCGATCGGCCATATTTCTTTAAAATCGCCGCAAGCGTCCGATTTAATTTCTTGGCGAGGCAAAGGGCCGTCCTGCCGGTGTGGCCACGCTCGTTAGAGCGTCGCCGCGACGGAACGCGGCTCCGGTGGCTGGTCGCTTACGCGGCCGGCCATCAAATCGAGCTTAACGTTCCGGCGACTTCGGTTATTTGTATACACTCGCTGGCTAATGGAGCAGTTACAGCGTGGTCGCGACAACGCGCGAATAAATCGACGATGGTGCCAGCGAGCGTCTAACGAGGCCCGCGTTTCCTGCGAGAAAGCACGTCGTTTACGACGCTGCATAATTCCTTATTTATAATCCCATTGCGTCCGCGTGGAACGAGCAATTATCGCGTATGGATCATCGAACCGGCGGTGGCTCGGGTTCTTCCGTAAATCTGCCGGCTGCTCGTTAATCGTGCCTTCGGTTTCCTCATAATCTACGGCATTAATCCTTATGGATTCATTTGGCAAAGTGGTCGTTAGAGATCTTTTTCGAATCATTCTCGGTTACTGGTTTGGCCGAGTCGCACGGCTCGCCGGAGTCGATCTAGCCAAGCGATTCCACGCTTTTTGCGCGCTGCATACGAAGTGGATCCGTGCATTTTTTCCCCGTCCTCGAGTCGCCGGGAACATCCTCGGCTCGGATCGGTGGCCGCGTCGAGTCTGCCTCTAACTGCCGCGAACACGCGTTCGGCTCGTAAAACGGCATCCGCGAGACCGACGTTGTTCCAGTGACCCACTGCAACCCCTAAACCACCGTGAGACGCGGTGGCACGCGAGTGAGTCCGCGCACGGTTCATAAAGCAGCGAGTGGATGATCGGCTCGAGCGGATATCGCGAGCGGAGCAGGTTGCTCGTCGGCGAAAGCGGCTAAAGCGTCCGCTCGTAAACTTGATCCCTGTATAATTTTCAATCGGCCCACGGATTTGACGACCTCGTCACGCTACTCCGTCTCTCCTTCGGGCCACTCTAGCCCCGCTGTCTCGAGATCCTTCGTCTTCTTCTTACTCTTCCACCTCCTCGGCCCTCCTCTGCCCTCCTCGGCGCGCTTTTCGTGGGGGGTCCCGAGATAAGGGAGGAATGACGAGGTCGCAACGACCGGTAAAAAGGTGATCTCGGCCGGATAATGCCGGCAGCCGGAGGTGGAGGAACTCGAGGAAGCTGGTGGGACTGGAGACGGCTCCCTGGCTCCCTCGGGCGTCGGGAAACGCCGCTGCCTGCGGAGGCCGTAAAAAGACAATACCGTTCTCGCGCCACAAAAGAGTCTTGCCACCGAGTACCATTACCAGCGAGGGTAGCAGGGATCCGCGTGTACGGACACGGACGAGCTGATCCCGAAGTCTGCGCGTAAGCGAACTCGCGCGATTCTTCCTGTTCCTCGTCTCTTCTTTCGTTCTCTTCCTTTCGGGAGAAGCCGCTGGATCCTGCTACCACCTCGAAGCAACCCCCACGGACGATACGGGCCTCGGCTGCACGCATCAGCAGACTGTCGCGAGAACTCGAAGGAGCCAATAACGCGAGCTATATACCTTCGCCTCCCTCGTGCTCGGGGATGAATTGAATTTTATGCCCGACCGGTTTATTTACCGATGCTGTCCCAAGTCGATCTCGACTCCGCGTCTTCCTCTGCCTCCGAGTCGAAGCGATTCGGGGTTCGAGGGTTAGATCGTTGGTGGGAAGCCCGGAATCGCCCGGTATCGACGGCGATGGCAGAGTTAACGGGAAAGAATTACCCGGATGGAGGGAAACGGGATATATTTTGGAGCTGGCATCGGTGAACGATTACTATCTGAGAGTCTCTGTTCTCCTCTGAATGGTACCGCGGAGAAAAAATGTAAATGCCGAGATGGCCGATATGGAAATTCTTGCGTGGCGATATGTTGCACCGGCTAATTAAATAAAGCTATGTCCCGTTTGAGCCGATTAAATCTCTGTCCGGAGTTTCGCGCGGTATTTATCTTCGATCGCGTAACTAACCGAGTAATTCTCTTTTGTTTCAGGTAAGTGTGAATGACTTCGTTCTGAGCGTGGCGGGTCGTGACTCGTATGGATCGTGAGTACCCGACGTTATTACAATTGAGCGTAACACGCTGATCGCCGCGCCCATTTCCTCGCGATTACCCCGGCAATCATATCGTTGCTCCGACTTTACGCCGTTCCCGGGAATCGAGTTATGCCGCTACACTTTCGTACAGGTAAACACGACGATCCGGCGTTCAAGCGACGCCAGATTTCCAGGCAAAAATCTCGACGCAAAGATCTCGACGTGGCATAAGCTCGCGAGAGCCGTTCAAAGTCCAGCCAAGTTTTCCTCGATCGAGGATCCAACTCGTGGTGCCAGTCGATGCGGAATTTTTTGACGGGAAATCTTGTAAATCTCTCGTGGCTTGGATCAACGCTGCGATGAACGCGGCACGTAGGTGGTCCGCCTTTAGCCGAGCCGAAAGATTTTAATCGCGTAATGACACCGAGTTACTTACCCCGCCATCAGTCATACCGTTTTCATTGGATTATCTTGAAAGGTCTTGCGACTTTAAACCGTTTATTTCGGTGTTGGCGAACTTTTTCGCCCGTAAGCAGATTAACCGGGGAAACAAACGCGGGTAGATGTAAATCGAGATATCTCGGTTAGGAGCACGGTCACTCGGATCGGTCCAAGGACGTTTCGAGATATTTCCAGGTCGATCGATCTCTTCGAAAACGCCCCAAGGTCTCCGGAGTTCGTTCGCTGTCGCGTCAAGGTCGTTTAACGTCAGAGCGGAATTTTTTTCAGGTTATTCCGGGAAAGTTTAGGGGTCGTATCGCGACGTCCTATCGAGATCATCTGGATCTAGTCGTCTCGCTGGCCTCGTTGTTCTTTCACCGTTATCCTCGAGTCCAGTTGAACAGGGAAACGAGACGAATAACGATAACCTTGGGATTCCTTGCGACGTTTAATAACAGACACTCGGAGGCGATTGGTAATCGGGAAAGTGGCCCAGGGACTGGAAACGCTGCAGCCCCGAACCGTAATTTTGCTCGCGGTAATGGCTCAAAGGAGCAACGGCGCGATCGACTTCCCATCGAAGCCCTAATGGCAGTCGGAAATTAAAATGCGATTCGAGGTGCTCGCTCGCTCGCTCGCGTTTCCCTTCTCGCTCGCGGCACCCTCGCCGCCCTCCCGGGGGTCGGAGGTGGCTTGATCGCATTTAACTTGGACGCTCATCCGTTGATTTCATTAAACGATAACCGGCGCGCAACTTTAAACCCGCCTGAGAGTACGGACGCATACGAAATCACGACGCCTCGGCCGGGCTGGGAGGGTTGACGGGGTTGGCTGCGAGGCGCGAAACGAGGGCGGTTCCGAAATACCAGAGGCGATACATTAACGACCCGTAATGACATCGGCGCGAGGGGAGGCCGACGGCCAGATAAAAAAGACATTAGTCATTCGGTGTCGTTGTAATTGCATCTAGACTCGGCTGGTAGCGATTTCGACGCGCGTGTACGGTGCTTTAATGAAAAGTAGGGCTATTTTCCGAGGGCCCCTGATTTCATCGCTGATCGAACGTCAACGTCGTGAATAATTCGTTCCCGTTTGTCGCTGTTATTGGGAATGAAGTTTATCGCTGGTTCAGGTATTCCACGATCGTTCCAAATTAAACCCGACTCGAGTATTGTTCGGCGAGTCAAAGGAACCGAGTAGTTCAACGCGTTCGCTGTCAAGCGTGTCGCAAGACGTAAAATAACCGTGTCTAATATTATTATAGTAAGAAATTAAAAATACCGAAATAAACTCTACATCTTAGCAATGTGGGGACGATCCCTTTCCCTGCGTTTTGTCTCTGGTCCCCCGTTTTCTGGAAACGTCTATGACCTGCGTGGGCCTAATCGTTCAACCCCTTCCCGTATTTTGACGAGTCTGACTCGTGATGAATATATTGGTCCAAACATGATTATCACGTGCCAGACTCGTGAACGGAACATTTTTCTAAATATACTTTCGAAACCGTCATCTGTTACAAAATATAATATATTTATAATATTTATAAAAGGAAAAAGTATTAGAGTATACTTCCACGACAGTGTCAACTGACTGTATCGCACGTACTTATATTTCAGCTCGTATTGCGACTGTTTTCGAACGTCAGTGTGTGTCGACGCCTATCGTTTGGGCACGGGAAGGGGTTAGTAAATATCTATACAGTTTCTCCGTCGTTTCCACTGACTTTAATTTCTCCGCGCTATAATTCCTTAACAATTGCGAACCGAAAATCAGACATAGTTGGAATATTTCTTAATTAACCCCGGCCGCGATATTTACACCGTTCCATCGATCACACCAACCCGATCTATCGATCAAGGAAGAATCCCCGCGTTCTCGCTGATACCCGAGCTAACGACGTTGTTAACGGTCCTGTTACCATTATTCCGTCACAATTCCGCGAGATTTATCGAATTCGGCGGTTGCCGTGGGTGTGCGCGTTTAAATGTTAACGACGTCGACGGTGCGTCCAGGTGTCGCGGCCGCGGGTAATTGATTCTACCCACACGGGATTCTCTCCGCGGCTGGGCAAGAAGCGTTCTGCTGCTAAGAAGCTACTGCCGCGTGTCGCGTTCAGGTGTACCGTGGAGCGTCGAGCAAATCGCCGATCTGTTCCCACGTTTTCTCGCTATCCGAGTAGCCACCGTCTCGAGACACGTGTGGGACGGAAGCCACCAGTCTCGGTTATACTTAAGTGCCTCTGGTTCGGCGGAACGCTCGTTTCACGTTGGACGGATGATTTTTAGAATGACACCCAACACGTCCACGTGCTTCCCGAACACCGCGGGGAACGGGGGCCGCCATTATTTCAGAAATTCCACTTTCGCCATGGGTGTCGGGATTAATCACGAACCTTGGCCATTAGCCTCGCGTCGCGCATTGTTCTTGCCTCTTTCCATAAAACCTTCGCCGTGCACACGTATTTAATAACAATCGGATCTTCGTGTCACGACTGCCACGTTTACGAGGACAGTCACCCGGATGTCGAATTGCTTTTTTAACGAGATCCTTAAGAATTCGAATCAGTGACGTCTACCGTGTCATAAACAAAGTCTGAGAATGTACGCAAACAGGAAGCGTCGAGTCAGGTTTCGGATTCGACGCTTTCTAAATTATTCGCCCCTTCCGAAGGATAAAGATGGCGTCCGCACGACGATGTACCCCGCGCGAGACGAGCGCGGGGACACGCTGTCCACCGAATCCGAGGCATAAGTAAACCGACTTACAGGAACCGGGGGAATTCCATTACCAGTCAATCTCGTCTTCCCGTGTCGAACAATCGACGAAGCGCGACCGAACCATTAAATCCTCCCTCGTTTACCGGCCACGTACAAGAGGCCAGCAGGAGGGACACGGCCTCGTTACGAGGCTCCCCGCGAGACAAGTTGACAAGGCTGGCTGGTACGAGGCAAAGTCTAATTAAACCGGGCAGTCGTAGATCCGTTCCGCGTGTCCGCGATTTCTTCCTCTACGGTCCACGGAATCGCCGGCTGCTTTCGTCCCGAGCGACGGAAAGCCGGTTAATAAATTATCGTACGCTCTCGCGGCTGGGCGGAGAGGATCGGAGTGGCGCGATCGCCCGGAGCTTCTATGCTCGAAACGTGACTATCGCGGCGCCGCTCGCGGTGTATAACGGAGGCCGATGTTAATTTAATTGGACGGCCGATTCGCGTAAATAGTCTTCGATTTACAGCTTTCGTCGTGGCCGGCCCCCTCCCGGTTATTTACGCGCCGACTTATTGGTCTCCTCGCCTTCCTGGATTCCTCCGCGCCGATCGCAATGATTTATCGTCGATCGAGTCTCGCGACGTACGATTCCGTCTCTGGGATCGGTCTCTCGTTCGTCGTTGATCATTGCTCGTTCGAGTTACGCGATTGGTACGATCGAAAAATTTCTTGCTTCGAGGGTACTCTTCCACGAGGCTTCATTCTCGACGTCCACGGGATTAGCTCTCGCGTAATTACTCCTGGGCGTCTGGGTCGCGTGGAGTCGTGTATCGGTTGCGTGCCTGGCGCCGTGAAAAGAAGTATTACGACGATGGACGGTGCTTAGGAGTTACTCAGGGCCAGATCGATCTTAATCCAGGAACAGCGGTAGCACTCCGCTATCGAGGGTATTAGCTTCCATCATTCGTGCTATAGACCGCGAGGCAACGCGAACGGACGAACAACGCGGCGGTAGAGAAGCAGAGAGAGCGAGAGAGAGGAAAGAGAGGAGACGTGGCGCGAGTTCGGCACGGTGCGTTACCAGCGAAAGCACATACATCAGGCTCGTCGGCTAATCTGATTCCCCTAACAATGTGCACGCGTCGGAATCTTCTTACGTTCCCCTGCCGCTCTGGCCACCGCGTTCCGCGTCCTTATTTCTCCTCCGGTCGCCGTTGAAAGTCGTCCAGGTCAGAGGGAGAGAGAATTCCGCGTCCAGGCCACCGACGTCGGAGTCGCTGGCTGCTCCCCCGGATGTATAGATTTTGGATTTGGCCCTCGGTCCAACGCGAGCCAATCTGAGCGCAAACCCGCGTAATCTCGCGCTAATAACCGCGATTTATCCTTCCAGCTACCGCGCCCTGCCGCCGCCCCGCTGATCGGGGCGTCGATTAGAGAAATCCTGGGGTCCGGGTGGCGTTCGTCGACGGGGGAAAAAGATTTTCCCGCCGTCAAATTTCCTCACATTCGCGCCATCTCGATCGTCACGGCGAAACGCGAGATTCGTTCGCAGGCTTCCGAATAGATCGACGAGGCTCCTTTGTCAGGGATCTCGATATCGTTGGCCGACTGGTTCGTCGCGGCGAGACGATTCTCACGGTAACCCCGCCGAGATTACGTCCGTCCGCGAGGATTCGAGCGAAAACAACGACACCTTTCTCGACGCCGACCTTGTGTACGCCGAGTCGCGAGACGGGCACAGGTTGAACGCCACCCGTCGTAAACGTAGATTAGATTATCGCGCGTAGGAAACCGGAAATGGTCGCTTCCACGAGGAAAAACGGGGCTCGAGGAACAGCCACGCTTTTATTGTCTCCGGTTTCTTGGCCGTGAAAAGGGCCCTTTCGTTAATAGGGGTGAATCGACCCGCCTTCCTCTCGCCTTGCCCCCTCCGCCGCGCGCCATCCTCCTCGTTTTGGCCCTCCCTTGAACTCTCGGGGCCTGGACGAGTTGTAGAAGCCGGCGGTGTTGGAGATAACGGCCGGGGATCCGGCCAGGTACAAATATTTGACCGGTTAACTGGCTCCGTGTTTACCCTGTTAGCCGCGCTCATGGTCGTCGCGGTGCTTGTTGGCCCGTTCGTTGTCGCCGACGACTTCCTCGTGTGTATATTTCTGCGACGCCCGACTGGTACACACGTCGCCACGGCGATAGTCGGCCCTCGAGGCGAGCTGGCGCGTTACACGCCCGTGTGGAACCGCGTGGGATGTGTACCGTCTGGATAACGCCGATGGACGCCCTCCTGTTTCTTTCGGCCTGTTAAGAGGCAAACTCCGCAGACCTGTTTATCGATCTCTCACCTCCGTCGTGGTTCCCCGTGGATATTCGACCGCCGATTTCGATTCCGAGGGAACCCTATTTCTCGTGTCGCGGAGGCTCGTTTCAGATTAAGACAATGTTGCCAGCGTCCTTGGGCTCTCTCCCTCGGGAGATTCCAGGGGCGTGAAATATCGGAAACTCGGAGGAATTTACGCGCGACGGCGGAGGCTGGATCCGGACGGCGTTAAAAAGCGTTTCAACTACGGGCCTACGTGTCCCGTTGGCTCGAGTAGCGGGCAAATATGTTCAAACACGGTGGAGCAACAAACCGAGCAACACTCGGACGAGCGACGACCCGCGTCTGCCTCGCGTTAGCCTAAGCCAACAGGCTCCGATGCCAAGTGCTCTTCATACACGGTCTCGTGCCTCCAGCCCGTAACGAAACAGAAACGTGACTTCTTTCGCTTGTCGCGCGCGAATCTTCCACGGAGCACCTTGCCACGAGTGTTTTCCCATCACGGTATCGTAACTTCCTTCCACCCAGCCGAGCCTACCACTCTCGATACCACCATCTCGATCCACCCGTTCGAATCTTCTCTTTATCCAGAAAATACTCGATGGCTAGTCGGTCAATCTCGCCGTGTCTCTCCCGTTGCTCGTTTGTTCGCTCGACGGCGATCGACCACGAGGATAATCGATGGCGATAGCTCGCGATATCGCGGATGATTCTCGCGTTTCAATTTTCTTCCCGTCCCGACTCGACCACGACGCGAATTTCTACGATTCCAAGCATAACGAAACGGCGTTTTCACACGCGCGGGGCCGCAGGCCCCTGTAGGGGTCGCGTCTCACGGAAGTGGCACGCGGAGCTGGTTCGCGGCGAGAGAGAACGGTGAGAAAAAATCCGGAACTCCGTGGACGAGGCGAGGACCGTGTCTCGATGGCGCGGGGTTCTTAACATGGAAACGTACTCTCACACGCGCAGCAGATTTAATCAAAACGCAAATGCCGCGTCGCCCGGCCGGGTACGCCGCTTAAGAGAGCGCCATCGAGCCGCATGCCTCGCCATCTCGTACCTGTCTTCGAGCTACTCTCGACGAGGAAGTCTCATAAAGAGTCTCGCGCGGGTCTCCAGGCGTCTCTGGTTATCGCGCGTGGTACATTCTCTCGCCGCTCCTCGTCGCGGAACGACGATAATAATTAAGGATTCTCGGTGAACCGGGACGTGTGCATACGTACGAAGCTTACCGAGGCGAGAACAATTTTCGTCGTGCCCCGCGACAACAGGATTGTTGACTCCCTGTTTCTCTCTCTCTCTCTCTCCCTCTGTCTTCCTCTCCTTCTATGACCGTGTTTGTTTCCAGTAGCGTAGTCGCGGTGGAAGAAGCCAATAAGGAAGCCAAAGATCCACGGTAGAACTCGTTACGCTGTTTTTAAATGCTAGATCTAAGATCTTCGCGTGTAAAAGGGGAATTATGGCGCCCGGTTGGAAAAAGTTCGCACGAAGCTGGCGCGAAGCGTAAAATTTAAGGGATTTACTCGAGAGGCTGATAACGCGGACGATAAGGGTCGCGAGGTGCGCGCGAAGGCAGTGGAATTTCGAGCTCACCGTGATGGAAATCGGGGGGTGTTGGTTAACGAAGATTCGGAGCGCCTTCGAGGATTTGGTTTATCCTTGGAAACACGCGACGGGGCAAGATGGCTCCCAGTATTACGGAATTACAAGCGTCTCGGGGGTGTAGGACAGTTCTTGTAAGACAGTTCATATATGCTCTAAGAAGGTACAAGTGTTCAGCACATTGTTTACTTTGAAAACTTTGCCTAGGCCAAAGCCCGGTAAACTCGCTTCACGGGCACCATTTTACTCGAAATTTACATAACCTCCTCGCCGCGTGAGCCAACAGAGCGATACTCGTGAGGCGAAATCTCGCATTCTTTCGTCTCCACTCTTCGCGTTCGAGCGTCTTGTAATAATTCCTCTTCGTTTCTCGACCGATTACTCGAAGAAAAGGAGAAAAAAAAGAGAGAAATGAAAAAGAAAGAGACGGGAAGAGAATAAAGGAGAGAAAGAAATTCCAGCGTTTCGATTAACGCGATGCCCGAGCGTCTTACCCACTCGACTATTTCGAGCTTCCATTTGACGAAACACCAATCGACGTGACGATCATTCCGGGAGATCGTGACGCGAAAGGTGTTCAGCTACGCCAGTGTCGAGTGTACGCATCGTCCTCTTACCGTTACGTTCACCTGGCCTTTCGATGAGCGAGAGAAGGCGAGGAAGAGATCTCAGCCGAGCTCCTGGCGCTCGTTATCGTTCGCAGGTTCATGCCAGCGGACAGTTAAGGTCCCTGGTCCGCTGGATGTTCGACGCTATAAATTCGACCGATATAAACAGAGACAGGGATCGAGGGGTGGAGGAACGGGGGGACGGGAGGGCGCGAAATGATTCGAGGTGGTTAAGCGGAGGTGTGCCTGAACCAGCCTACCTTTTAACGCTCTCTTCTCGCGTCCACCCCTGTACTGAAACACGCACGCGGCCCATTACCGGGAACACCTCGGTTCCGTGGGGTCGTTTCGATCGCTTTGCGAGTTATCGTTAATTCTTACGGCGTTCCCTTAGATCGTAACGTAATAATTACACCCGCGGTTCCGTATCTCGCTCCCGATTACGGGGTTGGCGGAGTTTCTCCCGCCTCGGTACCGTACGCCCGACAATGGGGTTGTTTAGTTATTTTTACGCGCGGTAGATCATTTAGATTCAATCTGTATTTCGTTCTGACGCGAAAAGGTGGATCGAGCATGATGGACGAGTGCTCTCCGGGGACAGGACTTTCCCACGTTTTACGGGTTATCGCTCATTGCCGCGTGAATCGACGTTCTTCCCGTTGTCTCGGCCTCCAATCTCTCGCTATCTTCTACCCTCGCCTTCCGCGCAGAAGTTGGACCGTCTCCTTACAGACTGTGGTCGGTTATCTTCCATCTCGTCCGAGATGCTCCCCTATCTTTCTCCTTCGATCGAGTTTCCTTCCCTCTTAACCCTTCGCGGATTACAGATTTGTCCCTCCGTGGACACGAAATTTGTCAGATGCTTCCCCAAACTCGGCGATAAAGTACTCGTTCATCGACGCGCTCGTCTACTTCGTCTACCATCGCGTGGTATGCCTTGCTCGCGAGCGCAGCGTTCCCGCGAAAGGGTGGAAGAAGAGAGACTGGTCGGCGGGAAAGGCGCGAAACGCGAAGTCTCGAAGGTGTAACCGCAGCCACGCCCCAATTAGGTTCAG
>NW_016910719.1:284742-294748 GCF_001483705.2 Eufriesea mexicana | reverse complement strand
GTTCAGCAGACGGTTTACGGGTGTAGCAGGGCCGGTATTTATGATGAGAATGTCCGCACCTGTGGTGACACTCGCCACCGAGCGGCTAGCAACCCCTCCTGGAGCAGAGCGCGCGAGTGTTTTATGGCGCGCAGATAGCCTCACGCACACCTTCCTTCTCCGGCAGCATTAGCTACAGCCAGGTGATATATGACGCGTATATTGCTCTTGGTGAACGGCGAACCGCCGCGAGCCACTCTATCCCCGTACGATCCTATATCCACGTCGTCGCTTATTTCTAGGATACCCCTCGCCATCCTGCTGCAAAGTTTTCGCGATGGAAGCGAGGTCGCACGGCGGAGAATACGTCGGCGGAAAGAGGGGTCTCGCGCCGCGGATCGAGAGTTCGGGTTTCGCTAAAATTCCGCACCGATTTTTCCGTTCGCCCGCAGCATCCCCGAGAAAACCGGTCGTCCCCCTCGTCGCCCCTTATCGTTGTTTCAATAGAATTTTCTGTAATAGCGCATGAGTTTCGTTTGTTTCTGGATTTCATCCTCGATCGGATGCTCGCTCACGTCGCAGGGATACGTGGGTGAACTCGATTCGCCGAGAGAATAGGGGCGGATCGCGCCTCCGCGTGGCACACGGACTTTTCCACGAGGAGAAGCGTCCGTGACGTCACGCGTGGGTGTCCGTCCATCACTGTCAGCCGGGAAAACTCCCCGACAGCATCTTTCTTCTGGAAGAAAATTGACGGCTCGATGTACCCTGTGTTCGTGGTCTCGCGAAAGCCAGGGATCTTCCACTTTCGCCCACCGTAACCAACCCCTGGGTCTGCGAATCGTTTCCAATCGGTCGGAGGGAAAAGGAGAGAAAACCGAAATTCGGCACTCGGTCGAAGGAGAACCGGTATCGTATCGGGAACAATAGCAGAGTAGCAACGTAGCCTCTCGCGAGAGACGCTGGAATCGATAGCGAGGAGTAATCAAGGCGTTGTTCCGCGTGGCTCGCCGATGAATCACGCGTGTCCCTAGTCGCGTAGGGTTCGGCTACAAGTTGCAATTCGATTTCGCGTGCTCGACAACGAAGGATCTCGACGGCGAGGGCGACACGGAAAGAGAGGAAGCGGAGGAGAGGGGGGCGAGGTCGTTTTCCATCCGTTTCCACGGAGTATCAGCTCGCTATACGCGCTTTAATCGCATTCGAACGCAATGTCGTGGAAAATTTCATTGGAACGGAGGCGGAGGCGGCTGGCAGCGGGAGGACGTGGAAGAGGCGAGGATCGAAACAGAATGGATCCCGCTGTGACTTTGTCTCGACGTTGCGGGACCCCCAGCCGTGTTCCAGCGAGACATTTGCATATCCACCGTTCGGGCCGGCGTCCGCGGCTGCAATCGCGCGCCGCGACTCGAATCTTTTTACGAGGCCGCGAATTATGGCGTTACGATACCGTGCGCGCGTACATGTCGCTGATAAATGTGTATCGCGACGCGTTGCTCCTTGCTCGGGATATCTCCTCGTCCTCGTTTCGCACGGTCGCGGCTCTATTTTTGTCGGAAAGGATCGCTCGACCGACGCGTTCCGTTTCGCAACCGCTTCGTTATCGCGACGCGAACGCTCCGCTTCTTTCATACCGGCTGGCTCGCACTAGCCGCCAGTTCGTGGAAATATTCCGCGTTATTCTCCGTCGCGCTCGCGAAATTCAATCTCGAATTTCGTTTCTCGCGACTACCGATTTCTTTCCTCCCCGATAAGTAGATACAGCGATGTATATCAGTAATCGCGCAATCCGGACTCTGTCGCAGATTTCAATACGGTTGTAACGCGGTTCTCGGAAGATCGAGAAAGCAGGCCGGTGGAAAGCGTGTGGAGAACGAGCAGCGGAGGTCTAGCCCGTTGCGCAAACGGCGACGTTCATTGTCCCGGCGATCGCATCTGACGAAAATGTCGGTCGCGAGGGCGTGACGCGGTCGTCTACAAAAATGCGCGGAACTGGTAATTCCAGACGCGTCGCGGTCGTCGCGAGTGAGGATTCCGTCGCGAGGACTTTCGTCATTATTCGAGACGCGTACCATTTGATGCCGTCGTTACACGTCGGAGCAACGAGCGGCAAAGGTGTGGCCGGCCGCCAGTGGTGCGTGAACCGTTCGTTGGTACACGCGCCGTTTCGTCTCGAGCGTGACACGCGCGCTCTGCGCTGTCGCGCGTTAACGAGCGTTTCGAGGCCTCTTAGCTACCGTCTCTGATCCGTGGTTGTCGCCTCTCGAACGCGTCGTCGAGCGTCTCGCTCGGCTGTGAAGCGACGGATGAACGGCAGGAGAACCGTGCACGCGAAACACGCTGGTCCCAGCTCGTCTCGCGAATAATAACTTTATTAGAGAAACGCGGAGCCGTGACGCGAGGCCGTTAACGGCGACACTGCACCGTGTTTGCCTATCGCGGAAAGGGGAGGGAAAAAATTTTTGACGACGTACTTCCGAGACACGGTGAAGCGAATCTTAACGAAGAGGCGATATTAATAGCATCGGATAGGTTGGCGAGAAAGGAAGAAAGATTAATTGCTATGCTATAGCGTGGAAAGCGTAACATCTTGGTTTAAACCGCGCACGGCTTCCGTTTCATAGCGGACTTTAATCGCCTCGAAGCAAATAAACCGACGCGGCGAAGTCTGAAAGAGGCAGCAAGGGAGGAGGGATGTCCTGGTCGAGTGGGCCGGGCCGGTGCATTTACATTTACAACGAGACTGATTGAATCTTGATTGAAAATCCACTTAATTAACGACGCGCGCCATTATGTTTATTGCCGGCGAGACTGACCGTGCGCGGACACCCCTGTACTCTCCTTCTCCCTTTGTCCTCGCGCGTTCCGTTACCAGCAGGGATCGACGAAACGTTTGGCAAATGCCTCACGCGTCCCATCTTTCCTGGCCTCGGCAGGAGAACAACGCCCGATATCGCGGGACGAATCGACGAATCCCTTGCGCGAAGAGGACGATACCATCGGTCCTTCTATTCCGAGAGCTTTTTCTCGTTCGTTGGACGAAGAAGCGAAGAAGAATTCCTGTTCCGCTTAAAAATGCTGGCAGGCAAGGCAAGAAGCGCCTCCGCGGGCGAAGGAAGAAGAAGTCACCCCCTCGGAGCAGGTCGAAGCGCAAGAAATGCCGCGACGACCGCGAGGAGAACGCTAGGAGGGACGCGTGTCGCAGCGGCGAGATAAATCTGGTCGCGAGGCGAACGTCCCGCTATGGGAGCGCATTCTTTCAAGGTGCATCAGCCGCGCAAATATCGATCCATCAATACCACCCAATGCGGTGAACGCGGCGCGCTGGCGTGGCCGCGATCCGCGATTCCAGCCGATCGATCCGTCGATCGATCCATCGATCGATCCATCGATCGATCGCTCGCTCGGCCGGGGCAAAGGGGCGGGGTGGAAGAGGAGCCGTGTGCCGGCGGTCACACAATTTGCAGGATCGCTGGTGCCTCGTGCTCGCCCCACCACGTGACCAGAGGACTGGCCAGGAGCGCGCAAAAAATCGCTCGTTAATTGGGATCAAGACGTAACCCCTCGAGCACGCGGACGTATAGGGACATGGCGCGGTAGTTACACGTATCCCACAGGTACCGGGACGGGTGCCTTCTGTGGATCACGCACACATCGGTCCGCGGCCGGTACGTAAGCGCCGCTGCCACGGGAAATAACAAACGACGTGCGATCCTAATTAATTACTTGTCCGCTAATTACTGTAATTATATGTTGCCACACCCGCCCGACCGCCTGTTTCTCCCCCACCCCTGTCTCTCTCGCTCTCTCCCTCTCCCTCCCCCTCTCTTTCCCTCTTTCTCCGGCTCGCTTCGCTTGCACGAGCGGAGGAGCGGAGGAGAGGATTTGTAGCGGCGCGATGTTTATTTTCAGCCGGCCACTCGCGCTAAATCTGCTCGTAATTTCTCTCGCGTGTCTTCGCGCGCGCGGCACCGCCAGCCATTTCGTCCTTTCACCTTTTCTCCCTCGATACCGATTAACAACGGAGCGACTCGGAGGATTTCGAAAGCAGTTCTCGAGATCGCGACGCGAGATTGGTAATTATCGATATATTTTTCTCACGAGCTCCGCGGACAACCCGCATGCAATATTTCAGCGCGCAGACTAGATTTATCGGCACTCATCGCGTACGTAATGGAAATTCGAACAACAGTGTAGGTGTTAATTAGCGTGAAGCCGGGTTCAAGAACATGCTCCGAATGTATTGTTAAATTCATTAGGAAATTATTATCCGCGCGAGATAATCGAGCCGTTATGCTTACAACCGCTGCGATCAGATCAATTATAACTCTCGGAAACGCGTCTGGAGTCGCGAATTTTCCGGCGCCTCTGCGTCGAGTCTGTTCGAGCGCGTTAACAACGGATGAAAACGCGCGACGAGCGCGAAGGGGTACGAGGTCTGGAAAAATTTCGGTGCGCGAGCGCTAAATTGGCCCGTCGAGCAGCGCGCGCGGCAAGAAATATGACAGCGGATCGAGGCCGATGATCGGAATAAAGGATCGAGGGCGGTTGCCCGAGCGACAGGTGACACCGGCAAAAAGCCACCGTCTCCAGGATTACGAAAGAGCCGGTGCGTTTCATACTTGGCCTGACGAGAGAGCGCGTCCGATCATGGAAAAGATCGGCTCCGGAGGATCGAGGCTCCTGGCTTGCGTTGCAAACACGAGCAGGTCGGAGCGTGGAAGAAAACGTGAGACGCGAGTGCATGGAACAGGGGAGAAAAAGGAAGGAGTCGTCGTCCGTGCCTTTGTCTCCAATTAACCGACCTCCAGCGACAAATTAGGTCGCGTCTGCTACGTGGTTATAACGATCGTATATACGCGTTCGCCACGAACGAGACTCTGTCGGACCATCCTTGGACGGCTAGGGGAGAGCCGCGGCCTTGAGAGGATCGGGTGAATCGGTATGATCGCGAGTGATCCGAAGGATGTCGGACCAGTTGGCGAGGACGTACCGCGACGATCTCGCCGGGAGACGAAAAGGTGCGTGGAAAGTGGAAAGCTCGCAGGATGTTGGCGGAATACCGGTGTGTAGGGTGCTAGATAATCGGCGAGGGCTTCTAGCATGGTTAATTCGAAAATAACACCGGCAATTTCGATAATCCGAAATATACGATACGAACGTACCTGGCAGGGAGGAAAAAGCTGGCACACACATGGCTGGAGCCTCGGCGGAGACGATGGCCGCGAGGATGAAAGCGCGAGCGAGAGAGGCCGAAGACCAGTCCGGGCAGACAGTGTGGCACGCAGAGTGGTATAGTTGCGGCATTAACCTCTCGGTGGTGTGTATGATTGGGCCGGCAGATGTCACTCGTTATGTAAATGCCCGAGTGTTTACGAGGAGACACCTCCGGTAACTAGCTCTCTCCACTCGCGGCTTCGTCGTAATGATGCGCTAGAAATGTCTTTTCGTCTTTTTGCCTGTCCTCCCGTTCCTCGTATTGCCTCTTCTCCTCCTCGTTCTTCCCTCGACTCGCCGACCGCTCGTTCCCTCGTTCGTCAATATCCTTCGGCGAACGGCTCTGATTGCTTTTGCTGGCTGGTCGCGGGCAAAATAATCGGCAATGCATTTGACGGAGCCTCGATTCTATTGGCACTCGTAAGAGGTTCATTAAGTTTCCGTCCTTTTCTCCTTTTTGCCGCGTATCAAAGTTCAAAGTCCCACTACGAGACGCCGAGGACTCGTTTTTCGAATCGGTCGTTCCTCGGACCGGCGTTTCGGGGTTACGCGGATGTCTCGCGTTTCGCGATTATTCCAGTGGAAACAGGTGTTTATAAACGGACTCGTTACCTCCATTTATGCGACTCGATTAAAACTCGAAAAAGTGATTGATGCACGGCCATTGAGGATCGATGTCAGTCGTTATAACGAGTCTTTAGTTCGACTCGAATCCGCCATTAATACGATTATCGATGCCGGTCGCAAATAACTTTGCTGATCAATGGACTCGATTTGCCACGCTTCGCGAAATCCATTATCAATTCCGCTGGAAAATATAGAACGAAGGTTGAAATTAAAAACCACTCGAACGTTAAAATTAATCCTTTCTGTATTCGACTTTCACCCGTGCGCGGAATTTTATCCAAGCCTCGAATTCTTACAGCCATTTTCATTCACACACTCGACGCGTAATTTCCAAATTACTTCTTGCGAAATCCTTTCCTGGCGAACCTCGTTCCTCGAATATCAATCGAAGCTGTTCGAAACTCTCGAATCTTCCTATACTTTTCCTTCCCCTTCAACATCCACGTTCAGCCCCTCGTTGTCACGATACGGGGAAAGATCCCACGCTAATTACACCGAGTGAAGCCGATTCGATCCTCGATTGCACGTCTTCGAGGTAGCCAGTGGCAAGGTCGCGCGCTCGCGGCTCCTCGCTGTCGCGAGATCGTATCTGCTCGATGACGCGGGCAACGATGATCGTTCCGCTTGCGCTGTATCTCGATCTCAGTCGCAGGACTAGACTCCGGTTATTTCGCATTTTTCCCCTGCCTTTCTTCCGCCATCGCGACACTCGCGTCGCTTGATTTGCCCGCTGCTCATTGTCGCGCAACGATCCGTCTCCATGCCTGCTAGAAGATCGTTCCACTCCGCGACGTCGATCTTGTCTCGAATGGCATTCGATTTTGAACTCGCGGATGTAACAGATCTCTCTCGCCAGTAACGAGAGTACGGCACGGATAGAAAAATGGCACCGGCCGATGCAAATGGCCCCGGCAATGACGCGGCGAACGCGCTGAAGGGGTCCCAGGGTTTAATCGGCGGGGCAGCAGCCCGTACAAATCAAAGCGAATTAGCTGGACAGGAAGATCCGTGTCAGCGGACAGCCAATAAACCACGAATTTTCAGATAACCGCGGAATAGAAAGGCTTTTATTGGCGGTCGCGCGGCAGGGACCATAAATAAGGCCTCGTTCCGCGTTAAATAGCGCCTTCTCTCAGGGGTCCAGGGGAGAGGGAGAGAGACAGAGAGTCGGAGGAAAGGAAGAAACGAGGTGGAACAGGCAACGGCGTGTTCGTTTTCGCGATATCTCCTCGCGCGAGCGGTTGGCCGGGTGAGTGCCACGCAACAAGGGGCCAGGACTTTGCGTCTAATTGCGTTAGATAGCGACGGCCTTATTAATAACCTCCGCGACGGAGGGATTATCCCGCTAGGAAGATATCCAGGAACGAAGGAAACGAGTCCTGCTTGCGGCGGAGAGCCGCGTGAGAGCCGGGAGATAGTGGACACGGCATTTCACTTAATGATAACCCGTCTCCTTTCGCTCCTCCCTCGCCCCCGCCCCCACCTCCGCCGCTCTCGACCTGCACGATCCACAGGGACCGCGAGAAGACCGGACCGTGACTCTTCTTCTTGTTCTCCGTGCGTCCGTCTGTCCTTGCTCCTATCGTCAGGCCGATCTCACCGACGCAGGGACGCGGTATCGGGCCACCTTTATGCCGTTTCTATGAACATCCTTTTATGACGAGTTTCGTTCGCCGCGATGCTCGTGGCAAGCCCCCCGATTTTTTCCCAATCGCCATTTCCACGAGGAATTCGATGACGCAAAGCGGAGTGCGGTAGCGGACCAGGTCGACTAGGTGAACCTCGCGAATCGCGTCAGAGTGACGGGGAAAAGCTCGGTTTCCCACGGTCAGACCGGATAACGCGTATCCGAGCAGAAAGCGAGGCGTGTCAGCGACTCGATCCCTTTTTCTCCTTGTTTTTCGTCCCTCTGTTCCCCGGCTGTGTCCGTTTCCACGAAAGCCGAGGATCCTTTCGTTCTGGTCTCGCGGCAGGAGAGTCGACATAACTCGATACTGGAGGGGATTTGCATGCGCGTGTGAAATCGCCTCGGTATCTCGTTACACGGATAGTCCTCGTCGTCGTGGTCGTCGTCGTCGTGATGCCGTTCGACGCCGTGACGACGTCAGGCTACGTACGAATACAGCCCTCCCGTGTATACCGGCCCTTAAAGATCGTCGATGCAACATTGACAAACTAGGTATGCAAATACCTACTGCAAATACCCGGGGTAACGGCCGGCGATCAAAAGTCATGTAATGGTATGGCCACCATCAAGGCGAATGGCCGTGGCGTGGGTGTAGCGGAACGTTGGCGTGGATAAGAGGAGGACGAGCGTGAGGCGCGAGCGAGAAATCGCGTGGTAGTTGGAGCAGACGCTGCGAGGGTCGTTTCGCAGCCACGTCAACGCGCGCGGGCCCGATCCTCGCTACGAAAGAATTTATCAAGTCGAATCCGGTGATCGATCCCGTGGACTCCGGGCACGCCGAGTCGTTACCGCTCGCGGAAGGGAATAATCGTTCGGCGACGGGACACGTTCGCGAGAACGGCGAACAGCGGTGCCATTACTTTCGCATCGGGTACGCGCCGGGAAGAGCAGAGAGGCTTCCGAGGGAATTCATTGAAACGAGGCTGAAACGAAGTCGAGAGACAGCCCCGAGTGGTGGAACGGAAGATAGCGCGTGGAGTAAGGATCCTCGTTGCGGCACCTAATTCTCGGACCAGGGTGAAGTTGCCTGGGTCGCGAAGACAGGGTCGGAGTAGAAGATCGGGGAACCGCGGCGGCTAGGTGGCTTTCGTTGGCGCTGGTGGAGATTTGAGCTGAAAGTTAACCGGTCGTAAAATTTCAGAGTCGCGGAAAAGATTCATCGGGATCGTTACCGGTGCTGCCGGTCTCGCGGCTAATTGCCTCTTCAATCGTGCACCGGGCCGGTTCGATGTGCCCGTTTCGAAGGAATCCTCGCGAAACGAAGGGTGGCGGCATGCTCGGGGGGAGGCGGAGGAGGAGGATCCCGGTGCGTGGATCGTTCGGTTCGTTACCAACCCGGCGTGGGGGAAAAAAACGGTCGCTCGTAAAACTACCAAATCGTAAAGAACGTCCCCGGGAATCATTAGTATACAACGTACAAGTATCGTCGCATAACTAAGCGAGGCGAGTCGTCCGCGCGTCTCCGGCACTCTAGCCGCGCGCCACTTACCGTCCTCGCGCACGGTGGACGGATAATAACGCGACGAAGAAACTAGTCGCCTCCCTTTGGTCCTCCCTCGTGCTGGTTTCCCCTTCTAGGTGGAAGTTGCGGCGGCCACGGATTCCTCGCGCTAATGGTTAGCGCAAGCAGACGCGCGTGGAATGCCGGCAAAACCGTCGCGTGCGATGCGATCGCCGCTGCCTAGGCGAGCATCCGCGGCGCGGAATCGGCCCCGGGATGGCCGAGCGCGCCGGAATGAATCCCCGCGCGTAAATTCGGAGTATGCCGGGGATACTAGCGATCAGCTTGGTATTTTCGCGCGAACGCCGCGCTATAATTGATTTCTTATTTACCACGGCCAGCGTTCCCGGAAGCGGCACCGTTTCGCCATCTCGCGAAACCCCTGCGGTCGTTCTTTCGCGCGCGCGAATCGCCGGATCGCTCGGATCGCGCGCTGCTCGCAAGAATTCGAGGTAATTTGCGATTTCTTGCCGATTTGCGGGAATCGCGACCGCGCGATGCCCGACTCGGGGTATATCGGCTTTTCGCTTCGGTTTTTCTCTCTTTTTTCGGTCACCACTCGCGTCGGCTTTTGCCATTCGATCCTTATTCCCGATATCGCGGCTCATGTCGAAACGTCGGAACGTTTCCAGTTATTCGCCTTCGCTAATCCGCCGATCTCTCTTATTAAAATTAACCTTTCCACCGAACGCGGTATACTTTCTTATAGCTTACTTACCAGGCTTTCTTTGTGTACGCGTCTCGTTTCCACTCTCGTTTCCTCCTCGGTGGTAAAAATTCTTACGAAAAGTTTTTCCATTAAACGCGGAATGCCAGGAACCGAGACTCGAGAATGCATCGTTGGCAAACATTTCCCTGGTTTTTGTCATGCGCGAAACTGTACCGGAATGAACCGTTAATTTCGAGTAGCCGAAATTATTCTCGCGACGCACGAATTAAACCGTTTCGGATAAAACTGCGAGCAAAGGGAATACAAAATTACCGGTACATTCGGG
>NW_016910719.1:257996-284716 GCF_001483705.2 Eufriesea mexicana | reverse complement strand
CTGTCCCTCGGCTTTCTAAACTATCGACATAAAATCCTCGAGTCTGCTGTGTATCGCGGGCCGAGGCTGCCGTGCGCGCGCGCGCGCGAGCAGGGGCGGAGGCGGCGGAGAGCGGTCGTCGTGTTGCATATTTTACATTCTGCTGACGTTCGCGCCGGACACAGTTCGTTCCCGTACACGCGGAGTGTCGGCAAAAAGTATGGTGGTTCCGAGGCGAACGGCAGGACCGGGGGCCCCCGCAGTCGGGTCACCAGTTTTGTACTTTTTGCTCGACGCATCGGCGGCGGCGGCGGCGGTGGTGGCGGTGGCGGTGGCGGTGGCGGTGGCGGTGGCGGTGGCTGGCGTGGCCGTGGTTGCGGCTGCGGCAGCAGCATCGCTCGGTATGCGTGCCAGGACATCTTTTGACCCGCGAGGACCTCGTGCCTAATTTGTGATTCCGTTCGTCTCCGGACGCACCGTGGCTGCTCCGTTCTTTTGCCTTCCACGAATCCGCTTCTAGTTCGCCAGAAACGGTTCGCGGACCCTCGTTTCCGGAAATTTTTCCAAATTGGCAGATCGTCGGGTTTATCGGCAGATCCTGGCGATGTGGTTTTTGTCACGTTTAGGAATGATTTCGCTGGGTTAATGGCTTCTCCCGTGGAATTCGCGTTCGATGATCTTTTCAAGGAAGCTCGATGTATGCAGATTAGCAAATAAGAGTGGCGCGTTTTCATACGAATTTAATGACAATTCGTGGCGAGGTAATTGGACAAAGTGAAAGAACTCGAGCCTGATTGTTATGGCAATCGAGCAGACTTTGCCGGCAGTAAACATGAAACAGTGCTTCCAGTTAATTTATGAAATTAATAATGAGGATGCTGAACGGTCTGCCGTTGCGTAACGCGAATGGATACGTGGTCCGGCTTAATTAGTAGTTACAGTCGATTACAACGTCTTGACGACCGAGCACTCGGCTTCTTCCTCGGCAATTCCTCGGAGAACGTTCCACCGTCGCAAGAACTGTCGGCGCTAAATTGGAAAAGATAATAAAACAAGTTTACGCGGAGTCTTCGAGGCAACGATTTTTCCTCCGCTCCGTCTGGCAAAATTGACGATGGAATTAGAATCGAAGCGATTCCGCTATTCACCGTAACCGTAATCGTCTCCGTCTCCGTCGCGTCTACGCCGAGAAATCGTCATTAATCACTCCGCGGTTTAATTCGTTTTCTCCCGCTTCGCGGTATCCGCCATCCGACCGATTTCCATATTCCACTCCCGGCTAATTCCAGCATCCACGGGACGACCGTTCGTCTCACGCTCGAGAGCCGTTCGTTTCTTTTTCGGTCGTCGATTACGCGGAGGATCGTAATCGAGAAGGATCGAGGTCGTATCAAGACATATCCGTCTGCTCGATCGCGTTCCACGATCGTTGGATCATCGACGGCCGGGGTGGGGCCGGGAGCCGCGCGTTCGCCAAATGTCGGTTGGCCAGGCCGGTCCGAAAATTTTATTTAATATGAAATAAAACGCATTCCCGCGTGCTGTGCGTGCCAACGACGGCGGAGAGGGCATCGACGCGGCCGCATCCTCTCGCGGCCATTGTGTTTCTCCTGTTTGCCGGCTCACTCGGACGTAGGTATCCACGGATCGTCGCGGGTTCTCAACCTCGCGCGGCGTCCACATCCTCGTTTTCCCGCGGCAGAAACGAACCAGCGAGCTTCCGCCACGCGAAAAAGGGCGCGAGCTGTGCCCCCGTGCACGTGAGCCGTGCCGCTGGCCTGCTTGTGCGGCCACGGAATTACGTGCACGCAACTCCCGTGCACCTGCCGTGCGGAAATTTCTCGTCCACTGGACTCCACAGACCTGCAGTGTCGCGTTTATTTCGCCGTTATTTTCTCCAATCGAACGTTCCACGTTTCCTATGGAGACCCAAGTATTTATGCCGAAGAAAAGAATCTTACTCGATAAATCTTATTCTTAGTCGATTTCGAGCACGATGGTACGCCGAATTTATTTCGTCCCCGTCTCGTCTATGCGATTCTGCCTCGTCAGAAGTCCCCGCTCCGCTGATAATCGCCCGATCGGAGAACCCCTGTCCGGTTGACGTTTCTTCGCGAGACCCGTGCACCGGCATAAAACGTATACGCGTTGCGTATCTTCGAGAGGAGGACACTGTCGCCACCGGCAAAAACACTATTGAGTTAATCAACTAATTTATAATTAAAATTCCACGCTGCGAGCCGGCGGGAGTCTCCGGCCGCCACTGTCTCGCAGCGAGCCGCGCAAGAAGCGAGTCTACGGTGCCCGGTGGCCGTGGTTTCGCGGTAATCGCCGTCAAATTCATAGAACACCAATTAGCCCTCATCGACGCGCACCGGCCCTCCTCCTCCGGTCTGGTTCGTTGCCTCTCGGCTCGGCTCGCGGTCGAACCGCTCGAAAAAGTCGACCTAGTTCCGCTGCTCGAGTTTAGGCTCGTTCCGGCTAGCGGTTCCTCCGCTTCCTTTTCGTCGCGTTCCGCGCTTCTTGCTCGCCAGACTTCGTCGTCTACGCGGTAGACGTTTTTCGCGGAAACCTCTCGTATTCGCGTCTTCTCGCGTATTCCACGATCCTCCGCGCTTCTTCCGCGATGGCCAGTTACGCGGTGAAAGCAGCGTGTCTTCGCCACGTCGACTCGCGTTAGCCGGGATATGGAAAAATACGAGGAGGATCCTTCGCGAGGCAGCGTTACCTCGTGCACCCCGCTTCTGCAGTCCTTGTCACCCGTCATGGTCCGACGAACACGTTCGCGAGATCGCATTAATTACGCGTATTAGAATCTCTCCTTTTCCTCCCGACTATCACGCGTACCACCCACATGGACGCAGGATCCTCGTCGTTCGCCGCGACGCAGGTCCTTGACCTTCTCGAAGAAGCGAGAGAAGATTCGCCTCTCTCGCGATAAACGAACGATTTAACCCCGAGGAAATTAGAAACGGCGGGGCCAAAGAGGGAGAAGGGAAAAGGGAAAGAAAAGCGGAGGACGTTGGAAAAGCAGGACGAAATTTCGTGGCGGAAGAGAGGCAAGGTTCCCGCGGCGGTTTCTCTGCGGGAAGATGGCAGGGAGAGGGGCACGGTGGAGTCCGCGCGGACGGGGAGGCGTCGGGCCCCGAACGGGCATAACGAGTTTTTGCCGTTGGAAATTTGTTAAGGGGAATGTAAAGAGAATAAGTGGCGATTCCCTTTCTCCCGTCCCTTCGTGTCTGACCGGCTGGTTCCCGTGGCGTATATAGGAGTCGCAGCCAGCCGGTCGCGGCCTGACTCGGTTGATTGACTCCCGGGAATTGGAGGCACGGGATACCAGAAACGAGCGGCGCTAGCTTAGCGAGACTTAAAAAGGAACTGGAGCCCGAGCTTCGCGGTTGTCTTTTTGCGATCGCGGCGACCCCCTTTAAGCGCGCGCGGATCGACGTGCTCGCGTTTCACGGTGTCTTTCGGCCCTCAGAAACGATCCGACCGACGATCGGCCGCCGCTCCAACCGCCTGCTTTTCCTCTCCGCCGACCGCGTCCCGTGGATATATCTCCGGCTTCGTGCCGGCCTAGCCTCGCTCGCACTCGCGTCCCTGCTTAGCCTCCTTCCATCCATGGGAACCGATCATTCGTGCCGCGATACCGACCCGTTTTATTCCGGCCACCGGCAGACCGTTCGAATTCTTCCGTGTCACGGCGAAAGGTTCCCCTCCAAGGTTTGAGGGTCCGTCGAACTGTCCATGCTCGCGTAAATCCCGCTGAAAGCCCGCCGGGTCGCCCGGAGAATCGCGTTAATTGGACCGATTAATCGGTACCTACACCGTCGAAGACGAGGACCGGTGGCAAAGTGTCGCCAGTGTCCCAGCGACCTGGCTTTTATAGACTACGTCTCCAAGTGAGACGTTAAGTGCGGCTCGTACGTTTCGCCGGTCTCACAAATTCCCATTAGGCGCGACCCCCGATTCTTTGGACGGTGTTAAACGGTCGGCCAGGTTTTTCGTCGGATCGACCGGCACGGCGTGTTGGATTCGGCGGATTCCAGGCTGCCGTAGCTCTCCGCTGGCTCCCGGTCATTGTCACCGTTCGTCCGTATTAGCGGCGGCGTTCACGGTCGGGAGGGGCCGCGGAGATTAATTAGGGACGATGTTTTAGCGGCAAAAATGAGCCGGGGCAAGAAGCGGCACCATCAGCAGCCGCCTGGACTCGCGCTAACTAACCGGCCAACGCCGCTGATCGGCACAGCGCCTGCTCGTCACCCCCGGCCGCAAGAACGTGCTACAAATTAAGCCCGGATCGGCACAAACCATCTCGAAAATTCGGCCTGCTTGCTCCATCGTCCTCCAACGTTCTTACCCTTTTCGTTCGCCCGCTCCGAGAACACAGTCGCTGCGCGCGCCTCACGAATTCCTCGCGCGAGATCCAACCGCGAGATTCGAACTTTTAATTGGGCCTTATCGGCCGCGTGTCAGTCGCGAGAAATGTCTCGCGATGGCTCGTCGAATATCCCAGTGCGTGCAACTACTCTCGTCCAAAGACGAGATCGTTGTCGATAAATACACAAATTTCCGAGCGTTTTCCTCCAACGAGATTTATAAAATCGTTCTCGAGGATCTCGAGGAGCTTTCCACCCACGCGGAAACTTGAAAAATCTCCGTAGAATTGTAGAAAATAAACCCGTGGCGACTCTGGTTGCCAGAAGCGATTGGATTCTCGAGGAAAAGCAACCGGGGGAAGGCAAATTCCGGAGATCGACCTCCTTCAACGATTTCGACCACGATTTCGAAACGCTCGGTCAGAGAAGACCCATGAATCCGTCGACGAATGCCTCGGCGCTCAGACGGGGCCTCTCTTTTGGCAACGTCGGAACGATTATCGTCGAATTTATCGCGCTCGTTCCGTGTCATCGTGTCATTCATCGCGCGGACTATTCGGATCCGCGCGCCGTTTTATAGACGCGCTGCCAATTTTCACCCCCGACCTGTCTCCATAACTTTTGTCTATATTTAAGACATCCTAGCCCGTGTGTTTCTACATTTTACATTTCCGCCGAGCGGCCCCTAGACAACGCGAATTATCGCGCTGATTTACTCCCGCGATAACGCGGCATCTCGCGTTCTTCTTCTCTTACCGTCTTTAATTAACCAGCTCGTGGTGCGGCGTAATTGGTGCTGAGAGCGATCCATCTTTGTGTTAAATTACCTCGGGCGGACCTTCGCTTTCGTTTTCCTCCCGTACACGCGAATCGAATTAAATTAACCGATATTTCGGTGATCGAGTCGGATGACGGACACCTGGAAACGATTCGCCGTCGTATTGAAACTCCGATCGAGAGCACCCTCGCTGGAGGGGTGGTGAAAAATCGAGAAAATTCCTCCACCGGCAAACCGAGACGGAGACACCAGGGTACGCGATTATCCCGGACGATCGTGGCTACCCCGAAGTAGCTTCGCAGCATCGGGCAGGAAGCGGTTGCCGGCGCCTTTATCGATCGATTCGCCGTGTCGATCGGCAGCCGAGGCGCTAATGGGTTAGTCAGCTCGAACACGACTCCGGCGCTGGGTTCCGGGACGCGCGGCGGTCGGATGGGCGGCCGCGAAAAATCCGCCGCTCTTTCACTCGGTGCCCCGGCCTCCGCGGCCGCAACATATGTAAATGGCGCGCAGGAGAACGCGACGGCGGCAGAACGCACACGGCCGCTCTCTCGCGTGTTCCCGGACCCGTTCGTCGGCCGCGCTATCGCTCCGCGGCTCGCGCGGAGACACCGAGTCGCGCCTAGGAATAATAAATAGAGATAGAGGAGCGTAGATAGCTGGCATGGGCCGGGGAGGCCGCGTGTCCTGCCCACGCAGAGATTATCTCGAGGAATTATGAGTGACCGCTCGGGCTTCTAGGTTATGCGAAGCTAGATGTCGCCTATCGACGCTGCTCGTCCGTGAAATCGGCCGCCGATTCTGCGTTCGGGATGGTGGAGGGTTGACTTGCTCGAATCGAAAGGAAGGGGTTCAAGATGATTCGAGAGTGTTGGTCACGGTAGGGTTATGCGGAATTATGGCCACGTTTTCGATACGCGTTTAAGCGATTATTTGGGGGGATGAGTGTGGAAAATTCGAAGAATTCGCGGAAATTTTCATTGTACAGAGAACTAGCGGATCTTTGTTTCCTTGATCTCTCGTGTTCGGATGACTTCATCGGACGCTCTTTTTCCCTTCGTCAATCACGTGTCAGCAGTCGGAGTCTACTCGTTCTCGTTTTATATTTCTTCCAATCGGCGTAATTTATGAGATCATTGACGATCTCGCGTGGTAGACGCGGCGATCGTAATAATAGAAAAGAAGCCGTGCAACGCGACGCCAGTCGTCCGTGAAACGGCGAGCACGCTCGTTACTCGTCGCCTTTCATACTGCTCCGTTCTGCTCCGCGATCTAGCACGGTCGCGCACATTTTGTAATTGACCGGTATCGCGGTGGCGATCGGCAATGATCTCCGGATCGATCTCGCGTGTTGGCTAATCGTCGGCAGCTCGATAACCTCCGCGACCGGCAGGGATTCGAGTCGCCTTCCACGCGAGCGGTGTCTAGAATCCGCCTCGACTCGCGATTCCAACCCCCTTCCTGCCTCGTTCGTTCTCGTCCCATTGCCTTCTCGTCCGCCGGAAAAACAGGCGAATCGACGGCTCGGCTTTCGTCGTACGTTTCAATTAAACTCGACAAAAGGTGATCCGGGAAGAAACGGATTTTCGCATTTTTACAAGCCCACGAGGCAGGGGAACGTCGACGCTGGGTAATTGCGACTTTCATACACACGCGGCCGTACGACGCGACACGGTGCGCCGTCCGCGAAGAATGCCATTCGCGCTCTTAATTCCCTTTTGCACGGGGCCACGGAAAGTGAGTTTTTCGCCCTGAAACGCTCTTTAGCACCGAGAGGCAATTAGCCCGGAATTAGCCGTGCATTCTGCCGGTCTCCCCTTCGTAGCCCCTCCATTCCTCCTCTTCGTCATCGTCCTCTTCATCGCGCGTAAAAGCCATTCGACGGCTGGCTTCTCGCCCGATGCCTCGGCGATCGAGAAAGAGAGAAGCGCGCTGGAAATTCTCCGGGATCGAGATCGACCCGCGAACACGAAATATTTATACGCGACGTTGATTATGCGTGATGGAAAATTTCGTTGAGAAAAATAGCAAACGATCGGCATTAGCGAATATTGTAATTTTTATATATTAATCATCGTGGAAAGTGAAAATTCGACTAAAGCTTCTCCCTTTCTTTTGTTTCAGACGTCACGGGTAAGTGGACAAGCGAATTCCTTCCCCTTCTTGCCTTTTCTATTTCCACTTTTTTCGGCTCCGCCCCGGTTCTTCGCCGCGTTCGAAGCAACCGGAGGATCGTCGGTAAGCTCGACACGATCGAGCCGATCCTTTCGGCGCGCGGAAATCCCTCCGCGCGATCGCCGCTCACGCACTTTAATGATCGTAATTAAAGAAGCGGTTCGTTACACTTGTAACTCCCGCGTCAGTCCCGGCCACGCCGGTTTCCAGGCCGCTTGTTCGACAAATGCCACTTCATCGCGCGGTGAAGAGGATCACAGGTATCGCGAACTTTTCACCTATAATTTTCGAGATCGTGTTCGATCGGTACATCCAGTGACCCGATATAATATATCGAAGAATTATCCGTTATCCGCCAAGAGACGATGATCCATCCCCCTAGTCGAACTCATCTTAACGCGTTGACTTCCATGGTGGTCACCAGTGTCCAGCGATACTAATCTCTTAAATTTATATTTCTTTCATTCTAACCAATTTTAAACGAATAGGGAACTTTGATTAGACGAGATTAATAATTTGCACCATTCTCTTTTGCTATTGTGTCGTAAGAATAATGGAAATAATATATTTGGCTTCCTGATAGTACCATATGAAAAGTGCATGACAGTGAAAGTGTTAATTAACTGCGAAATTTCTTTCTCAAAATTTTTGGTTAGATAAGTTACATGTATACGCACGAAAGATTGTGTAATTATATTCAAATTATGTTTCGTTTTGCAAATATTTGATACTTTTGAAAAAGTCCCAAATGGGGATTATAGCAGGTTGCATGAAAGAAAACTAATACGGAATTTCATTATAATATAAAAACCAAACCAAAAATATAATGCTCCAAATATGACAATTCTTTTCCATTCAACTTACACACGAATTTCAAATTTGTTCGCTCGTTGTATAGTTACGAAGCACAGAGTACACACTTTTTGCTACATACGATATTGACCGCTATATATATAGAATAAAGCTAAACTGTCAGGCCTGTCAAATATATATTCGGTGTGCGTAAAATTCCAAAATCCCGAAATGGAGCTGGTGGCAGCTAATGGGTTAACGAGCAGCGAAGAATTTTATAAACGCTTCATTTCCGACCTCGTGATCCCCGGAACCCTTTCGATTGTCGATACTCGCGCTGCCGGCATCCCCGAGTCCGAGCACATCGCGTTCAATGGTTTCATTAGCAGCGAATAACAAAGTTCCAAGTATCTCGAAGGAATGACAGTGGCGGTGGTAGAACGGTCCCGATGGTCTCTCGCGGACGTTTCTTCGGCTGGGTTGGCCGCGGCGCGCGCCGTACGCGCCGCGGTAACGAGGCGCTCCAGCGGCTTAATTAGATTAATTAGATTGCAGCCGAGGCGGATCGCGCGTTCCGAGATCTGTCGTGATCCGCGATCGCCTCCGCCGACGTTACGTTTTCATTTCCGCGCGATTCATTGCCTGCCTCGTTAGAGGATCGAAGCGTGACCGACCTGGTCTCCGCGTGATCGCTTTCAGGAACGATTATTGATCCTCGCCCGATATACGTTCGTCGTGGATCGCTCCCGAGAGTTCTTGCGATGCCTCCTCATATCCGTGAACCGGTGTACGTCTAATTATCGTGCTTTGTTCGAACGTGTCTCGGCAGTCGGTGATTTAATTACAGGTAGTATATGGATCGATTTGTTTCGACTCCATTTTGTAGTACAATTTAGTATAATTTAAAATTACCGTCTTTGGACGGTAGAGAATTTTTGGACATCGACTATCGTGATTTTTCCATACTTATCCCGATTTCCAGCCGTTCCGCCATATTTATAAATAGGCTTTTCGGGCGCGTGGTATCGACGGTGCGCGCGTCAGCGTCGCGGCCGCATGCTAATTTTACCAAATCGTATATCAAAACCGTAATCTACCGTGCGTCGCGCGGCGCCGTGGAATCCTTAACGATGTAATTAATATGTAAACTGTAAAATCTGTACGGGCGAGTAGGTTCCTATAAATATGTATGCGACAGATCGGCCGGTGCACTCTTTATATATATAGAATAAAGCTAAACTGTCAGGCCTGTCAAATATATATTCGGTGTGCGTAAAATTCCAAAATCCCGAAATGGAGCTGGTGGCAGCTAATGGGTTAACGAGCAGCGAAGAATTTTATAAACGCTTCATTTCCGACCTCGTGATCCCCGGAACCCTTTCGATTGTCGATACTCGCGCTGCCGGCATCCCCGAGTCCGAGCACATCGCGTTCAATGGTTTCATTAGCAGCGAATAACAAAGTTCCAAGTATCTCGAAGGAATGACAGTGGCGGTGGTAGGACGGTCCCGATGGTCTCTCGCGGACGTTTCTTCGGCTGGGTTGGCCGCGGCGCGCGCCGTACGCGCCGCGGTAACGAGGCGCTCCAGCGGCTTAATTAGATTAATTAGATTGCAGCCGAGGCGGATCGCGCGTTCCGAGATCTGTCGTGATCCGCGATCGCCTCCGCCGACGTTACGTTTTCATTTCCGCGCGATTCATTGCCTGCCTCGTTAGAGGATCGAAGCGTGACCGACCTGGTCTCCGCGTGATCGCTTTCAGGAACGATTATTGATCCTCGCCCGATATACGTTCGTCGTGGATCGCTCCCGAGAGTTCTTGCGATGCCTCCTCATATCCGTGAACCGGTGTACGTCTAATTATCGTGCTTTGTTCGAACGTGTCTCGGCAGTCGGTGATTTAATTACAGGTAGTATATGGATCGATTTGTTTCGACTCCATTTTGTAGTACAATTTAGTATAATTTAAAATTACCGTCTTTGGACGGTAGAGAATTTTTGGACATCGACTATCGTGATTTTTCCATACTTATCCCGATTTCCAGCCGTTCCGCCATATTTATAAATAGGCTTTTCGGGCGCGTGGTATCGACGGTGCGCGCGTCAGCGTCGCGGCCGCATGCTAATTTTACCAAATCGTATATCAAAACCGTAATCTACCGTGCGTCGCGCGGCGCCGTGGAATCCTTAACGATGTAATTAATATGTAAACTGTAAAATCTGTACGGGCGAGTAGGTTCCTATAAATATGTATGCGACAGATCGGCCGGTGCACTCTTCATTACGGATCGCACAGGGGTGTGTTTCGTCGTCGTTATTTCTCTCCCTTCTTTTTTTTTTCCTCTTTTTCGTTTCTTTCTTCTTCGGATTATTATTATTTTTTATTTATTATTTTTCCGATCCTTCAACCCCGACTGATGGTTCGCCGACTCGCGTCTCCAGGACGCGTTTCGACGCTTGGACGAGACGGCTCGGTTGATCCGGTAATTAATAACGACACCGTTCGATAGGAACGCTAGTCGATGAATACGTTTATGCAAAACGGCTGGAAACGCCGCCACGGTGAACACATTGTCGCGAAACTCGCCGTGTACGCGAAGACTTTCGCGCTTCCTCGAGGAGAAACGCCCCCGAGTCACGAATTATCGCGGATAATTCATTCGGTCGTATATCAGGGTCGTTGGCTGGTCGCGCGAAGTAATTAATATATAAATGGCGAAAGCTGGTGCCCGGGAACGGACGCCTATAAATATTTATGCATTGTATTATTCAGCCGGTGAAACGAGCCGGGTAACGACGACGCGCTGCCGCGGGTAATCTCGAAGAATAGAAAAGGCGGATTGCGTGGGTAATAATTTTGCGACGGGAAGAGAGCGGTGGAAAAAGGAAAAGTCCCCGGGCACAATCCGCGAGTTATGAATCCCTTGACCCTTTCGCCCGGTTCGACGTGCCGTTCCCGTCTCCCGATTTGAATTAACGCGGAAAAATCGCCTCCGCGCGGCGATAAATTTTAATTACCGCGCGTTCCCGCCATTTCCGCGCCGATCTCGCGGATTCCATTCGTTCCACCGGCTGCCGTCGCGAGCTTCGAGATCTGATCGCGAGTGTCGTCTTACGGAG
Organism: Eufriesea mexicana; assembly: GCF_001483705.2. Taxonomy (NCBI): domain Eukaryota; kingdom Metazoa; phylum Arthropoda; class Insecta; order Hymenoptera; family Apidae; genus Eufriesea; species Eufriesea mexicana. The sequence continues at coordinate 273,494 of NW_016910719.1, read as the reverse complement.
GCAGATCGCGAGGTGGACGTGGAAAAATTGGCCGGCGATGTCCGGAAGGAGACGAGATCCAGAGAAGGCTCGATGCTCGACGGCATCGTCGAGTTCCCTTCGACTCTGGGAGGCTCTCGAGCCGCCTCTCCTTCTCTCTTTCTCTCTCTCTCTCTCTCTCTCTCTCTCTCTTCCTTCCTCCTCGGGGCTGCACAAAAACCATCCCGCTGGGCCGACTTTTTGGTCGTTAATTAGTTGCATTTTTTTACGATCCCTCGCCGCGTTGCACACACGTGCAGCGTAACAGCTCGTCGGAGGGACGAGATACGAGATGAAAGGGAGGAAAGAAAAAGAGAGAGGGAGCGAAAGGACGTGACGAGGTTGGCGGGAAAGACAGAGAGGGAGGAGCAGAAGAAGACGAGGAGCCGATGGGAGAGAAGGTAATGGAGGAAAGGAAAAGAGGAAGAAGAGCCGGGGCAGAACTGTGCTGGTAGCGCGAGAGTTAATTTTTAAGGCACGTTGCCCCGTCTGCATCGCATAATGTTCGGCATTGTGCGTTCCGCGGAGCTTTTCACCGTTCGGATCGAGTCCCTTTGACAGACATATGCGGCAATCAGCGCGAAATACGCTCGCCATGTGGCGCGTCGCCCGTTTAAGCGTAATTACCGCGGCCGTGCTTCTAAGTATTCATTAACCGGGGCCCTCGCGTGTCCCTTGTGGGAGCGACAGGTTAGATCGATGCCGGCGCGGACTCTTCTGCATTGTGTCGAATCGCTCGCGACTCGATCATCCCGTCACTCCGGGGATAATTAAAAGGCCATCTCGGGAGCTGGTGTTAATGATCCTGGGAAAGTTGCACGAGACCAGGTCGCTGAGAATCTTCCGTTCTCCGTGTCCCGCGTGGAAATTAGACATCCATGCGTCCATGCCGCGGCGTTACCGACAGCCACGCGTTTCTTCGCCTTTCTCTCCTCCCGATATCATTCTCCTCTCGTGCACTCGCGTATCTCGTGATGATCGAACGTTGTTTGGATGGAACGGCGTACGGGCGTAAAGGAACACACTCGTTTCCAGCCGTAACGACGGGATCGTGCATCGAACCGCGTTAATACCGCGAGCAATTTAAGGACGAGGGCGAAGAAATTCATTCCGTATACGAGGCTTATCTCGCGGCCAACGAATCGTCGCGTTTACCGAAGCATAATTCGCGAGGGAACGAGCAATCCTGGCCGATAAGCCGAACGTCGCGCGGGGCCCATCTGGAACCGAGGGCAATTTGAAAAACGTCGGCATTACGCACACGGAATAACATCCTCGGATCGACGTTAAAGCTCCATTTAGGCGCGTTCACGGTCAACGCGTGTAACCGTGCCCGTACTTTCTCCGTGGGTCCGTCGTCGAGTCGCACGAAGACACCTGCGTGCCCGTCCACCAGTTCGACTTCGCGTCCCTTCGCAACGTTTACGCAGCTTTCACCCAGCGACAAACCGATACACTGTATTGCCTTAACGCGCCATAAAATCTGCATAAGGGTAGCCCGTGGGCCAAGGCCCGGGCGGAGGAAGGGCGCCGCGGCACGAGGAGGTGGGGTTAATTAAAAAATTCAGTAGCCAGGGTAAATGAGGAAAATTAAATTTTATAGCCACACGGTTAATCCCGTCGTGCGAGCACGTATTTATTGGCTACCGGGCCCCCGGTCGAGCCTGACGTAATGGGAACGATTTTCGGGAAGGACCATCGGACCCCGATAAGATAAGCATCCTACGCGGCCGCTTACCAGCTTGCCTCCTTTTACGACCGCTCTCGTACACCCGTCCACGGTTCTTCCACACCTCTGTCCATCCTCGTCTCTATCCACTCCTCCTCTGCTTCTCGTGCTTCCCCTTTCGCGGATCCTCGATCGGGCTCGGCCGATGGCCGCCTGTTTGTCGGATCGCGCAACGATCGCAACGTTTGCGAGTCTACTAGGGCCAATTTTTCTTGAAAAATTCAACGTCGAAGATTGCATCGCTCCTCGCGATTGTTCGATATCGGCGACGAGGGTACCGAGGATAAGAATCGGGAATAATTAACACGTCGCGCTATAATTCTCGACCGAGGAGGGATGAAGACTTTGAAAATCGCGGAATACCTTTTGCATCTTGGCTTTAAGGGGGCGTCGTAAATTCACGCGACAATAAGGTCCTTCGGAGGGTATCCCGACGAATGGACGTTCCCCGGGACGTTGGAGCCTGATGGAACGACAGACCGCAACAGCTCGGTGAACGGCACGAAGATACAGAGATTCTTACGAGAGGAAATACGACGGTATTAAAGTCGGTTTTACATCGGCCGGGGAATGGATACGAGCCGGTTAACGTCGATCGTAGCGGGGATTTTCCACGCGTTCCTATCGCTCGACCCCCGCCGGATTTGCCCCTAATAGTGATTCTTACGAGTTCCCAGGCATCGCCGAGTTTTCCCGATGCCCCGAACGCTCCCTTAAACGACTGTTTGCTCCGGTTACGCTCGAAACGGCCGCGAAAACTCGCCTTTACTCGCATTGTAATATTCAGTAGGCGATAAAGGTATCGAGGAATTTCGTCGGGATGGAAGCAAGTTTCGGGGGGAGGGGACACTCAACGAGAAGACGGCCCTTTCGACCGGTCGATTAGCGACTTTTACGCACGACGCACACTCTTCCTCGTCGAGTCGTGTTTGCTAATTTTATCGACCAGGCGAAAGACTTTTATCGATCTTCGATCGAATCGAAATATTAATCGACCGGGGAGGAAGCGCAAAATGGGGTGCGCGAAATGAAGTTCTTACATTCGCGGGTTTCTGTCAATCTGTTCCTCGAATGCGAAAATTCGCGTAAACTCCGATACTTATCCGAAGTAATTTATCGGTAATTATTATAATTTATCTACTAATTTAATTACCTCCCGGATGCTCGGGAGATGGGACGATGCGGCAGCCGTAATAATTAACGTTCGTTGCATGCGAGAGATAAGATCCGAGATCGATGAGAAATCTGCTATCGAACATGTTTATATACCGTAATAAGGAGTAATCGATTCGTGCCTGAAATTACCGTGAAGCACCCGGCAGACAATTTTCGAGTTAAATGTCGATCATCCAGTCCCTTTGCCTTCGATTTTCTTCGAGACTCGTCGTCGATCACGATTTCCACCCCGGACAGTGTCCATCCGGTGACTCGGTGGTCATTCCGATTATAAATTATTCGCGCCAATATTCCTCGACCTAATTCGATAACTCGCGATATCACAGCTGCGAAGGTACGAGAAATTTCAATATACGTTACAAGACAATCGCAGCGTGCATATCGAAGGGACATTTAAGCGTCCGCCCGCTTAAAGCACTCGACGTTGCTCTATAAAAGCATGGAGCAGCAATCGTGGACATCAAAGAAGATCAGAAACGCTGGCAATTTTCGCGACTGTTCTTCCACCACCGGAAACCCGGTCGCATCCCGCTGGGACTCACGCATCTTCCCGGGAACGAAGTTGCGGTCGCTCGACAAATAGATTACGTGCTCGTCGAGGGTTTTCCACGGGGGTTGTCTCGCGTCGCCGCTCCTCGCACATGCCACTCACGTAGTCATCCCTCTCGCGTCGCTCTCGTCTCCAAAAATTGCAGCGCGTTAGCCCGAGATCCGCTAAGCATTCCATTATTAAATCTACGCCCGTATTACCGTATGCCGCGAGGGGGGGGCCTCGACGGTCGAAGGGGGCCGATATTAAGATTCGACTCGCGTCCAAGCCATCGAAACGGTGGAGACCGGCAACGAGCAACTGCGATTCGTCGTCGTGAGAGATTGACGCGGATTAGTCGTAATGGCTTACCTCGTTCCGCGAGTACAGCACGCGCGATCGGCTCTAATCGCGCGATGATAAATCGACTTTGTTCGGACTCCGTCTTCCTCGTCTCGATTTGCACGCTGAGTGGAGCAGATCGTATCGCGAAGGAAATCGAACTCGATTTTTCCCCGTGGATCGTAAATCGGTTCGCGATGTGCAGTGGAAGCGAGATCGATTTTGAAGCAGCAAGGATATTTTCGGTAACGTCTAACGATATAGGAGTAATAATTTATAGATGTACGAACAGAGAGGATTTCTGGCGTTTTAATCTCGAATTAATAAGTCGAGATTAAGAATTTATCGAGAATCGCGGGCCATGGGATTTTAATGTCTGCGAGAACTCGTCGTGGAAGAGCAAGGGAAGGGTAGTAGACGGCGGGGTTGTATTTTTCAGCATGATAGGAATGCATAAAATTTTAAAGCGCCGAATTACATTAGGCACCCGTTGAAACGCGACGAAGTGGAGGATTAGCGGCGAACAATATGTTCTCTGAATAAATTACCATTGATCAAGCCCGTGACGCGCAAGTCGCGAAATTAATCACGGCCTCTTCCACCGGCTCGTACCGACGATTCGCGGATTTAATTTCCCATTAGCGTGGTCACACGTTGTTCGTCATTAAGGTTGTTTATTTGCCGGCCGGGCGAACGATCGACGGGTTAAGTTGAGCAACCAGAAACGATAGAGGCCATTTCATTAGAGAACACGTTTGCATACGAATCGACCGCGCGAACCACGAGCGATAGGACACGATTTTTTCGCGCGGGGCCCGTCCACGTCTTATGAAAATCTAACGAGTCCGGATATTCGATTGCCGCAGGCTGTTAAAAACGTTAATTATCGGCTGGAGAACGCAGCCAACCGATCGTCACAGGTGCACGTATGTACGTGAGAGTAACTAGCTTGTCGTCGTTGCCACTCGGCTAGATTTTACTTTCAAATAGCCCGTCATATTTTTCTACGATTTTAATTCGACACGAGATAGGATACTCTCTTCGTCGCCACTTGCAATTAGATCCCAGGATTAAATCGTTTCACCGACGAAGACGGCGCTCGTTCATCGACGATATCGATAAAGCGATAACTCGGTTGATCGATACTGGAAAATTTTCTCGAAGCTTAGTAAATTTTCATCGCGATTCTCTCTCTTTCTCTCTTTATAGTTGGGATCAGTGGAACACGGACGAATGTCGCGAAGGGGGTGGCGGCGGGGAGAAAAGAAACCGCGAAACCCGTTCCCGAGCGCGATAATCACCGGTCCGATCGGGCTTCAAATTTGACAGGGCACCGGTGGCGGCTGCCCTGTGCCCCGATAAATCTCCGGCCCCCCGTGCCCCTCCGTGTCGGCCGTCCGATCGGCATGCCCGGCCGAGGAGAAGAACAGTTCCAGCGGCACGATTTACCGGCAAAACGAGTGGAACCGCCGCGAAAAACCGGAACGTTCTTGACGGACGGGTGACTAAATCGACCCTAAAGTAGTACCGTCGCCCCGGCACAAAGAGACACGAGGCGACCGAGAGCGGCCGGCGACCGAACCGGACGAGGAGAGGAGCACACGGGACGAACGGTGGAGAAATAGAGAGAGCTCGAGGGTAGAGAAAGCACCTTGGCCCGTTGTTCTTGTCGCGGCCCCCGGCTCCCCTCAGAAAAACTTCGCGCCTGTGATCTCACCGCGCGAAGAGGATTTAGAGTTGTTTATCTACTTATTATGTCAGCCCGGGCTAATTGGGCATATTTGAGGATCACAGTCCCAGCCGGATGCTCGCACGTATCCCGGTGTATAAGAGAGGTCGTGAGAGGGGGCTGTTCCAGCGTTGTCCGGTCCTCCCCGCGTCCGCGGCACGGTTGCTCCACGTTCGTGGCATTTCGCGGGGGCCGCGATTACAAGGGGATAATATCTGGCCACGGAAGAGCCGGGACTGTGTCCGCGCTGGTTCCTCTCTCGGTCCGGGACAGAGGCAAGAACGGTCGCATAACTTTCGACGATCACGACTCGGCCGCCATCCGTCTTTAGGGAACTATCGCGCCATCAAGCATCCCACCGTTGGCCTCGCGATCCTCTCTCTCTCTGCTCTCTCTCCCTTCGTCTCTCTCGCTCTTCTCCTTGCCCGCACGTACCCTCGCGCTCGTTCTATCTCCTCCGCCGCTCCCGTGGCCACCGTGTTTTTCAGCCTGGTACCGTCTCCGTGCTCCGCCTTTTTCTGCGTCTTCCCTCGATTTCGTGCGGCATCGTCAGCCCTCCCGGTCGAAAGATGCATCGCTTCATTCCGCGCCAGCGGACGCAGATTTTCGAGGCCGCTACCGAGCGGAATGTCCCGAGCCGGCTTTATCGGTGATCGATCTTGAAGGGTGCACGCTCAGCCGAGATCGTCGGTGATCCTGGAATCGCTGCGCTGATACCGTTCCCCGTGGAATTCCTGACAGCCGTTCACGCGCGACTCCGCTGCGCCGCGGCAGATAGCGTTTTTCGAGCGACCGTCCTCGTACAAAAGGGCCCCGGCGAACGGCCGGGGGAAACAGGAGATCCGTGAGACGATTCCTCGAGCTAGAATAGTAGAGGTCCTCTGCAGCTAGTTATTGCGAGATCGTCCAATACTTGGGCCGAAACGATCTCTTTTCAAATCGATCTCTTTCCAACCCCCCCGTTTCGCGTTAAAACGCGGATAGACAATTTATTGGGCAAAAATGGCGCGTAGGACGACCAGTTGGAAAGAATGAACACCTCTCTGCAATATCGTTGGAAGTTTCAAACGCGAGATACAATTACGGAGATAAACCGCGAAGATAAAATTACAAAGTTTCTAAATAGTACATTGGATGTTATGTGGTTGGCGTGCACCGAGAGGCGTCGCAATGGCGCGTAAGTACGCGCTACATCTGCGATTGACTCGCACGACTATCGCGAGGCAAAGGCGCGGGAGCGAGAAGGAGAATATAAAGCGTACTCGACGAGAATGGCCAATCAAAGAGGTGGGAGGCAAAGTCTTATCCATCGGTGAATAGAACGTGTGCGGCAAGGCGGTGCGGTTTATTAACGTGATTTATGCGCAGGCGAATACCCTCCGCCGTTTTGGCCACGGTTACACCGGGTTCCTGCGGACCTCTTCCGCCTCGTGTCGAATCGATCGATTCTTGTTTTGCCTACGCCGCGAAACGTTCCTTCTTTCGAAAGGGCGATCGGTGTGGGCCGAAACACCGCCGGGTACCACGTCGATTCGGTGCCCTTTGTAACGGGACTCGCGTTGGATCGCGGTCGGGGCCCGGTCCTTTCTCGCCACCGTGTCCAATCGTGTCGCGAAATTTTATGCCGCCTAACGATCGTAATTGCGCTTGATTGATGTGTGCCGTGGGTGGATAAACCGGTGGCGGAGCGCAGTTGCAAGTGCAACTCGATTCATAAATGTCAGACAGGTGCGCGACGCGATCGTCTATCGATGTACGCGATCGAAACGAGAGCTCGACGACAACCAGCCTTTATATATCCGCATCCTCTTCGTCTTCCCGGGTGTCGGGTCTGGGTCAAGTTCCTCTCGTACTCCGACTGAATATTCATCAAGAATTTACCAAATTTCCCATCGCGTCCTTATCTTCCTAATCCCAGAAGTGCATCCAATCCTCTTACCTCGTTCGATCATTCTCCATATCTCTTTCGCGAAAAATCCCCCAAAGATATCCCGCTACCTCCACCTTCTCTCCGACCTTTCACCCTCGTACGTACGTCTATACGAGTCTGGTTCTCGCGATCAGCCCAGTCCCTCCGACGCGAGAGACGCACCACGGCCGATCGCCTGCAGGATCTCCACGATCGGTGGAAAATGGTGCGCAACGTTGGCAACGCGACTCACCATCGGCTGCATTATCCGTAAAGGAATTAACGACTTTCTTATCGCGAGCATCCGGCCTGGTCCTCCGCGTGCACGCTGGCCGCGCGCGGTGGAAGGGGTGGGAAACGGCTACTCAGCGGACGATTTATCGCGCAATTAGCACCGTTTATCCGGCCACGCGGCCGGAACATAAACCCCGAAAAGGCGGCGCATAACCGGACGACCGGTTTAACGACGACCATCCCCGAGTCGCGTAGATCCCGGACCGCCAGTATCGCGGTTCGAACGCGTCTTGCAACTTAATAAGCCGTGGAGCCCGGATCGATCGCTGCGTGGCATCGCAACGACGCTGGGATCCGCTCGTGGCGTACGCGACCGCGACGAGGCCGTGCACGCTTGGCCGCGAGGCGTGTAAACGCGCCGGAGATTCGGCGGTCCGCGTTATTGGCCGGCGTCACGCGATTTATCGTGCCCTCGCCGGTTATTGTAAATTGCCCGATGAAAGAGCGAACGGGACGGAAAATTTACTGCCGCGATTATCATATCCCTATGACGTTCTATTTCGATTCGCAGCCGCTCTTTGCCGCGGATAAATTCGCGCTTATCGCGGACGCTTAACGCCGCGGCGCAGGGTGGCGAGCGATACCATCGCCACCGGACGCCGCTTTTTGGCCCGGTTTTGTTTCCACTGCGAGCGTACTTTAATTAAGCGGCTTTGATTAACTCCTTTTTTTCTCTCATGTACTCCCCGTTCGGGCATTTAAATATTCGCCGAAACAAAGGTCAAAGGCTGCGGGTTACAGTCCCTCCAGTTTCCGGTGAAAAATTAAATAGAATAATGTGCCGATTTATTAACGCTGCTTCCAAATTTTTCGTCGTTTCGACTCGCAATCTTGGTATCGTACGATTCACCTGTTCTCGTTATACAATTTGGTCGCCATTGAGTTATCCTTAACTCTTTGCGGCACAGGATTTCAGATAATAAAATAGACCCATGTTGTTTAGAAATTTTATTGCGTTTTAAATGAAACAAGATTGGTATATTTTTACTGATAAATGAATAGCATAATGTAAAAACAAAACCAGGAAAAAAAGATTGTCGCGATGAACCTTCCGCTTGCAACAATCGATGAACCTGTACTGGCATATTGCGATATTTCCAGGTGGGACTAAAAATGTCCCACCATGCATTACGGTGCATCAAACAGGTGAGACACTTTTAACCCTTTGCGGTTAGCAGATTTCAGCACAGCAAATTTAGCGTTTCGCAGTTACTTTTCTGTGCAGGATTTAAAGTCAATATATGGATATTAACCCTTTGCACTCGAGAGGTGACCCCCAGTCACCATTTCATAAAATTTGGAAGATCAATATTGTAGCGATTGGGTGGAACACGAATAATGTAAAACTATTTATTAATCATAAAATATATAATGCAATATGCGGTGACGGTAAAGACTACGAATATAATCTATCTCTTAACTAAACTCATAATTACAACGACACAATTACGTAACAACACGTTTATACTTCGCAACACTAATACAACTAACACCTTTTTTCACAACTCTCTGAACTCTCCTATACTACACGTACTACGACCGACTCCACACTCTCTCTGCCCACTCACGCCCTTGCATCCCTATTTAAAACCATCCATCCTATCCTCTTTCATACCTATTCTCTCTTTCCAATCACACTTTCCCACGCACTCCTCGCAATCTTACCCTCAGCGGGTCACTCAGCCCAAACACTCAGACGCATTCCTAAAGCCACTCTTCACTTTCACCCGATACATTCATAAACATCCCGTCCACACGATCCTAGCGCACGATCATTCATCCTTTCGCACGCACTCTAGATAACACGCTCATCCTGCGATACCACAATATTAATTAATATATCAAATTTAATGTAATGTTGTAATGTAACAGTGTGCAAGGTATCGAAATCAAATAATTCTACAATTCTATTATTATACACTTCCTTATTTACTGCTCAGAAAAGTATCGTCAGTTTTTTAATAGAGAATCTTTGATTTTCTACTCCTCTCTAGCCAAAAAATTGTCGAATGCAAAGGGTTCAAACGCACAGAATTTGTTGAAACTAATTTCTGTCTGATACTACTTATAATACGTAAAATATAAAAATATAAAAATATACTTTCTCCAATTTTCCGTAGTTTTCTGTACTTTTCGACTTGCGAATGTCCTCACCGCGGGGACATTGACAGCAAAGGGTTAATCCCGCCGTGCCCCAAAGAGTCAACTCGCGGTACGACGTTAGGATCACTCACTCTCCATTGCACACGGAAAGGCGATTTTTCTAGCCATTCCACGCGTTCGCTAATGAATCCGCTAATTTCGAGCGCGCGATCGGACGCTTAATAAACAAGCGATCGGGTGGCGGGAAAAATTTATAGCTACGCAGAGCGACTAGGAATCGGACGGTGAGGTCGTAAACGTTTGAGTTACGATCGATTCGGTCGACCCGTTCAAATTCCTATAAATTATATTTATACGGGCGAGGCAGATTCGATCCCGAAACGATAACTCTGATTTCGCGTAACGTTTCTTACGCGTGTTTTAATACCCGATCGTTCTAGGCGTCCTCCAAAGACACCCGTGATACCGACTTTAACCAGTTCGTCAATAGTATCGCGCGAGGTTCGCGAGGAATTCGGTTTAAACACGAGTGTCATGCTTGAGTGGCGTAGTTCCTAGACGGAGATCAACGTAAACAAAACGGAACTGGCTCGAGCAAGCTCGCGGTCAATTTTCGCCTGTGTCCTTCCGGCTCAGTTGTGTGTTATTCTTCGACGCGTTCGGACGTGTGACCGATCTTCCTGTTACTGTGCCACGCTCCAGCGAAGCTTCTAGAGTCTTCGAACCAGAGTCTGGTTAGTAATATTTATTTCATATTCTTACAATTTTTTCATTGCTCTAAGAAAAGTTTCGGGGGAGGGGGTAGTGGGAGTAGTCCGTGATAGATAGTGGAGGAATCAGATGGTAGAAGGTTCTCGAAGATACTCGCGAATTTATTTTGTCGAGGAAACTACAATAGTAATTTACATAGTTAGAAAAAGGTAACCCTCCTATAACACGGTAGATAGGTTCCTAGGAAATGCCGAGTTGTGTGAAACCGTGTTGTACGAGACCCAGAGCCAGTACATAAAGGCGGGTTACGTTCCGAAAACTTACTAAAGACAAAAAAAAAGACAAAATTATTATTTTAATTTAACGCAACTTTAATTTAATAAATTTCTTCGTCGTCATTGCTCATGTAGAGGTATAGCGTTGTACAAAGATTTTTGCAATTTTCTTATCGTGTTATTAGAATGCCGTGTTGTAGGATGGTTCCCGTAATTTATGAATCGTGTTACAGTGAAACCGTGTCGTATGAGGGCTACCTGTATATATATTCTATTGTATTATCAAAAAATAATTAGAATCACACACACTTTCCTCGTGGCCGTACTCTGCTCGTGGTCGTACACTCACGCCATATTGCTTTTTCTGATTTTCTTTCTTTTTCCACTCGCGTTCCCCTCTCCTCGCGCAGACGTCACTAGATTGTAGAATACAGAGGTACTCTTAACAATAGTATTAATTTAGACGTGCTTGTACAAGCCTCAACGATTATTTTCATTTCGTTGGTACTAAATGGCGTGGCCGATTATGTCGCTCGTGGCACGTGGCATCGGAATCGATAGGGCAAGAGGTTAAATAACCGGAAGAGAAAAATTCCACGCGAGAGACGATCCTCCTGCTCGTCTTGTGCATGCATACGCGCGTCTGGATGGAGAAGCACGATCGACGACGAAGTTGCTGCGCAATTACGCGATTCGAGCCACGCGAGCCACCCTGTCGCCGAGACAAACGTACACATCGGCGAGTTGTTGGGCACCCAACGGGCGCGTAAAAACGTTTTCCCGACGTGCACGGCACGTACGTAGATCCCAGCCGGGCGGATCGAGGCGAGAGGCGAATTCTGCCGTAGCCGTGGACCACGGTACGTCGGGCACGTATATGTACGAAGTGGTTGGGATGAGGGAAGCGCGCAGATCCGCACGAAAGTGGCGAGTGGTCAGCGTCGAATACCAAACGAACGACTGTCCGCCCTGCGGATGACGGTGGCGTGCTGTACATAAGGTATGATCGTGTCCACGGGCACGGAGCCGAGTGAAAGAGAGAAAGAGTGAGAGAGAGAGAGAGAGAGAGAGAGAGAGTGATGAAGGGAGAGAGAAAGAGGCGAGCGAGACAAAAGCACGACGGAGAGGCGCGAAAAGCGCGTGGACCCCACGAGGTTGGGAGGAAAGGGAGCACGCGACGACGATGGAATAAAAAAGGAGAGAGAGAGGCGAGAGTGGCCGAATCGATACGGAGAGGACGTTGTTGCATCGTGTGGCCGGGGTCCAGGGTTCCCCTCGGGACCGGAACGGACGATTTCCTCGGGTTCTGATCAAAGGGAAGGCCGCTGGTACGCGTAAATTCTCACCGTGTAATATTTCATGAGCCGTTTCGCTTTGTCGATGGCCGTCCGCGCGAGGAATAGGGAATGCCGTTGGCCGACCGACGCGGCACACCACGCTCGCCACCGATAGGCGAGCGCTCGCTTCGCGTTCGCCTCGCACTCGCCTCGCACTCGCCTCGCGTTCGCCTCTCTGGAAAGCCCTGGCCGAACAGAGAACGGACGGCCAGGCAACGGAACGGCCCCGCCGGCCCGAAGGGGGATAATTGCACCGGACACGATCCGCTGTCTCGAGGTCTCTCACGCGAGACAGGAAGGCGAAGGAGGAGACCAAGGATGGAAAGAACGGGGAACCGTCGGCCATTCGCGGACCTTCCGCCGCGCGGAATCTCCATGCTTTCTCGATAACCCGATTTCCGGAATAATGGAGGACCGCGAACGTTTGGGGGACGAATCGGGCAGCGTTTCACAGAGGTATATGCGTCCAAAATGAGGGACTTCGATCGCGTACGATCGCGCGTCCACGGGCACAATGGCGCCGAGGGGTACAGCGATAGCGATATATTAGGCGCAGCGATAAACCGTAAATAATATAATAACCAGTCTCGACCGATGCGAAACGTTACGGTCGCGTCATTCACGGGGTCCCGTGGCTGGCGCGGTATAATACGCGATTCATACGTATGCGGTACACGTCGCGAGGTGACGCGACGTCGATGTGCGAGATAATCGTAGCTCGATTCTAAGGACGCCCGCGAATAACGAGCCTTTTCCCCATACGTTAACGAACCGCCGATCGGTCTGCGAGGCCTCGAGCTTTCCGCGAGATCGTTTCCGATCCTCTTTCTAAAATAAACGCGGATCACTGGAGACGCACCCGAGGTCTCCGTTGGACTCGCGAGGCAAGAAACCGAGATATACTTATTGACCCAGTATTTCTCTCGAGCAAACTCTTCGTAGAGAGCATCCACGTCGTGGAAACGTGGAAAGCAATGGAACCGATATCTCCTGCCTTCGAACTTCGTAATTTCCCGCCGAGCAACTTCCCGACTTGGAGATAACGCGAGCGAAATTAAGATCGAAAGGCATCCCGGGGAAATTCCTCTCGGTTCCTCGTCGGTTCGTGCCGACTTGCACCTGTCCGAGGAGCGCCAATCGCGGCGCGGCTTTCGGCGAACCACCACCGGCGAACTTAAAATGCAACCCCGGTCGCCGTGATCGTCGTGATCCTTCGTACGCTGCATCCGAAATCGGCGACGATTTAAGGAAATTCAGACCGCGAATTTCACTCGTAATTGGATACGCCAAGGTCGCGAGCTTTTTCCATTCGAATTCCGTCCGCTGTCGAAATTTCATTCGAATTCGCGAGCGGTGTCGGCGAGGTCCGCGAGTTCTCGTGCGTTTCGGGGACGATGCATCTAGAAAACTATCCCTCGGCGGAAGGAGCGGGTCGGGGGCAGGGTAGAGGAAGGCGACGTTTTAGAATTCACGTGGTGGCGCGCACGGCCTATGCCACCGTCGCTCTTCCTCCCGGACATTTTAGTGGCTCCCGTGCCTCGCATCTGCGAGCGTTTCGCTTCTTTGCTCTAAATCTAAAGGTTCCCCGGATTCCGCTCCTGAATTCCCTTCTCGGGCTCCACCGACCGTGGAAATTCCGCGAAACCGCTGAAAGCGTTTCGACTTCAACTTGGAAAATTCGCGAGCTCGAAAATTGGAGAACGTTGGAAGATTGGAAAGTTTGAAAATTCGAGATGCAGGGAGACAATTTGGAAACGTGTCGGGGGGCAAAGCCGCGATATTGCGCGTAACGCGAAATCGATTTCGAACGGAGGCGCGTGGTTGCCGGTCGGCCATCAAGAAGCAATCACGAGGCGGCCGTTTCCCGCGGTGAACCGGAACCGACGGCACGTTTGGTTCGTCGTCTCGTCGGCGGCTCGTCGAGAACGTCACCGGTTCTTCGGTCGTCAAGGTTCCCGGCGCGCATTTTTGCACGCCGCGCGGACCGATAGATCGCGACCGGTTGACGTAACGCTCGATGCAAATCACCGAGTGACAGGTGAACGTGCACCGTGCCGTTGCGGTGTATGCAGTTCCGCGGGAGCGCAGCGTGACGCGGCTTGATCTCTTCGTTACCGGATCGGGACGACCGCGAAAGGGACGACGAGGCACGGGATGATGCACGGGATGATGCACGGGCATCGGAAGCACGCGGCCAGACGAGGAGGAGGACCGCGAGGGAGGAAGAGGAGAAACGTTACTGTGGGAGCACGTCGCGCGATTCGAGCTGCACGACGAAGGCAGAACGAAGCGGAGAGACAACGACGCACTGGCCTGACTCTCGGAGCTGACTCGGCCAAGCGTCGTGCATCCGTCGAAGAGGATCGCGGCAGTTATCGGAGATAAATCATTCGCGGCGAGCAAACGAAGAAGTGGCATGCTCGGGGATCTGCTTGTTGCGAACAGGAAGTGACCGGTGGCGATCTTAGGTAGCGAACGTACGCTAACAGCGAGAGAGAGAGAAAGAGAGACAGACAGACAGAGAAGGCTCGTAATCGATTCTTATCGTTACAGACTCGCGCAGAGAGCGCAGATACGCGAGTAATGGGGATTTATTTTAATTCCGTTATTCCATCTCGGTACACACGCGCGACTTTGGATTTGCTCGGTCGACGCTCGGGACGAATTATCGCTGGGTCCGGGGTACCTTCTGCGAACCGATTTGCATCCGTTCGAACCGTTACCGTCGTATTAAAAGTTAACGATGACACGACGCGTTATTATGTTCCGTTTCAGTAACGGGCCGCATTAACCGCCGATAATTTCCCTGGAAATTAATTAATCCTCGGCGATAATCGCGACGGCCTCGAGAGGCCGAGTTGCGTGCTCGTAGCCGATCGGAACGACCCTGTTTCCTCGACGATCGATCCGCGACATTGTATCGGGCGTGTTTAAATCTTTACGACGTCGCGCGGTCGTTCCCGCGCTTATGGCGTGGAATTAAATCGCGGCAGCTCGGCACGATTTGCCCCAGCAGCGGAATCTCGCGAATCACCGACTCGGGAGGGATGGAGGATCGGTTGGAGGATCTAGTCACGCACCGGATGATCCCCGACTCGTTCGCAACGGTTAGATTGTAGGGACCTGTGGCGGTGCGGTGGCTGGCTACGCCGAGCGCGTCAACGCGCCGTTCGTAAATTCTCGGCGGACAAACTGGCAAGAATAGTTCGCATAATTCTTCAAGGCCTACCAGTTTTGACGGCGGCAGGCGGCCTATCTTGGCACAATCTCTTTCTCTCCATCCCCCGCCCCCGTTCCCCACTACCCTCGTTCCCTCTTTCTTCTTCCTCCTCTCAACCACCGCTCT
>NW_016910719.1:252844-257981 GCF_001483705.2 Eufriesea mexicana | reverse complement strand
CCCTCTCGCGTCTCCTTCATTTTTTTTTTTTCTTCCACTTTTTTACCTCGTTCTCTCCAGGCCGGTACGTCAGCATCGGCTTTGGCTCGCGCGAGCGACGCGGCTCTCGAGAGACCGGGTCCTCGTGGAACATGGAAGGAGAGGCTGGAAGAATGCGGGTCCCGATCGCCGGAATAACCGTTGCACGCGGATATGAGGCGCGAGGTGAAAGTGGATCGTTACCGCGGCGTATTATCGTCACACGCGATAAGCCACGGCAACGGAGAATGTCGTAGTCGTCCTAGTCGTCGGCCGCGGTCTCGCGAAATAGGCAAATGAAGAAGTTAGGAGCGCGTACGACGGCCATCGGTTCTTAGACGCTAATTAAACTGTCCCAGAAATTAAAGCGGAGTCGTAGTCGACGAGCCTGCGCTAGCTGTCCGATTAACGAGTTCCTCGAAACTCTTATTAGCTGGACCGTTATCGGTCCCGATCACCGATACTTCCAGGAATCGCCGCGAATGATGCGCGGCTCGCATAACGCCGAGCCACCCGGCGAGATACCATCTGACGTGTACACGTGGGCCCCACAGCCGATTCCCGATTAACTCGCGTTGCACAACGAGGAATTGGAAATCGCCGTCGATGATTGCCGTGGGTGAACGGTTCGCGGATGATCGCCCCGGAGTTATGCCGTTTCAGAGCCTCGCGCTTATTCCAACTGATGGCGATTCAAGGTTAGCCGACGAGTCGGAGCAGCCTCGGGGATCGATTGTTCGCGGGGGACGCAGGGTCTGGTCATGTGACGGACTCGTGATCCAAGATCCATCGCGCGGAGAAAAAATCCTTCGGTCGTCGTACGCACGTGGATCCGCGCGAGGACGCTCGGGTTCGCGGCGCGTAGACGAAGAGACGCTTGCCGCGGGTCGTCTGGCCTATTCTTCTCTTCACGGTCACGAGACTCGAAGGTCGCCGGGACGTAACGAGACGAATTCGCGGGCCGCAACAGAAGCTAGTGGAAAAAACCGTGGTGCTTATCCGACCTTGATACGAGGCTGCCCAATTCTTAGAATGACGTCAACCATGCCCAGGAATGGAGCATCGGGGAGAGAACAATCGCGTGGCACGGGATCACCGACTCGAATCGGATCCTCCGGGTCGAGTAATCGTCGGATCCTGTTCGTCTAGCCACCTCCGCGTCGATCGGCTTGATCTATTCATCGACGAGTTCGCGATTCTATCGTTGTTTCCCCTTTGGTCGTGGAACAGGACAAATCGGCGGAAAGGAAGGAAGAAAAATGGCGAAGGAACCGAGTGGCGAGGGACGATCGAAGCGTCGGAAATTGGCCACACGCCAGGCGCAGTGTTTTACCGATTCGACGCTTTAACGCGGCTTCCGTTCGAATTTAACCACCTACGTAACCTTTTGTTCCTTTCTGCCCACGAGGTTTATTAATATCCGTAATTATACGAGAGGGTTACTCGCGCGGGAGGAAGCGTGGAGGCGCGGGAGCGTCGTTTGGTCGTTCGATACGCCATTCCGGAGGAAACGTAGCTCGAAGGGGGGCCCTCGTTTTCGCAAAAGGGGTCGGAGGAAGCGAAAAAAACTGTGATAACCTCGTCTCACCTGGACGCCGTTGAGTTATCGGGCCCGTTCGACGTTCTTATACGCGGAATCGGATTAAACGCGTCACGCGCCGCGGCCCGTGAAGGGAAACGAGCAGCTCCAGTGATTTTAATTCCGCGACTGGCTCTTTGCCCGCTTCGATTTTCGCGCGTTGCTGTTACGTTCCAACGACCCGGCCAATGCGATCGTTCCCGATCCTCTTATCGATCTCCAACTCGTTCCTCGTCGGTATCATCGATATATCGCGTTCCCGATCTATCCCGATCCGCCTTGGGTGGCACACTCGTTTCCTCGCCTCGAGATCGGACTCGAGAAAGGAGGATACTGGATCTTCATCCTCGAAATCGAGTCGAAGAGCGTATAAATGGCGAACAAGCGTGTCTCGCGAGGAACAGGGGCAGGGGTTTCGCGAGCTGGGTTACAGGAACGTGGAAATTAAAGCGTTGCGCCATTTTCCAGTGGCTGCAGAGAGCGTGCACCTTGAAATCCGCGCGTATACTGGTTAACTCGATGGGAAAGGATGTCTGGGACCTCCCACAATGTCGGTGGTTTCATTGGGTCACGGTCTCCTCCACGGCGTTTCGCATGGTATACACAAAAATTCGTCGTGCATGGTTCAAGGATGAGGCTCGGTCTCGGAGGGGACCAACGCTTCCGACGCATAATTTCGTTGTTGTCGGACGGATAGAGAGACGGAGCAACGTAAACGAGCTTCGGTGTATAGTCCCAGCCTCGTTTGACCCTGCACGGTTGAACTCTCGTCGCGTGACACGTTGTAAATCACCGGGGCCCGCCGTAGTAGCGATACGTGCCTGACCAGTTTGATGGCCGCGGCTCATTGACGCGATACCTCGGCGCCCCTCCATTCACAGGATTCGTGGGTGCGCGTTGCATATTCGGCCGCATCTGCTCGTCTCGGCTTCCACTCCATCTCCCTCGCTGGAATTCCACGTGAAATTCGCCTGGATATCCTTTTCGGTACGTTCCAAAATTTTCTTCGCCATTTTTCTTCCTCGTTCATCCCGTCACGTCAAATTTCTAGCTTTTCTCTCAGAGATTTTATATTCGTCCTATCAGAAATACATCGTCCAAAGCGTCTAAAGAATCTCGTTGGAATCCAGTTACAAATGGACCCGAGATAATTTTCCGATTATTCGAGTGAGATATCCCCTGTCTGTCGATGGAAAATTATGCATCTTGAAAGACTCAAAGAAAGACCAGAGATACTCGTTGCATTGCGACGAGGTAATTTGCAGTAGACGAAGAGAACAGGCTAGATTAGCACGGACGCCGAGACAGAATCGCGAGCGTTTCGCGAGGCGTCTGAACTGGTCTGCTTTAATAATTTCGTGGCGGCATAGGTAAGCGTGCGCGACACACACTCGCACACACACACACACACACACACGCTGCGTCTATAATGTATTCTGACCACGTGGCTTATCAACCGTTCGACCGAATGAACTTATCGAGGAACTGGCTCGCCTCTCGGTGTGCGTACCCGCGGCCGCTCTCGGTACCGCGAATAATCCCGACCGGCCGTGAAATATGGCGTTAATTCCGATCTCGGCTACTGATTTAGACGGCACCGATTTGCACCGCTAATTCGTTCCACGGTGTGCATTAACCTTACGCGATGGTCGGGGAGCCGCGCGTTTAACCTTTACGCGATCCGCTCCTGTCCGCGTTGCTCCTTTTTAACTTCGCTCCTCGAACCATTCCGATTCAACGATCCCTCCTCGATTTCGTCCTTAACGATCCTTTGTCTATCGATTTGGAAAGTCGAGGGAAATTCTTTCCACTCGTTAACGAGTTTCTCTCGCGGTCCTCGAAATGGGTCGCGCGTTAGCGATAATTCGTACACCGAGGCAATCAGGAGATCGAGATCCGCAAGTGACCTTTGCGAGGCGTTAGGGTCAAAAAGCGCATGCCTCGTAACCATTCGCCTTTTAGGAATCGCATAGGATAACGGCGCGATAAATTTGTCAAGATTGTCAAAGATGTTACAAGCGTTTCGCAAGTCCCCCGGCATATTCGTGCGAATTTTCCAATTACACTCGTAACGTTCAGTCGTTAATATGGCTATCCATTTAATACGGCGAGAAGTAAATTTATTTCAGAATTGGCGCACGAAAGATTGAACCGGACCCCGCATTTTATTTGCGACGCGACATCGTCTGCTGGTCCTACTGGATATTTTAAAGCTCGAGGACTCTGGGAGCTCGATAACTCGGTCGCGATAACCAAAGTAGAACGTCCGATCGTGGAGGTTGGCGTTTCGGTAACGATCCGGCAAGAAAGTATGCCGGCGAGGCGGCTTGGCGCGGCAACGAGCTGCTGAATCGCGCGCGACTCTTCTTTTTGACTCGTCGTCAGAACCATTACCTACCGTGGTCCGCCTACTAGAGTAGCGACTTCTACTCTCGACGCTCTGCCTCGATACTCCCGCTGGCCGGCCGAGATCGTGGATAACAGTTATTAGGGGCTTTTTATAATGCGCGCGTACCTCTCTCTTGCCCCCTCTCACTCTCTCTCTCTCTCCCGTGTTCCACGGTCCGCCGCGGTCTCGGTCTCCGTCGCTCTGCCGGTCCGCGGCAACCACCTACCAGAAGGCCGGCTAACCATCGAGAAGCTCGTCGAGAGGGAGCAGGAGAGGGTGAGGATGCCGGCGAGGCGAGCGAGACAGGGAAGAGAACGAGAAGAAAAAGGGAAGAGCCCTGCAACGTTTACCCGTGCAACCGCGGTAAGCGTATGCGTAGGACACTCCCAGCCACTTGATTATATATAATTATCGGCATTTTAATAACTAATCATTTTCCCCGGCTCCTTCTTCTTCTTCTTCTTCTTCTTCGTCCTCCGCAATTCTGGCGGAGAAAGGAGCAGCTTCCGACGACGAACTCCGCTACCGTATCTCCGGCTCCCATTGCTCCACCCCTCGGCCAGCGTATATACGCATCGTAATCACGCCGGGTGTCTTTACTCTACGAAACGAACCGAGATCGCGGCGATAAAGCGGCTTCGACGTCGGCGTGGGGTAGTCGCGGGTCAGACACGTAATTACCGAGTGGCCGAGTCGCGAACGTAACGAGCGTTGACGAACGAGAGCCGTCCGGGGGTGGTGTTAAACACCGGTTGCCACGCGTTTAGGCAAAACGACGATAAAACGGAGGAAAAGCAACGTGTACCGTAACAGGATATCATAGAGCGACGATATTTCGGTGAGATAAGTCAGTTTAGGGATTTGATAAAGAAAAGGGAGGAAAAAGTGGCAGTCTACGAGCTGTAAAAAGCCCGGCACAAGCACCTGCTGTACGCGGAGCCGCGTTCGGCTCTCTGCGAGCGAGACACGCAACTCGAGCGAATCAGATAAGGAAATTATTAATAGCCAGACACGGAGCGGCTTATAACGAGCGACTAGAATGCGAGGAAAGTTACGAAAACGTCCACGATCGCTTCCTCCTCGTCGGGTGTCGTTAAAGACAACCCCTGAACCGTTTCGCGCCGCGTTTCCGCCTGTCCCCTCTCCTCCCC
>NW_016910719.1:243307-252775 GCF_001483705.2 Eufriesea mexicana | reverse complement strand
AAAAATCGCGAATTCCGCGGGTGCGAGGTCGGCTAACGGTCGCGAGGGTGCGCAAGGAGCATCCGTAGGGTGCGCTTCGGGTGCGAGCGGGGCTCGTAAATATCCCCCGGAACGTAATTAAAAGCTATCGATTTGTCGTAAGCCGCGTAATTGCACGAGTTACTACGCGCTTCGAATAATCGCCGCTCCCGTGCCGGGAAACTTCGTAGGGCCGCGCCGACGGAGATAACGGAATATTTACATATTATCGCGGAGCCCGCACGATCCACCTACGCCAGCCGCGCGATCAACCCGTCAGCCTCCGCGCCTAGCTAGGGTCCTGGATCGCGCGTGGATCTCGCATCCGCCCCCGTTCGTCTTCCCCGGCCGTGAAAATTCACGATTTCGTCGAATTTCCCGCGAAATACTCGCCGTGGAATTTTAACCTACGATATTTTTTCTCTCTCCTCGTCGTATAGACGTGGTATTCAGCCGCGTTCGTGAGACGTTCGCGCGGCTATCCGAGATTTCCTGCGACCAACGTTCCCCTCGAGCCTGGCCCATGGTCGGTCGTCGCGGGTCGTAAAGCAGCGAGATCCCTCTGGCCGATTAAAAGACCGTGGACAGTGTCGTTCGTTAAGCAGCCCGTTTCCGCGATCGTTCCGTTTCCCGTCACACTTTCTACGATTCGGTTTCGAACGGAGTCCAAGGCACACCGGGGTCGGGTATATTCCGGCAGAAAAATGCGGACGATCGACGCGAGCCTCTCGAGCAGGAGAAACGCGATACGGGTAAAATGAGTTTAGGGGGTGGGTTGGCGAAGGTCATATAGATTTCAGGACACCCGACACCGAGGAATCGGCCGGGGGTGGAGCCGGATCGCTAGGCCGGTCTCTCGACTTTCACGAGCGCGAGGAACACGTGTCCGTCGCGATGCTTAATTTCATCGGCCTGTGAATATTAATCTCGGTCTTCCTGTCGTGCAGGACAATCGGCGCCTACTCCAGAGACCTGTCGTGCCTCGAGGCTCCGTGGACATGGTATCCGTGATCCGTGGAGAAAGCCAAGGCTAACGATTTTTCGACTCGAAGATTCTCGCGCGCGTGGTTCTCTTCGTGTTCTTGCATACTCCGTAACGAGAGACTACGAAAAGCGGCCATCGGTCGCATCCGCCCGTGTCGATCTCTCGTTTTGCCCCTTCTTCTCGTCCCGGCGAGTACACTGGCCTCTGGTCTGGCGAGTAGCGTCGCGTGATACCGGTCAATCATCACCGGCGAGGACCGGTCGACGAAAAACCACACCGTTGCCAGCTTCCCGGCTCTCCTATACCCTCTCTGTTCAGGGTGTTCAGCGTTTCGGAAGTGAACGCTCTAATTGCTCCTTCCTGCACTCGAATTCCACGTCTCGCGATTTTCTCCGACACGTTCGCGTGACACCGGCGCTAATTGCCGAAATATTAATGGGACGCGTTTGCCCGGGGGGGCATCTCGCTCATCCGTCTACGTGGATCTTCTTCTTCCTCGGGGCTCGAAGCTTCCACGGTGATAGCGTTAACGTTGATTCATCGTGGCTACGCTTATGCATTAGGCCGGGGAACGTTCTCGCGGACGGGCAATTTAGCCGCGGTCGGGCCTTTTGTCCTCGGTAAAATCTCATTTGCGTTTTAATATCCTCGGGTAATTTCAGCAGCGCCGTTCGCAGGACTCGCGGCCACTCGCGAACGCGTCAGACGTTCCCGATTTCCAGGCGAGTCACGTTGAATTACCGGCCACGGCGCGGACGCACCGACGACGAATTAATTTTCTCGCTCGATTGTGCAATCGAATTTTCCCGTGGATGGTCGGGCGAAATTTTCACTGGAAAGGAGGGCCGAGGCGTGTGGGGAAGTCGGAGGAGGGTCTAGCGAAGCGGCGAAGTGGCCGAGCTTTATGAAGCACACACAGTAATGGTTACCGTTCTCGACGCGACGCAGGGATAGGGACGATCCGAAACGATCCGCGTGTGCAGTTCCGCGCGCATTTTGCGGATCCGTGGATTCTCGTGGACGCCGGTAAGTGGAGAGCCTTCTGCTAACGCGACGGTGAAGCCAACTCGAGTGAAGTTAAGGAGGGGTTGGATGGCTCCTCCCGCGGGGATAGGAAGTCCGATCCACCCGGTGGTTCCGTCCTCCCTTAGACCCGGGAATGCATAAATCGCTACTTCTGCCCCCTGTCGTGCCTGCTTCTCGATTACGTTTCGCTGCTTGCCGATATGCGATTCCGCGACACGGTGGTCTTCGCGTTCTAAACGTCCCTTTGAATTACCATTTCCTTCATCGCGATAGCCCCGTTTAATTTTCCACCCTTCTTAAAGAAGTGGCCACACTCGGATCAGAGATTTTACATTTGTCACAGACAGATCTAGATCGGTACTTGGAAAACTCTTTACTGGGAATAACATTGCCCGGTATACTGGGTATTAAAACTACGACACGCATCGACGACCACGGAACGAGGAATCCCACTTTACGCATTAGACGCGTTAAAGTCTTGTTAATCGATTCTTTTCTCGCATACTCTTTTCCAGTCGTTATTCATCGAAGCTGCTCGTAAATAAAATTCGCCGCGGTATAACGTCGGATTACTCGATTAGCGGGCGAGTAAATTTGAAAGAGACACGTGACGTGAAATATACGCTTCGCGGAAGTAAGCCTGCGAAGAGACGATTGCACTGGCGCGCGGTTACGCGCGCAAGGGTGACAGAGGGTTCGGGGGTGGTTGGTAAATGTAAGCAGTAAGCCATTTTCCAGACGATGAGGCGCGAAGCCCCGCTCGGCCTCTTAGCGCTGGTAATCCCTGCTTTACCAACCGAACCGACCGGGGGAAGAAGCCACCCGCAGGTGCGAGCCCGGGGCTTCTTCCCCGCTGCGCGCACCATGCTTAATATCGTTCGTCCTCGTTTCATCCCGAGCATTCGACAGCCGTGGCTGGAACTCGTTTACTTTCTTCGCGATCGCGCGAGCAACCAGCATACATTACGCCGCCGCTCGGTTTTTACGCGTCGCGCCGTCCCCGCCGGCATAATATCGCGACCATACGACCGGTCGCTATTCCCGCGTCGATCGCCGTTAATTACCCTCCTTAATAGGTCGCGATAAGCGAGTAGTATCAATTAAAATTAGCGTCGCGATAAATTTACCGCGAGGTCGGGGCAAAAAAGTACCGGTACCGATTACGAGCCTCGCGAGCGTGGACAAATTAATAAAGGCAATTATCGTTTAGCGCCGCGCGTGATAATTCACGCTGCGACTCCCCCTGTCGCGTTACGTTTGCCCGTTAACGGCCGATCGTCGACGATACCGTCGTTTTCCACGACGCCGCGACGCTTCTGGAATATCACCGCGATCGCGGCGCAAAGATCGGCGTCGACTTTCACGCGTCGCTCGGCCTCAAGGTCCCTTCCTTGACTGCGGCCATGCACACACCGAGTCACGTCCGTGACACGAATCCACGCTTAGTTTCCTGTTTCCAAGTCAAGTTCAATCGTTGTTCCCGCAACGATCGCCGATCTCGACCGCCTTCGACTCGCGTCGCGGTAATCGCGGAGCGGGGGGCGGCGGAGTCCTTGGCACCAGGGGGTGAACGTCGGTGAACGCTGCTACCACTGCCGTTGCTTCCGTTTCGTTCCTCACCGATCCGCGAAACGTTATTTGTCCGCGGGAGGTTGATCGATGGCGATCTGAAACGGCGCCGTTCTCTTTTTTCCTCCATTCGACCGGATGTCGTGATTGCCCCGCGTCGAGTCGGAATTTCGCTCGATCGTTGACTCTATTTTATTACGGACTAATCGTCGATCAGAGGCAAAGTTACGACGTGATTCGCGGGACAAATGGAAACGAACGATTTTCCCGTAGTTGGGAGCGGAGCGCGAGAGGCAACGTTAGGCCTCTGCCGGAGCGGACGGCGAGCCGAATTCCACTCGCGTCTCCGGCGTAATTAACAGGCGAGACGCAGGTGGAGACAAACGCGCGACCACGTTAACGATATCGCCGTGTTCCGCGAACGGGCACAAAGGGAGAGCAACGGAAGAAGTTTTGCCGCCCAATTGGCCACGACGCGCGCGATAAGAACTCAATTACCGTTTTATCCAATTGCGCGCTCGCGCGCGGGCGCGCCTTCTTCCCGGCGCCGAGCTCTTCCCTCGCGTCGGCGTAATTTTTTCTTCCGCACCTGCGATGGGAACGGAAAACGTTCCGTGCCTTCGCTCTCGCCAACGCGGCTCGAGTTCCACGCTTTTTCTTCCACCATTTTTTCCCTCCCCCCTTAACCGACGGGTTAACGTCTTTATACGCCGCTTGGGAAAATGCCGATTCGAAAGTCGGTCGACGTTGAAATCTCGGCATGGCCGGAGCCCCGGCGCCCCTTCCGCACCGCGTTTTCCACCGCGAGTCTCCGGCCTCCGTGCTGCGAAATGTTAATTAAAAGTTCGGGATTGGCCAGTTCGAAAATGGAAATTGCGTTTAGTTATTTATTATTTAACCGGTCGCTAATTTATGCGCCGCAGCTGTGTAATTCAAGTGCAATTACTTCGGGATCGGGAAATTTTGCGGTAATGAATATTTATCGAGCGGAACCTTCGAATAACCTGCACGCTTACTGACCAATGAAATAAATCAAAATACTCGGAGCATCGCCTGCCGGCGGGGCGAGAGGGTGCGGGATGGCAGCAGGGCCAGAAAACGGCGCTGCGTTTAAACAATGGCCGGGTAACGCGACCGGTTGCCCGGGCTGCATCGTTTAACGTAGCGCGGCCCAACAATACCATATCTTATTCAATCTGGCCGATCCGGCTAGCGTTGCCAACGTTTCTAAGAGGCATTGTTCGGCATCAACAGTTAGCCTTGATTCAGGCAGATGTTGCCCGGCCATCGAGTGCGTTGCCACGTAATTAGCGGCGCGTAATCTGGCCGCGTGGCAGCGGCAACGACGCCATTACGGCCCCGACGGCCGCGAACAATGAGAGATACGATACCAACGAGACGATTGTGAACTGGCCAGAGACTGCTCGCATATCGAATCGATGTTCCTCCTGGAACCGAGCGCGAGCAACGAACGCGCGCCGCGGCAATGCCCGTCCTCGCCACGCCCTCGCGTCCACGTTTTTCGTCTTCCTCGTTAGACGAAACCGCGCCAGACGCGCGTACACGGACATGCCACCTGCTCGTCCTTCCTTCCAACAGCTGAATGCTCCACGCGTTCGTCGCGGTAATCTTTCCGAGAATACAGGCTCCCTTTACAGAGAAACCCAACGACGACCGCGACGTTAGGGGATGCTTTCTTCCTCGCTACCAGCGACTTTACAGGCGTGCGACGCGTGAAATCACCCGACATCCAGCCACCCTGTGTACCAGTACTACGACCGTTCGAAGTTTCGACGAGAGAAAGTCGACGTAACGCATAAATTAAGGGAGCACTCGGCGGAGACACCGGCTCGCGTATTCTCCTAGTAGACACGTGTTGCACCAAACGTACGGCTACTGTTTGGTAGACCTTTCGTAGAAATATCTGCTACGCGTTTCACGACCATCGGTCAATTTCCTCTGGATCACCGAAGATATTGGATCGGCGCGCGAAACGCATTAACCAGACACGACAGCCGAAAAGATGCGAGCGTATGCGCTGTCGCGTGGTTCGATATCGACGCCCCTTCGCGGAAAGGCAATTTTTCGTCGAGGATACACGACTATCGCGTTAACGTTGTTCCCGCGGGAGGCCCTTGTCGAAGGGGCGCGCCACTATCCGTTCGCGTTTCACCCCTCCACCCCCTCGTTCCGCCGGTGTACGACCGCGGGGGTTGAAAGCACCGCGCTCCACTATCTCGCGGACAAACAGATTTTAATGAGTAAAACGGTGCGGCCGAATTGCATCATGGCGTTCCCGCGAATTTTACGGGCGTCAAACCTTTCGGTTCCACCCCCGGCCGCCCTCGCCCGCCACTCCGCCGGCTCGACGTTACACCCCGCCATAGTCATCCATAGTTTATATCGCACGAACACGCGGCCCCCGCGTAATGGCCGTCCGTAAAATATTTATCGCGGAAATTAGTCGCACGATGATGTATGTCGCCGACTGTACGTACACAGTCGAACGTGATCGCGGCGACGAGGCTCGCGCGCGCCTACGTCGACACGCGTGCAAGTTGGCGCAGGTAGATGGAAGCGTGTTTGCGCGAAATCGCCGCGACCGCACGCGTTTGGGGGAGACTGGCATCCCCGCTTTCACCCGCGTTTCACCCCGTTTCCACCCCCTCGGTTTCACCCCCAACGGTGCATCGAGCGTTCTCCGCGTCGTATCGGCGAAATATCGATCCGCCGTTTCGACGATCGATCTCTTCGTCCCCGAGCGACCGGCGTCGCGTCATTAGCAACCGAACGAATTACGAGCCAAAGTTAAAACGATGCTCCTAATTATCCACCAGCCTTTATACCTCCATCTCGTACTAATTTTCTCTCTCTTTCCTATGTTTCAGGTAAGTGTCGGAGACTTGTCTCTTCACCGAATGGTACTCGACTATCGTAAGTTCTAGGATTAAGCTGTTAATTTATGCTTTCCGCGTGTGGAACGCGAGAGTCTCCAGAGATGACCGGTCCACCGTGAATATTTATCAATTTTCGATGCGTTTATCAATTTCCCCACAACGAGAGAACTAAAAACCGAAATTGAAAGCTTCTTTCTTTTCCCTGGTCGTGAAAATCCCGAACAGAGGCTCGTCTTGCCTTTTGCCTTTCTCTTACCTGCCACGCGTAGAAGGGGTGGTTCTAGCTGTCATCGAATATTCGACGATGGTGTTCGCGATCCAAACTCGGTCGAGATTGTCGCTTAAGAAGGCACATAGGCCACGGTTGACGTTAAGAAACGAGAAACACGAGATTCCCGTTACAGGATATGACTGACGAGGACATAAAGGATCTCGAGTGGCTGTATAATGAAATCCCGGGTCACGCGACCGGAACATTAGATCGAATCCGCGGTTATTCGCCCGATGGGGATGATTCATCGGGGGGAAAAGTAAATCGGGATGCTAGCGAGGCGTTGATCGTCCTATTAATTCCGGGAGGAGAGCGAAGGAACGACCGGAGCAGAAATTTTTGTCCGGATCGATCGGCGAGCACAGCCCCGCTTGCCACGGAAGCGTGAAGCGGATTCGGTCGCACGAAGTTTTCCACGACGGTCGTGCTCCTTCGTAACAGGCAGTTAAACGTAATGACGTGTGTTTACGCTTCTGAAAAGTTTCCTTCGATCCGGGTTGTTCCGCGGTCGGGGCCGCAGCTTGTTATTAGGAGGCGCAGCGAGGATAGAGTCGTGATGCGACCGCGGTAATGTCAGGTTGGTCGAACGTCGCAAATTGCGACGGAAAACACGGTATTAATTAGCGATTGGACGTTGCTTGCCAGTCACGAGCACGGGAACGGTATTGCGGGGTGCGCTTCTTGCGCTAGTCGACTTTTGCAGTTACGTGCCATTTAGCTAACGGTTCCACGTGCACCGCCATTATTTTCGCGACACTCGGACCAGCGATTCCTCGCTCGTTGCCGATCGTGTGTCTGGAGAGAAAAATCGGCTTCGATTTTCCACGCGCGATTTTTCCTCCGCGGCGAATCAGCCCCCGGTGCGCAAGGGGGCGCGATCGAATCAGCGGACTGTTGTACCGCGGAATAATTAGGCTAACCGAATCACGTCGTCGAATTCGAACGGTTTCCCAGGGGCGGATCTCGGTGTTCCCCCCCCCCCTCTCTCTCTCTTTTCCTCGCGCGAATTACCCCCGCGTCGACGCGGTTTTCGTTCATAACAGCCGGCTCGGAATGAAATTCGCGTCGTCGAATTTCCGCTAATCCCGGAGTCGGCTCGCTTCGCGGCGGCACGAAACGAAATTAAATCGTGCGTCGGCCGCGTTAATTAATACGCATTGCCGGCGTGTCGATTCGCGCGCGCGATAGGTAATACGCGCGGCTCGATTCCACAATATGTAGTAGTTTCTAATTAACGGGAGACATTGCGATCGATCCAATAAAAGTAGGCAAATAAATCGTTGATACCCTGTCAGTACGGTCGACACGATAAATCAGTACTTTCGGGCAATTATACGGGCTCGTTGCATTGCCCCCGGCGCGAAAAACAAATTTTGAGCAACAAGCATCGATTTTGATCTCGAATTTATTTAACGCCGATTAAGCTGCCTCGGGATATATTCGCCATTTATAATGCCCGGCTATCGCGTTATAAATAACTGTTCCGTCCGTGTGTTTGTGCCGGCGTTAAACATTAATCTTCGCGTCATTAATGTCCGATTAAAAGAACGAACGAGGGGTTAGAAAAATATGAATAAAAGAGAGGAGCGAGGAGAAAAAAAATAATTTGACAAACGGGAATATCCGGGGGGGCGCGCGCGCGCGCGCGCCGTTTTACACGAGCACACGAGCACGCAGGGAAGCAGACGAGGCTGGGGTTGGCGCGATTTGAATAAGCAGCGAAGGCGCGGTCGCGGAATCCGCAGGGGACATCAACTTTTACCAACCTCCCGACGTTCAGCGTGCTTATGGATGCAGCATTAGCATCGAGAAGCGACAGAAGTTAAGCTCGCCGTGTCATTTCGATGTCTCTTTAGCTCGTCCCTCTCTCCACTTTCGCTTCCATTCCACTTTCTTCCGGGGGCCAGCGCTATCCCGCGCACCTCGAGGATCGTGACGGATCCGTCGAGCTCGGTGCATTTTAAAATTGCACGCGATCACGTTGCTCGCGACCTTCCGTCATCGCCAATGATGCATAAAGCTGGATGAATTAATCAGAACTCGGCGTCGAGCACGAGGATGGGATATCTAGGAAGAAGCACGATTCGACTATCGAAGACCTTACCCGCTCCGATATTATTTCACGGCTGCACCGACGAGCGGAGAAAATAGAATTCCCACCAGTCGACGCCGTTCCGCGTTCTCCGCTTCGAATCCGCGTCTATTTAGATCCTCGCTTCGATCGATTATTCTCAACGCACCGTCCGCTTTAAAGCACCCCTAGCCACGTTACACCTCGCATCCCCCCTGCACTTCTCGCCGCGTTACGTCCGCGACCACGATTTCCGCCAACAACTCGGAATATTCCGCTCTTCGTTTCCGGGTTGTGCGGGCAACGAAACGATACCGATGGTCGAACGAAAGCGGAAAAAGAGGAACGAAGGAAACGAGACCGGGAGTTACACGCGTAGGTGAGTCAAGGTGCAAAAGTTTGACTCGTAAGACTCGGGGTGGAAGAGGGAGAGAGAGAGAGAGAGGGGCTTCGGTCGTCGAGGTGCAATGACGTAGGGCGTCGGAGGCGTTGGTGGCGCTGAGCTCCCACCAGCGTATCGATTCCTCGATGCCAGGCAAGGAAACCAACCCCCACACCCCCTCCCTTCGGCTTCCTCTGCCTTCAACCACCCCCGGGCGGCCGTGTCGGCTAACTCAGCCTTCTCTTTCCC